>NC_090377.1:19493881-19811381 GCF_036365525.1 Heterodontus francisci | reverse complement strand
TAAAGCATATTGAATCTTGCACTTCATAAATAGAGGCATTGAGTACAAATGCAGGGATGTTATGTTGAACCTTTATAAAGCTCTGGCGTACTCAAATGGAGTACTCAATCCATTCTTGTCACTGCACTTTAAGAAGGATGTGAGGGTCCTTGAGAGGGTACAGAGAAGATTTACCAGCATGGTTCCAGGGAGAGGGAATTTTAGCTACAAGGTTAGATTGAAAAAGCTGGGGTTGTTCTCCTTCGAACAAAGGAGATTGATGGGAGATTTAATGGAAGTTTACACGATTATGACAGCCTTAGCTAAGTTAGACAAGGAGAAACTGTTCCCATTAACAAATGGTACAAGGACTAAGGGACACAGATTGAAGGTTTTGGGCAAGAGATGTCGGGGGAATAGGGGGAAGAACTTTTTTCTGCAGCGGGTGGTAATGACCTGGAACTCACTGCCCTCAAGAGTGGTGGAAATGGAGACAATGACTTCAAAAGAAAATTGGATGGCCCCTTGATGAAAATAAGCTTGCAGGGCTCCAGAGATTGGGGGGGAAAGTGGGACTGACTGGATAGCTCCGTGGAGAGCCGGCATGGACTCGATGGGTCAAATGGCCGCCTCCTGTGTCGTAAATGACTCGATGGAGGAAAATTTTTTCTGGCACCGGGGTCTCTGTATTTAAAATCTTATTTAAAAAATGGATCTTGCAGCCAGGCCCCCACTATGGTGGGGGGTGCATAGTGGAGGCTGGGGGGGTTGCGGGGTGGTGGGGTAAGTCCCTTTTTGAAGGTAGCCTGTGGCTGCCCCTGCGCTCAGGCAGGACGGAAGGGCCTCTTGGCCTGCTTGGAGCACTGGGCCCCCTGTCTGCCCCCAGGAGACCACCTCCAGGCACCTAACTTGGTCCCCACCACTGGCAGGAAGCTGGAGGCTGACTGGAAAAACCTGGACACATGCGGCGAGCCATCATGGTTCATTAAGAACCTATTCAGGCCAATTAAAGGACAATGACCGGGTTTTTCCAGTTGGCGTCCTTTAATTGGCCTGAATAGACTCTTTATGAGCCATGGTTACTACCCGCCGCGTGTGGGCAGGAATCTCTGCTGCCCCCACCCCCTCACTCGCAAGCCGCCTCCATAAAAATGACCTGGAGGCAGGATGGAGCTGGGGCTATTTTTAGCTCCCTCCTGCCTCCATTCTCGGTCCCAGTGGGGGCTCAAATTTCAGCCCCGAGTGTCTGGGACATCATGACAAATTCAGACTCTGTCATTGCCCAAAGGTCACATAAGTACACCTTCAGCAAGACTCACTGGATCAGCACCAGGAGTTCAGCTTATTTATTTTTGTATCCTCCCCTCTAGCCCAGAATTTATGCAATTACAGTATCTCCTTCACCACCCCGTATGAAATTAATTTCAGTGGAGGTTCATCTGTATGTGGTTTCAAGGCTTTGTGATAGTTCTGTGAGTTGTGTGCACATTATTCACCATTACAGGGTTCAGGTTGGGTGTGAGTGTGTGAAGAATTGTGTGACCTTGTTTTTCCCTGGTTGAGCTTTGAGTTGTAATGTATCATTTGATTGCTTTTAAGAAAGGCTGAAAATTTATTCGTGCATTAAATTGGAGACTGGCTGATGCTTGTGCTCCAGAATAGTTTGTATTGGCAATGTATTTGAACATTTTTTTATGTATAACATACGAAAAATAGCTATTTAAATGTGAAGTAACACTAATAATAATTACAATACATACTTAACATTTATGCAGTGCCTTGTCACATTGAAATACATTACATCCAAGTGATTTATGCAGTGATCATGACTGCAGTGAAGATATCATTGAAACCAACTTAAGGCGTGTACAAAATTTACCTTTAGATTGCTGCATTATATAATGCAGCAATCATATATTAATAATTGTTATTCTTCAAGTGCACTGATTATAATTATGTAGACAAACATGGCAGCTATTTTACATAAGTAACGTTAAACAAATGGCAATGCAATAGCAGACTGCACTAGTGTTTGGCTCCATTTACTCAATTGTATTTCATGGCCTCTCAATGAAAGGGCAGGGGAACTGTCATTAAGGATGACTTGGGTTTGGTGACTGAAAGCTTCGTACATGTAATGGGCTCTGAGGAGATTTTTCAAGATGGGCAGAAAAGCTGAGATGTTTAGGGAAAATCAGGCTGAGAGCTCTTTCACCAGTAATGGAACAGAAAGACGAAAAACCCTTTTCCGGAAAAGGAGGGAAAGGATTAAAAGAAGAGGGTGGGATTTAGGATGTGGAACTGGAGTAAGTTATAAAAGGGGATGAAGCCATGGAGCAACTTGTAAATGAAGACAGAATACTGAAGCCAGTGTAGTTGGAGAGGGAATTCATCAGAGGTCAATGAAAGCATTGTTGATGAATGAGTGGCACTGAGCACGAGATATAGGGCCAGATTTCTAAAGCTGGGTGCAGGTGCTGGGGTGAGCGCGATTTAAAGATTGCGTTCTTGGAGGTTGGCAGTAGGACTTTCCGCCTCTGGAACATGACACCATTTTTAAAAGGACACCGGGAGGGAGGGAATGGGCTGGGTGCATGCCTCCAATTAAGTGCCTGTTGAGCTCATTGAAGAGCTTATTAACAGGCTTGTCAGCAGCAGTTTTTAATTTTCAAAAGCTGGGGACATGGGAAGGCGACATGTGTGGAACACGGCAGGGTGTTCAAGTCATGAACACAGCAGGGGCCAGGAGGTCAATGTGAAGGGCTGATTAAAATACTTTAGAGACACAAAGTAATTCTCAACTGCTTCAAAAAGTGCCACAAGTGGCCGTTGCTGCAGCTGTAAGACTTGCTTTTCTCATTGGTGAATAGCAGGAATCCGAAGATTGACGTGAGGCTGCTGGCATCACTTGGGCAGCTGCGGTTGGCAGGGGAAGGCCTGGTGAATGCACAAAGCATAGTTGAGGGGACTGGCTACTCTGACATTGGACAGAGCAAGACAAGCTGTGGCTGTTGCAACCTCCTGGACACCAGGAGGACAGAGGAGGACAGCAGGGGGCTACAAGGGGAGGAAGGCAGTATCCAGATCGGGTACACAACCCAAGAGTCAGCTACTTGCAAATGACCGAGTGCCAGTCCCGCAGGAGCCTATGCCCATCCAGGCAGATGGTGTTGGTCCTGTTTGCTCTGATCCACAATGACCTGGGACCACACGGCCCCCATGGCAGTCGTCAAGTTCTCCGTCGCTCCGAACTTCTATGCAACCATGTCGTTCCAGGGATCAGCTGTGGACTGAGGTGGCATCTCGCAGTTGGCAGCTCATCAGGCAGATCCCGGATGCCATTTTCAGGAGAGCAGAGAACTACACCCACTTTGACACAGATGGGCCTGTGCAGGCACAGAGAGCATTGGGTTCAGCCTCCATCACTAGATTGTCCCAGGTACAGGGCATAATTTCCTGCACCTATGTGGCCGTCAAGGCACCGAGTTACTGCCCAGTGAGATCCATCAAGAGGAAGGGCTTCGACTTCCTCAACATCCAACTGGTCTGCAACCACAACAAGAGCTTCCTCCATATGTGCACTCACTTTCCTGGCAGCTGCCATGACTCCTTCATCCTCTGCCAATCCAGGATGCCTTGGTCCTTTACTCCATCCCCCGAAGTGCATGGATGGATCCAAAGGGACAAGGGAAATCCCTTGAAGAGATGTCTACTGACCCGTCCACGTGAGCCCCAGACAGAAGCTCAGAGGCAAAATAACCACCTGCTCAGCAGAACAAACATTGAGTTAGCCATCAGGTTTCTGAAGATGCAATTCTGGTGCCTGAATTGGTCACATGGCACCCTCCGATACCCTCATGTAAGGGTCTCGGTCGTTGTGATGGTCTGCTGCGCTCTCCATAACATGATTCATAACGGTCCTCCATAGAGGTGTGGACCTCGAGGACAGTGAGGCCCTGGAAGGAGACAGCTCATAGGGGAGGAGCGGGAGGTAAGAGAGGAGGAGGAGGATAACACTGAGCAGAGAGGTTCACCTGCTACACAACGAGGTGGCCTCCTCCTGGCACCTTTTGGGAAGAGGACATCCCTCCTCTTTCTCATGCCATGCAGCTTTAGATCCAGGTAGGCATCGACGATGCGAGGGTCTGCTCTGCCCCGGTGCCAGGCCTCCAGCTCCCCTGTGACATCTTGCTTCCCTTTGGTGAAGTGGAAGGCTTTGGCATAAACGGCAGATATCTCTCTCAGGAAAGCCAGCAGCCTCAGTGATGGCTGCCATGGGGTGTCTCCATGAGCCCCACACTTGATCTGACCCACCTCCATTTTCAATCCCAATGTGTCTAAGTGGACAAGAAATCCTTCTCCATACCAATGAAGGGCTGACCCATTTGAAAATTGTAATCTGAATGAGCTTTCCACAAGAGATGGGTTTCTGACCCAAAACCAGACCCGGTTCCTGTTTCCCATCTCTGTAATGAAAATCCACCCCATAATATCACAATGGAACTTTATATCAATTTTGTAGGTTGCAGCTTGTTGACAGAAATGGAAGAAGCAATGAATCTGTTGTTATGACCAGGTAAGAAAGATGTTCGGGGGTCTCTTTCACCCTTCACCTGGTCTTATTGTAATAGGGTTTAATTTTTAAGCACACTGTATTTTGAGCTCCCCCTTGGCGAATCCTTGTTCACCACTTTCCAATTATAAGGCAAAGAAATGAGCATAAGCAGGCTTTTCTAGGTTTAAAGGAGAAAAGTGAAATTTATTAAAACTTAAACTCAGTTAACGTCTACGGATACATGCATACGTGATACGGACATGCAAATAGAGACAGAAAAGAGCAGAAGAAAAAATAAAGTAGCGAGGTCTGTCGCTATATCAGAGGAGTTTCTTGTTACTGTGCTTTGAGCTCACAGTAGTCCTTTTGTAGGTAGTCTTGCTTTTCATTGGGGCCCAATATTCTTCTTAAACCTTATTCACTGTAGGAGACTTTTCTTTCTTGGGGTTCATGTGTCTTCAATGGGTCTTCAGTTCCATGAGAAAGAGATGGGAGCAGACAGGAGAGAGATGTTCTCATTCCAGGAGCAAAGAGCTTTCTGAGTTTTAAAACTCTGTGGCAAGTTCAAATTCAAAAAAACCCAACAGCCAGTTAGTCATGTGACTAAACCGGTCTGACCATGTCTGTTTATGTATTTAGGCATCTTAGCAGTTAACCTGGAATACTAGCCTCTCCACCTTCAACGTCTGGTAATCAAAAGTCCATTGTGGATTAAATTGGAGCAGGGAGTGACCCCTTTGTCCTTTCCAAGCACTGTCTGTTACTATGCAAATGTCTTTCCAGTCAGTGGCTTGGCAACCCCTTGTGATCGGCCTCCTTTTCTTCCCAGCAACAATTTTAAAATTTAATGTCCATGTAGCGAAATATCTGTGCCCCATTCTTGGCAAGTGAGGGCCTGCATGACACTGTTCGGTGGTAGTGGTTGAGGGAGAAATATTGGCAGTCAGAGAACGTCCGGTTCTTTGACAAGTGCTGATGGCACCTCCAATACAACATGCTTTCAGTGGTGAACTGGAGTTCACAGCCGAAATATAAGCTCAAGTCTTGCTGTGAGACTCAAACCCACAGTCTCATCAGTGAGGTAGGAGTGCAAACTATGGAAGACGCCAAGCTAAAACAGTAGGGTGATGTGATTAATTGCACTGCTGTGCTTTTACTGTATACCTTTTCTGGCATATTCTCATTTCACTGGTTACAACATAGGTTTAAATTACTAAAAATAATTCTGTATCATTTTTATACCTCCAATATCATACAGTGCTAAGAAAGAATAATTAAATAGCCCCTTTCAGTGTGAAAGATTTCCACTGGTTGGAGTCATACCTAGCCCAAAGGAAGAAAGGTTGTGGTTGTTGGAGGCCAATCATTTCAGCCTCAGGACATTGTTGCAGATGTTCATCAGAGTCGTGACCTCAGCCCAACCATCTTCAGCTACTTCATCAATGACCTTCCCTCCATCATAATGTCAGAAGTAGAGTCCAGTCCTGATGAAAGGTCACAGACCTGAAATGTTAACTCTGTTTCTTTCTCCATAGATTCTGCCAGACCTGCTGAGTATTTCCAGCATTTTCTGTTTTTATTTCAAAAGTGGGAATGTTTGCTACAGTGTTCAGTACCATTCACAACTCCTCAGATACTGAAGCAGTTTGTGCTTGCATGCAGCAAGATAGAACAACATTCAGGCTTGGGCTGATAAGTGGCAAGTAACATTCATGCCACATAAATGCAGGCAATGATCATCTCCAACAAGAGAGAATCTAACCATCACCCCTTGACGTTCAGTAGCATTACCATTGCTGAATTTCCCCACCATCAACATCCTAGGGAATTACCATTGACCAGAAACTTAACTGGACCAGCCATACTGCAGCCATAAAGCAAAATACTGTAGATGCTGGAAATCTGAAATAAAACAAGAAATGTTGGAAATACTCAGCAGGTCTAGCAGCATCTGTGCAGAGAGAAGCAGAGTTAACGTTTCAGGTCAGAGACCCTTCTTCAGAACTGACAAATATTAGAAATGGAAAAGGATTTAAGCAAGTAAAGCGAGGGGTGGGGCAAGAGATAACAAAGGTGAAGGTGTTGATAGGACATGGTCACAGAGAATAACTGACCAGAAGGTCATGGAACAAAGGCGAGCGGTATGTTAATGGTGTGCTGAAAGACAAAGCATTAGTACAGAGAGGGTGTAAATGACTGTAAAGCACAGAGCACTCCAAGCAGAAACATAAAAAAACATAAAAAGAAAACAAAATAGTGGGTAAGCACAGTGGAAACAAACTGATAAAGCTCAAATAAAATAACCAAATAAAAAAGGAAAAATAAAAAAAAACGAAGCATAAAAAGGGTGACACATCATGCTCTGAAATTATTGAACTCAATGTTCAGTCCGGCAGGCTGTAGTGTGCCTAATCGTTAAATGAGATGCTGTTCCTCGAGCTTGCATTGATGTTCATTGGAACACTACAGCAATCCCAGGACAGAGATGTGAGCATGAGAGTGGTTGTGGGGGGGGTGTGTTGAAATGGCCAGCAACCGGAAGCTCGGGGTCATGCTTACGGACTGAGCGGAGGTGTTCTGCAAAGCGGTCACCCAATCTGCGTTTGGTCTCCCCAATGTAGAGAAGACCACAGCCGTATAAATACCGTGGCTACAAGAGCAGGTCAGAGACTGGGAATTCTACGATGAGTAACTCACCTCCTGATTCCCAAAACCTGTCCACCATCTACAAGGCACAAGTCAGGAGTTTGATGGAATACTCTCCATTTGCCTGAATGGTTGCAGCTCCAACAACACTCAAGAAGCCCTACACCATCCAGGACAAGCAGCCCGCTTGATTGGCACCCCATTTACCACCTTCAACATTCACTCCCTCCACCACCAGTGCACAGTAGCAGCAGTGTGTACTATCTACAAGATGCACTGCAGCAACTTGCCAGGGCTCCTTCGACAGCACCTTCCGAACCTATGACCTGTATCACCTATAAAGACAAGTACAGCAGATGCATAGTAACATCACCACCTGCAAGTTCTCCTCCTAGTCGTAGACCATCCTGACTTGGAACTATATCGCCGTTCCTTCACTGTTGCTGTGTCAAAAACCTGGAACTCCCTTCCGAACAGCACTGTTCGAGTATCTACATAATATGACCGCAGTGGTTCAAGAAGCTGGCTCACCACCACTTTCTCAAGGGCAATTAGAGATGGGCAATAAATGCTGGCATTGCCAGCAACGTCCACATCCCATGAATGAACATATAAAAAAGAAAGCAATCCAGGAGGTAAAAACTACAGAATTTTTCAATTTTAACTAAAACTGTAGAGTGAAATAAATGGAATGTAAACATGGGGTTGAGGTAGAAGCTGAAATATCATTCAAAAAACTTTTAACAAACCATAATGGAGAAATTTGACATTCCACAAATATAAAATTTTTCAAAGCCAGTGAGGCTGTTCAGCAGTTATGATGAACTTTGCATACTGTTAAAGACCCAGTTGCACCTCATTCAACAAGGTGTAACTTTTTCAAGGATTTATACAGGAAGACTAGTGTAAATGCACACATTCTCATCAGTTCAGTGATTTCCAATTGATTGTAATCTGGGTGACTTCAACAGAACACTCGATGGGGAATCGTAAAACCACTGAAACAACCTTTAGATTTTGTATTTAATTGCAATTGTGCAGGCACCAGAAGTTGCTGTCAGTTTCAGAGGAGTAATGATGGCAACGATGTTTCGCCCTCACTACTACTGCAAAATCTGGGCCAATTTGTTTTAATGATAAATATTGGCCAAGATACTGAGGAGGACTCCCCTGATATTCTTCGAGTAGTGTTATTTTACATTCAACTGAAAGGGAAGACATGGCCTCAACTTAACATCTCATCTGGAAGAATGATACCTGGCCTCCAAGGGTTTTATTAAATTTATTCATTCATGGAATGTAGGTTTCACTGGCTAGGCCAGCATTTATTGCCCATCCCTAATTGCCCTTGAGAAGGTGATGGTGAGCTGCCGCCTTGAACCGCTGCAGTCCATGTGGCGGTAGGGACAACCACAATGTTGTTAGGAAGGGAATTCCAGGATTTTGACCCAGCGACAGTGAAGGAACAGCGATATATTTTCAAGTCAGGATGCTGTGTGGCTTGGAGTGGAACTTGCAGCTGATGGTGTTCTCATGCATCGGCTGGTTAACTTACAAGGAGTGATCACACAAACTAGCGTTGTATTCACTGGACTTTAGAAGGTTAAAGGGTGATTTGATCCAAGTTTTCAAGATATTAAGGGGAACAGATCGAGTAGATAGAGAGTAACAATTCAGCTGGTTGGGGAGTCTAGGAATACGAGGCATAGTCTAAAAGTTAGAGCCAGACCTTACAAGAGTGAAATTAGGAAACACTTCGACATGCAGAGTGTGCTAGAAATCTGGAACTCTCTTCCACAAATGACAACTGATGCTAGATCAATTTTAAATTTAAGATTGACTGATTTTTTTTTATCCAAAGGTATTGAGGGTTAAGGGGTGTAAGGAGTTTGATTGCAGATCAGCCATGATCACATTGAGTGGCGGAACAGGCTGGAGCTACTCCCATACCTATATTCCTAAGTTCAAACCTTCAACAGTGTAGTAGTCCTGCAGAGCTGCTCTGGAGTGCCAGCCTGGATTATATGCTCAAGCCAGTGGAGTGGGATTTGGATCAGAGGCAAGACTATTGCTACTGAGCTAAGATTGACAATACACGTGCTATACATATGAACATACAAATTAGAAGAAGGAATAGGCCACTCGGCCCCTCGAGCCTGCTCCGCCGTTCAATAAAATCATAGCTGATCTGATTGTAACTCGACTCCACATTCCCACCTACCCCCGATAACCTTTTACCCCCATGCTTATCAAGAATCTAACTACCTCTGCCTTAAAAATATTTAAAGACTCTGCTTCCACTGCCTTTTGAGGAAGAGAATTCCAAAGACTCACGACCCTCAGAGGAAAACGTTTCTCTTCAGCTCTGTCTTAAATGGGCAACTCCTTATTTTTAAATAGTGACCCCTAGTTCTAGATTCTCCCATAAAGGCAGAGAGAGATACATCCAATATCATAGGTACATAGTGTAAAATTATCCTGTTATCACAATGCTTAAAATGAATACATTGGAACATCAAAACTAGTTTCTTGGGAGGAATATTTAAGGTCTGGGTGAGTCAAAGCACAATTTTCCCCTTATTATTCATTTAGATAATACTGTTCATAATATAGACACTCTGCCTCTCTCTCCTCCTTTTAGACGCTCCTTAAAACCTACTGACTTTTAGTCACTTGCCCTAATATTCCCTTGCGTGACTCAGTGTTTAAGTTTGCCTCAATCTAATTAGATCATGGCTGTGCCTTAACTGCTTTGGTTCGATAGCCCTTAATATCGGTGCCAAACGAAAATCTATCAATATCAGCTTTGAAGTTTTTGATTGACTATCAGCATCAACAGCTTTTTGGGGGAGAGAGTTCCAGATTTCCACAACCCTTTGCGTGAAGAAGTGCTTCATGACATCACCCCTGAACAGCCTAGTTCTAACTGTAAGGTTATGCCCCCTTGTTCTGGACTTCTCTACCTATCTTATCAATTAGTTCAGCCCTTAATTACCTCCCTCTCCCCCTCCACTTCTCTCCAGCCCCCCAAAATATTAAAAAAGAATGATTAAAAAATACTTATAGCAATTGGAAGGAGGCTGAGAAATGAAGGCTTCTTCTGAACCATTTATATTGGCTTGGCTCAGCTCTTTGCATCTTGCCTCAGCACCGTTAATTCAAGTTCCATACCAAAGTTTGAGCTCATCATCCAGTCTGACATTCCAGTGCCGTACTGAGGGGGTGCTGAGGTAAGAATATAAGAAATTGAACAGGAGTCATACGGCCATTCAGTACGATCATCAACTCCACTCTCCCACTAATGAGATGTTGAACCAAGATATGGTCCGCTTTCAAATAATGGAGTTAACTCTACCTGAAGGAGCATAGAACACTGTCCCGATGGCCTAGTCATCCAACATCACAAAAAAAACAGATTAACTGATCCTTTGTGATTTTGGTGCCATCGAGTGACTGCTTCATTTACGTACATATCAATCATTGCACTTCAAAAGCAATCGTCTGTGCCAAGCGCTTTTAGATGTTTATAATGATTTGAAAAGGTACTGGATAAATGCAAGCACTTGTATTTTCTTTTTCAATTGTTCTTTTTGGATTCATTTGCTTTACGTATTCACAGATCTTGAGATAGATCTATAACTGCATGTGTGGAATTAATCAGCTTTTCAAATCTATTTGTAGAAGTAGACAGCTTGAATTAAAATGTTTTGTCACTTTAAATAAATGCTCCTGGCACTAATTGTTTTGAAATATCTCTTGCCGAATGTACTCTAGTCCTTTATTCCAAAGCCATCGAGCAGATCATTATATGATGTTTTGTAATAAATTGCATCGTTATCTTGCAATAATGAAATCTAGAGTGTGAGAATAGGTTGACTCTGACATATTCATTATCAGTTGATTGGCTGGTGCAATTCACCCTGTAAAAAAGCATTAAAGACTTCAGGAGACAGGGCCTTCACTAGGGATGGGCTGAACCAAACTGAGAGTTGTTAGTGATCTGATTCAGGTAGCTTGAATTTGCTCCAATATCAACTATTTTTCACTTCACATATCCTGAGCCTTGCAGTTAAATGGGAAAGAGGAAGTTGTGTCCATATGTTTTCAGTCAATAGTGATTGTGTGACTGATCCATCATGACTGAACCCTCGGGGCTAGTGGCAGTACATCATTCACTCCAGTGGTCTAATTCCAATATGCACCACTGGCACCGTTGAACTAATTTCCTCATACATCATTGGTTCTCACGTGGTCTAATTCCAGTGTACATCAATCACTCCAGTCACTATATGCACCCTTCACCCCAATAGGCTAGTGGACCATTTACACTGGCAGGCTAGTGACCATACACACTGCTGGCAGAATGAATCAATGCCACTAGTAGGTTACTTGCACTATTCATCAGTGCCCCTGGTGATCTCATGCTAAAAGCCTATCAGTACTCCTAGCAGGCTAGTACCAGCATATAGCAGTGTTCTGGGGCTTGCTGGTGTCAGTGTTATTGAATTAATGGCAGCTTGCAGCATAGTCAATGATAGCACACTTGCAATATATATCAGTGTCCTTGATGATTTGGTAGCAACATACACTAGAATTCTTGGTGCTTTAGGGCCCATATGTATCTCTGTCCCTGTTAAGTCAGTGATGTAACAGCCACAGTCAGAGGTAATGCAGCAGCAGTAAATGCCCCACTCCTTACTGGGTTATTCAGATTGTATCACAATACCTGCTGAACTTAAAGGGCACTGATGAATGTCATCTTCTGAGCTAATGTCAGTATGCATCACCGTGACTGCTGGTCAGTTCATGACCTCCCGTTTCATGTTGCCCCAAGACTTGTATTTTGGTTTCTTCTTAAGTTGATTCTGAGTGAACCTGAATACTCATATCTAGTTGTCAAATTCACGTGAGAATGTCTTGTGAAAAATGTATGTCATTCTCATTAGCTGTTTCCAGCCAATTCAGGCCTACAGAAAAATCCATGGCATAAGACGATGTCAACTCATTTCCACAGCAGAAAAATAACATGAGCTCTGCTCCTATAACACCAACCATTTTTTAAAGCTACAACATTGAAAAACCCAGTACAATACCAGAATGCTGTAGCTACCAGATGACACAGAGGAGTGAACTTCTTCAGAGTGGAGATGGTCTAAAGTCATTCACTTTTTCATACATATACATATCATCTTGGGCTGCAGTTGTACTGAAACTTTTGTGTCACTGCTGAGTGGTTTAGAGTATGAATTGACATGACATGACAACTGTTTAACTCTAGATTCAGGTCCTGATCTAAAAACACAATGCGATGGATTTTGGCTTGTGGTGATAGCTGAAAACTGGTGATAGTGAGTCAGCATCCCAATTTGGGAGCAAAGGGAAATAGGCTGGTGATGCGCTAACACCTGATTTATATTACTGCATAAAGTCGAACTGTATCCCACTGAGATCCTCGAGGAGTTTGTTCCAATGCAATTGATCCCATTTCACTGCAGTCTCAATGGAGAGAGATTTTTACTAAAGTACAAATATTTTGTTCTGTTAGATTTCCAGAAGGCATTTGACAAGGTGCCACATCAAAGGTTATTGCAGAAAATAAAAGCTCATGGCAGAGGGAGTAACATTTTGGCATGGATAGAAAAAACAGAGAGGAGGCATAAATGGGTCATTTTCTGGTTGCCAAGATGTAACAAGTGGTGTGTCACAGGGATCAGTGCTGGGGCCTCAACTTTTCACAATTTTTTTTAATGACTTGGATGAAGGGACTGAATGTTGCTAAATTTGCTCATGACACAAAGATAGGGCGGAAAGTAGTTGTAAAGACGGCATAATAAAGCTACAAAGGGATATTGATAGGTTAATTGAATGGGCAAAGACCTGGCAAATGGAGTATAATGTGGGAAAATGTGAAATAGTCCATTTTGGCAGGAAGAGTAAAAAAGAAGCATATTATCTAAATGATGAGAGATTGCAGAGCTCTGAGATGCAAAGGGATCTGGGTGTCCCAGTGCATGACTCGCAAAAAGTTAGTATGCAGGTACAGCAAGTAATTAGGAAAGCTAATAGAATGTTATCATTTATAGTGAGGGGAGTTGAATACAAAAGTATGGAGGTTATGCTTTAGCTATACAGGGCATTGGTGAAACCACATCTGGAGTACTTTGAACAGTATTGGTCTTCTTATTTAAGGAAGGATGTAAATGCGTTGGAAGCAGTTCAGAGAAGGTTTACTAGACTAATACCTGGAATGGGCAGGTTGTCTTATGAGGAAAGGTTGGACAGGCTCGGCTTGTATCCGCTGGAGTTTAGAAGAGTAAGAGGCGACTTGATTGAAACATATAAGATTCTGAGGGATCTTGACAGGGTGGATGTGGAAAGGATATTTCCTCTTGTTGGTGAATCTAGATCTAGGGGTCATTGTTGAAAATAAGGGTTAGCCATTTAAGACAGAGATGAGAATTCTTTTCTCTCAGAGGGTTGTGAGTCTTTGGAATTCTCTTCCTCAAAAGGCAGTGTCTTTGAATATTTTTAAGGCAGAGTTAGATAGATTCTTGATAAGCAAGGAGGGGAAAGGTTATTGGGGGTAGGCGGGATGTGGAGTTAAGGTTGCAAACAGATCAGCCATGATCTTATTGAATGGCAGAGCAGGCTCGAGGGGCCGAGTGGCCTACCCTTGCTCCTAACTCGTATGTTCGTATGTCCCACTTTAACCAATAATGCTGCACGCCCTGCTCTCGCTTGAGTTAACAATAGGAACGAGTAGGGGCAAAAAGTCTTACATTTATATAGTGCCTTTCACAGCCATCAGATTCCCCAAAGCACTTTCCAGCCAGTGAAGTACTTTTGAAGTTTAGTCACTGTTGGAATGTGGGAAATGCGGCAGCCAATTTACGCATGGCAAGTTCCGACAAACCGCAATGTGATAGAGACCAGATAGTCAGTTTTTGTGATGTTGATTGAGGGTTAAATATTGACCACGCCACTGGGGATTACTCCCCTAATCTTCTTAAAAAATCCCATGGTACCAGTTTCATGTCCACCTGAGAGGGAGACGGGGTCTTGGTTTAACATCTCATCCAAAAGCCAAAAGATTTCAACTTATTCTAGTTAGGAGTGAGTTGCCTTTTCAAACAAAGCTATCACACAGTGCAGCATAAAAATAGAGAAGCAAGCCTTTAGAAGCCTGGACCAATCATAAATTATTTAAACCCAAGGCTTTAGCAGTTAAAGATTCATTACGCTGCTTTGTTCCAGTTAAAGCTCAATTTAACTAGTGGTTGAAATGGGTTGATTACTTCTGCAGCAATTCTGTGCTCACTGAGTGAAGGTCTCCTCCAAACACAGCAAGTGCACCCTTGGGACACAGGATCTGCCTCAAACACATTGAGGGAATTCAGAGATGCAGGGCACCCTTCCATATGGCTTCCTCCTCAAGTGCTTATCGATACATCCCTTCCCAATGGCTGTACAACAGCTCTTTTTCAGCTACTGGGCTAAACTTCTATTTCCCAGATCCCTGATAAAGACTTTACGTGCATGAGGAGAAACTCTTACTTCAGAAAATCAAGGTAACCATGGTGAATAATCATTCTCTGTACTGCAGTTCAGGTCTTAGCCTATGTGTTACAATTTTAAAAGGGGTATAGGAACAGAGAGATGGAGGGTTGTACATACACAAATCTTTGGTGATTGGGCAAACTGAGAAGGCTGTTATAAAACCATTTGGGATCATTGGCTTTAAATAGAGGCATAGGGTAAAAAAGCAAGGACGTTATGCTAACCCTTTATAACTCACTGGTTCGTGCCCGGCTGGAGTATTGTCTTCAATCCTGGCAAACAACAACAACATGTATTTACATAGCATCTTTAAGGTAGTAAAACATCTCAAGGCGCTTCACAGGAGCGTTATCAAACAATATTTGACACCAAGCCACCAAGGGCAGATGACCAAAAACTTGGTCAAAGAGGCAGGTTTGAGTAAGGATGTCAAGGTTAGTGAGGATTAAAAGGAGATTTACTGGAATGGTACTAGGGATGAGGGACTTCAGTTATGTGGAGAGACTGGAGAAGCTGGAATTGTACTCCTTAGAGCAGAAAAGGTTAAAGGGAGATTTAATAGAGGCGTTCAAAATCATGAGGGGGTTTTAACAGAGATTTGATAAGGAGAAAGTATTTCCAATGGAAGAAGGGTCGGTAGCCAGAGGACACAGATTTAAGGTAACTGACGAAAGAACCATAGCAAGGTAGGAACATAAGAGCAGGAGTAGGCAATTCAACCCATCAAGCCTGCTCCGCCATTCAATATGATTATGGCTGATCTTCCACTTCAATGCTTTTTTCCCACACTATCCTCATACCCGCTTATGTCATTTGTATTTAGCAATTTAGCAATACTTTAAACATACTCAATGACTGAACTTCCACAGCCCTCTGGGGTAGAGAATTCGAAAGATTCACAACCCTCTGAGTAAAGAAATTTCTCCCCATCTCTGTCCTAAGTGGCTTCCCCATTATTTTGAAATTGTGTCCCCTGGTTCTAGACTCCCTAAGCAGGGGAAACATCTTAGCTGCATTTACCCTGTCTATCCCTTTACGTATTTTGTAGATTTCAATGTGATCACCTCTCATTCTTCGAAGGTCTAGAGAATAATGGCCCAGTTTCCCTAATCTCTCCTCGTAGGACAGTCCCGCTATCCTGGGAACAAGTCTGGTGAACCTTTGTTTCACTCCCTCTCTGCAATAATATCCTTCCTAAGGTAAGGTGACCAAAACTGCACATAGACTCCAGGTGCGGTCTAACCAAGATTCTAAGCAATTGAAGCAAGACTTCACTACTCCTGTACTCAAATTCTCTTGCTATAAAGGCTAACATACTATTAGCCTTCTTAATTGCTTGCTGCACTTGCATGTTAGCTTTCAGTGACCTATTGACAAGGACACCCAGGTCCCTTTGTACATCTATACTTTCTAATCTGTTACCATTTAAGAAATACTTTGCACATCTATTCCTCGTACCAAAGTGGATAACCTCACATTTTTCCACATCATATTCCATCTGCCACGTTCTTGCCCACTCACTAGGTCTGTCCAAGTCCCCTTGAAGCTGCTTTGCATCTTCCTCACAACACACATTCCCACCTAGTTTTGTTTCATCCACGAACTAGGAAATACTACTTTTGGTTCCCACATCCAAATCATTGATATATATTGTGAACAGCTGAGGCCTAAGCACTGATCCCTGCAATACCCCACTAGTCACAGCCTGCCAATGCGAGAATGACCCATTTATTACTACTCTCTGCTTTCTGCCTGTGAACCAACCCTTAATCTATGTGAGCATATTACCACCTATACCATGTGCTTTAATTTTGCCGACCATCCTCCTGTGGGGAACTTCATCAAAAGCCTTCTAAAAATCCAAGTATGCCACGTCCACCGATTCCCCTTTATCAATTCTGTTCGCAACATTCTCAAAAAAGCTCCAACAGGTTCATCAAACATGATTTCCCATTCATAAATCCATGTTGACTAGGCCCAATCAAATCATTACTATCGAAGGATCCATTAATCACATCCTTTAGAATAGATTCTAGCATTTTCCCAATGACTGATGTAAGGCTAACAGGTCTGTAATTCTCTGTTTTCTCTCTCCCTCCCTTCTTAAATAGTGGGGTGGCATTTGTGACCTTCCAATCTGCAGGGATCACTCCAGAATCTATAGAACTTTGGAAGATGATCACCAATTTATCCACTATCTCCATAGCTACCTCTTTCAACACACTGGGATGTAGAATATTATGTCCTGGGGACTTATCAACCTTCAGCCCCCATTCATGTCTCCAATACAACCATCTTACTGATACTAATTTCCTTCAATTACTCATTTCCCCTAATCCCTTGGATCTCTAATTCTGGGAGATTTCTTGTATCTTCCTCAGTGAAGACAGGCACAAAGTAATCATTTAGCTTCACTGCCATTTCTCTATTGCCCATTATAAATTCTCCTCACTCTGCCTGTAATGGACCCACATTTGTCTTAGCCAAGCATTTCCTTTTTATGAAACTATAGAAGCTTTTACATTCATATTCTATTCTCCCTTTCTTTATCAATTTCTTGGTCCTTCTTTGCTATAATCAAAAATCCTCCCAATCCTCAAGTTTCCTACTATTTCTGGCAACCTTATAGGCCTTTTCTTTTAATCTTATAAAATCCTTAACTTTCTTCATGGTTGACTGCCTTTACTTTTGGGGTTTTTGTGTTGTAAAGCAATGTATAGTTGCTGTAAACTATGTAATATTTCTTGTTAGCCTATGCACTAACATACCTTTTAATGTATTTTCCCAATCCACCTCAGCCAATTTGCCCCTCATACCTTCATAATTTCCTTTGTTCAAATTTAACACCTGGCTTCAGATTGAACTACCTCACTTTCAAACATAATGTAAAATTCTATCATATTATGGTCACTCATCCCTTAAGATTCTTTTATAACAAGATTATTAATTCGCCCTTTCTAGTTACATAATACTAGAAATGAAATAGTCTGTACTCTAGTCGGTTCCTCAACATACTGCTCTAGAAAACCATCCCTAACACACTCCAGAAACTTGTCCTCCACAGCATTAGTGCTCATTAGGTTTACCCAGTCTATATACAGATTGAACTCACCCATGATTACTGTCTTAACCATGCTACATGCTGCTCTAGTCTCCTGATTAATACCATGCCCCACACTATCACTACTATTTGCTGGCCTATAAATAACTCCTACGGATGTTTGTTGCCCCTTGCTGTTTATTAGCTCCACCAAACAGAGTCGACATTTTGTTCTTCTGATCTGAGATCCTCCCTTCCTAATGTACTGATTCCATCCCTTATTATCAGTGCAACACCACCTCCTTTTCCTTTTTGTCTGTCCTTCCTAAATGTTGTATATCCATGAATATTCAGTTCCCACTCTTGGACACCCTGTAGCCACGTTTCCATTATGGCAATTTGATCATATCTATTTACCACTATTTGGGCCTTTAAATCATCTACCTTGTTGCGAATGCTATGTGTATTCAGGTAGAGTGCTCTTAACCCTGTCGTCTTGACATTATTCTAAGCCTAATTGATGCTCGCCTTTGTTTTGCCTGCCTTCTAATGTCACTTGCTACTTTTCTACCTCCTGTTACCAACTTTACTTCCTTCCAATTTGAGCTACGCCTCGGGTTCCCATCCCCTGACAGGCTAGTTTAAGCCCTCCCCAACAGCACTAGCAAATCTCCCTGCGAGGATGTTAGTTCCAGTCCTGTTAAGGTGTAGCCCGTCCATCTTGTACAGGTCCCACCTGCCCCAGAACCAGTCCCAATGCCTCAGAAATCTGATGCCCTCCCTCCTACACCAATTCTCCAGCCACATGTTCAATCGATCAGTCCTCCTACTCCTATACTCACCAGCACATGGCACTGGGTGTAATCCTGAGATTACTGCTTTGGAGGTCCTGCTTTTTAATTTCCTTCTTAACTTCCTAAAATTTGCTTTAAAGGCCTCATCTCTCTTCCTACCTACGTCATTGGTGCCAATGTGGACCACTGCCTCTGGTTGTTTACCCTCCCCCAGAAGGATGTCCTGTAGCTGCTCCGTGACAGCCTTGACCCTGGCACCAGGGAGGTAACACACCATCCTGGAGTCACGTTTACTGCTGCAGAAATGCCTGTCTGATCCCCTCACTGTTGAATCCCCTATCACTATTGCTCTTCCACTCTTCCTCCCCTCATGTTTGGCTGAGCCACCCATGGTGCCACGGACCTTGCTGTGGCTGCACTCCCCCGAGGAAGCATCGCTCTCACCAGTATCCAAAATGGAAAATCAATGAGCGAGCAAGATAGACTCAGGGGACTCCTGCACTGCCTGCCTGGTTCTCTTAGACTGCCTGGTGATTACCCATTCCTTCTCTGCCTGCATGCTCCTAACCTGCAGTGTGACCATCTCCCTAAATGTGCAATCCACGTAGTCCTCTGCCTCACGGATGCACAACAGTGACTTCAGCCACTGCTCGAGTTCCGAAACCTGGAGCTCAAGCTTCTGCAGCCGGTGACACTTCCTGCAGATGTGTTTGTCTCGGACACGTAGTGCGTCCATGACTTCCCACATACCACAGGACGTATATTCTACTTGGCTGTGCTGACCTGCTATAACGTAACTTTAAAAAACTTTTATTACAATGAGAAGTAAAATAACTTACCAGTTACTCACCAATCAACTTCTTGCCTTGCACCGAAGAGAGGAGCAGCTACTGGAGGCTGAAAAAAGGTAGAAGAAGAAAGAAAGAAAAGAGCCCCCCCCATGCACCAAACTCTCACTTTACATCTGTGCACTCAAATTTATTTTCTTCTTAATTTGTAGTTCCCCTCCTTACCAAACTCCCTTCTTAACACTCTGTGCCTTCCAGCAGCGCTCAATGCAGATAAGCAGCACTGAGTGTCCCCTCAATTTATCCTCAAAACAATACTGTGTCAGCTCTGCTAGAGCTCAGAAACCAGTTTAAGCTAGCTAACTAATTAACTAACTACAGCTATTCTCAGAGTGTTCGTGTACCCCTGTTTAAAACTGTAAGAAACCTAACTTATTTCTTAATGAAACAGGAATTTCAATTAACTGCTAGATATAAACAAAACAAAACAAAAACTAGTTTTGAGAGATTAACCCTTAAAGTTCACTCACTTACCAAACTCCGTTCTTCACACTCTGTGTAGACCAGAGAGAAATGAGAATTTATTTTTTGCAGCAAGTTGTTACTGTCACATCCCATCTAAAAGAATCATTCTTGAAGTCACAGATTTAACAAAGATTTAACAAGCTTTTAATAAAGACTTCTTTCTCACTGCTACTACATATCCCATTTGGCCTTAAATAACTTCCAGGTCAGGTGTTTTCCCCAAAGCACAGAGTTACATTCAGTTTCTCTTCCAAGTCCCGTTTAGTCTCTAATACTCAAGCCCACACATACAAGCATGAGAGTTATGATCTGGAATGAACAGCCTAAAAGGGTGGTGGAAGCAGATTCAATAATAAATTCAACAAGGAAAAAAATTAGAAGGGGAAATAATCGCAAGATTGTGGGCAAAGTGCAGGGGAATGTAAGCGGTACAGTCAGGATGGGCCGAATGTCCTCATTCTGTGCTGTATCATTCTATGATTCTAAGATGTGATTGAATTAACTACTTCAATGAAAATAAAAAATGGAAGGAAGGTCCCGCGTATTCACAGGGAAAAAACAAAGATGAAAGATATTTTAACAGTAACATCACAGCCTCAAGCCTCAGTGGACCCAAAGCCAAACTTCACACTGACTTAGTGATAGGTTCGTTCCCTATTTGGAAACTAGTATAGCGAGATTTAGCGCTCTCTCTCTCTCTCTCTCTCTCTCTCTCTCGTTGGTTCATGAACAGAATCGTGATTTGCATTCATTAATGATTTCAGCAGCTGCTGAGGAATGTTCAAGTTCTTTTCCTCGCAATTAAAATATCAATGGATAATGTTACTTATTTAAAAATATACACAAATTAACAATGTCTGCATTAATTAACTAAATCAAATATGCATGTCAACCAACTTTAGCTCTCTAAAATACATTTATAAATTGCACTGGTTCCTGTTTCTCCCCCCAAAAGATTTTTTTTTTTTATTTGCATATTCTTAAAATTTGCTTGGTTGCAATCATAATTCACGATAATTTTTTAAAATACATCATTAACTCAGTACAAAACTTCAGTCTTACAAAGCAATAATTGGAGAACAGCAAGGCGAAGGACATTCAATGTATCAGAAACCAAGGTTACTGAGAGGTCAGATCCTAGAGACCCAGCCTCAAGCTCTTGGGGAGCATTGGAGCAGAAACAATGCACATCTATCAGTGGGATGATGCAACTAGCACCCCCTCCCTCATCGAAAAGTATGGCATATTGAACGAGGCAGACCAACAGTGAATAGGTTGCCATAATCCTAGTGACTGTCATAAAGACCGTAAGGAATTATGAGTGGATCTCACACACAACACCCTAGATGAGAAAGGGATCCAACAGATAACTCACTAGAATGCTGAAGAGTCAATGATTGATTTGAGGAGAGGTAAAACAACACTGTCTAGAAATTGGATTGTGCTATGCCTGTTTTAGATGTAAAATGGGCACCTAAGGGCCCAATGTAACAGGTGGCATGCACATGCTCATTCTGTGTTGGAAATAATGCCTGCCAGGTTAGTAAAGGCTCCTCCCTAGGCATCCGGAGAACATGCCTTTAACAGACTTTAGGCCCCTTGCCTGTGCAAAATTGTTTGCGCATGTTCACAGCTCGTGCCGTGCGTGATGCCGTCAGTTTTTTCAGGTGCTTGGCAGACAAGGCAGCAGTCCTCAAATGGTTAGTTTATGTTTTTGTCATAAGCCTTTTTGTGGAGTTTGGAGGACCAGGAGGGCTCCTTCAGGCTCCCCATTAAATCTGTGAGCTGCCACTGGCCACTTCTCAACTGCTCAATGCCCTCACCAAGCTCTCCTAATCACCTGGCCAATCTTGCTGCTTTTCACTCATATCCCAAACTTCCCCCGAGCCTCCTCCCACCCCCCGGGACTAGACAACTGCCACTGGGGCTGCAACTGGTACCCGCAACAACAAACAAGACCGGCAAAGCAATTTGTTGTGGTACTGCCATTAGCCTCATTAGGCACATTCCAATTTCTAGGTGCAGGAAGTGAAATTACTTCTCATGCAGTTCGGATGAAGCTCAGTAAAATGCTTCCTGCAGGAAACAATATAACAGATGGCAGAATTTGACCACTTAACACTGAAAAGATTTGTAAATTTGGAGGGGTCTGGTAGCATAGTCGTTATGTTACTGGACTAGTAATCTAGCAGAAATAAAAACAAGAAATGCTGGAATCACTCAGCAGGTCTGGCAGCATCTGTGGAAAGAGAAGCAGAGTTAACGTTTCGGGTCAGTGACCCTTCTGGTAATCTAGCAGGCCTGGACTAATGAAGCAGAGACAGGAGTTCAAATCCAGTTGCATCAGCATGGGGAATTTAAATGCAATTAAATAAATCTGTAATTAAAAAGCTAGTCCCAGCAATAGTGCTCAAGAAACTACCGGATTATCATTAAAAACAAAATCTGTTTTACTCATGTTCATTAGCGATGGAAACCTGCTGTCTTTACCCAGTCTGGCCTGCATGTGACTCCAGACCCAGCGATGTGGTTGACTCTGAGATGACCTTGCAAACCACTCTCAGTTGGATTCTAGAAGGTGGCTCACCACCGCCTTCTGAAGGGAAATTAGGGAGGGGCAATAAATGCTGACCTTGCCAGCGACTCTCATTTTTTTTTCGAGATACAGCACTGAAACAGGCCCTTCGGCACACCGAGTCTGTGCCGACCAACAACCACCCATTTATACTAACCCTACAGTAATCCCACATTCCCTATTACCTCCCTACATTAGGGGCAATTTACAACGGCCAATTTACCTATTACCTGCAAGTCTTTGGCAGTGGGAGGAAACCGGAGCACCCGGCGAAAACCCACGCAGACACAGGGAGAACTTGCAAACTCCGCACAGGCAGTACCCAGAATTGAACCCGGGTCATTGGAGCTGTGAGGCTGCGGTGCTAACCACTGCGCCACTGTGCCACTCATCCTGTGAATTAATTTTTTAAAAACTTATTTGGAGATAAGAACATAAGAAATATAAACAGAAGTAGGTCACTTGGCTCTTCAAGCCTACTTCACCATTCAGTAAGATCCTGGCTGATCATCTACCTCAGCTCCATCTGCCTGCACTAAATATGTCAGATACTAAACTCTAGATATGCCTTGACTTTAAATCAATAGTTTTGAACTGTTCTGTGTGAAACATCTTGTTGAATAAGTCCTTTAAAGATTCATAAAGCTAGAGACAAAATATTAATCTGAAGCGCCCATACAGAGTAGCACACATTAACCTCACGTCTGATACTTACGTGCATGGATTTTAATGAGGAACCTTGAAGATGGCTTCTCCAAGCCTGTTCATGGTAAAAAGTCTCAAAGGTAACAAGAAGTCTTTTTCTTTCTAATTATGTTAAACGAGGCATCTGCTTTATACCATTTTCTTTTTGGCCATCTTTCTGCTGCAACACTATCTGATTTTTTTAATGGTTACCCAGTTGTCCAAACTGATCATGATGAAAGGCCCCATACCTTTTTACACTATACTTTTATTTATTCATTCATGGGATGTGGGCGTCACTGGCTAGGCCAGCATTTATTGCCCATCCGGAATTGCCCTAGACAGTCAACTGTTACTTCCTATCAATGCGTTTTCCCGAGCCATAGCTTTATTGTAAACAACTTTTAATGCATGCTTTATAGGAAGATATTGCCTTTTGTAATCCAGCAATCTCCTTCACTTATATTCCTGTTATGTCTTTGTTAGAAACGTTAGAAATAAAAGTAATGGAGGAACATATTGATATTCTTACACACCCCTACGTGTGTGTGGATCCGCTCCTGTGGATCCAGACTATTAACATCCAAACGATATTCTTGGCTACCCAAAGGAAAACAATGATACCATTGAAGAAAAGGTTTCCTTTATTAGACCGCAGTAACAAATAACAAGGAAATCAGCAGTAGAGATATCTGAAGGCAGAAAAAAAAATCTAAAGACTGCTTTGATCCCCTCATGGGACCTAGCTTGAAAACTTATATGCTTTAAACAATGAAGCAGACAGTCTTCAGTGTGATGTCCGTGCTTGACACAAGTTAAGCAAATCCACTTGAAACGATTGTTGTGTCTGGGTGTTTGGATTAAACTCAACAGGGTCTCAGTGGAGGCTGGTGAAACATAAAAAAAAGCCTTAATGGATTGGACAAACTCTTACAAACTGCAATAATCAGGTGTGCTTAACAGGATCTGTCTTCTTGATACCATCAAACTGTTTAACAAATGGAGAATTAATAGGATTCAATCAAAGAGGCCTTAAATGGCAATTACTTCAGTATAACATGTAACAGGAGAGAAATGTCATGCATGATTACTAGTAACAAGTAATAGTCATAATATTTAACCAGTAGTTACCCACTTTAATTCAGTTGGACATTCCAGGAGCAGCATTAGGATCCTAACATCAACCTTTTGGCCTTAAGCCTTAGAATTCTCTGCCTTAACCTTTCCACCTCTCTCCTGTTTTCTAACACTCCTGGAAACAAAGAAAAGAAAATTACAGCACAGGAACAGGCCCTTCGGCCCTCCACGCCTGCGCCTACCCCTTTGACCAAACTTTTGGCCACTGATCCTAATATCTCTGTTATATATGTTATATATTGTTATACTATCTGTAAAGTGTTAGGAACTAATTAGTTAGAAACTAGTTATGTGTAAGTGTTCCAGTGGGGGGGGGGGGGGGGGCAACATTTAGAGCTGCACTGTGGAGTCATGTTATATGTTACACAACAACCAGTTGAATCAGGTTCTGTTGCAGAGAGCATGATGCTGTAATAAATGAGACTGACTCCAGCCTTCCAAGTTTAAAGTGTGATTCTTTCCAACACCTGGGAACCCGAAAACAACATAAAAATGTAACAATCTCTTTATGTAGTTCGGCGTCGAGCTTTGGCTAATTATATTTCTAGATGTTTTACTACATTATAAAGGCGCTATATAATTGCAACTTGTTGTTGATACAGGTAGAGAATCCATCTGAAACAAATCAGTCTTCTGTCGGTGCTATGAAAGTGAGATCATGAAGATTTTAGGCTGAATTTTCACCACAGAGGCAGGAAGCAAAGGCTGGATTTGTTTTCGAGTCAGAAACCCGCCACTCGGGGGAAAATAATTAAAGTTATGATTTTCACATGGGTGAGCCCTTAATTGGCATGGAGGTGGGTTTCCTGAACAATTAAGGGCAGTGGACAGGCTCTCAAAGCTGGAGGGCCAATCAGAGCTCTTCCAGCCTCAGAGAAGCACCTGGCAGCAGTACAAGGTAACTGGGAAGGTGCCTCAACAAGAAGGTACCCTCTCAGCCACTTAAAAAAAATTAATAAAAAAAACAGAAAAAGCAGCCAAACCACCACTGGGGAGGGGCGGTGGTTTGAGCCCCTCTACAGGATGGTCTTTGGCTGTACCCCCACCCAGGCAGGCAGGGAGAACCCAGCCTGCCACTAGGTGCCTGCATCCAGGTAGTTGATCTGCCCCTCCATTGTGTTGAAAAACTGGAGACCAGCTGGAAAATCCCAGTCAGCCTCCTATACTTACCTTTAACAAGATTCTTAATGAGCCTAATTGCCTGCCCATCTCGTGGAGGCAGACAGCCTTCCTGGGCCCCTAACCCGTCTCCTCCAAAATGTCTGGCACTGGGAATGGCAGTCTGCAACTGATACACTCTCCGCTGCTAGTATTTCCGGGGGGCCCCCGCCTCCATTTCTGCCTTTATGGGGCCCCAAACATTCAGCCCTTTGAATCTTATTGCTGGGTTGGTCAGTGCAGGAAATGGAAAACTATAGGAATATGGTTCTTTGTGACAAGGACACAACTATATGAAGAAGACCCAAGCAAAAAATGCTAGAGAAAAAGGCTGTAGCTTCTGTCCAAAATGAAGGCAGCTGTAGATCGGACAAGTTGAACCTGTGGAAGACTTGCACGACAATTTTCCTGCATAAGGGAAATTTAAGTGACCAACAAATATATTTGGAAGGGCTAGGTGAATTTATACATATTGTCATGCTAGGTCCCCACCTGCCAAGAATGAGGCACATTAATTGTGTCATGAACATTGATTTTAAACTGTTGCTTGAGTTAAGAAAGGACTTGTTGAACAGATCAGCCGTGGCTGGAAAAGACATTTGCATATTAAAAGACAGCATGTGGAAGGACAAAGCAGCCATTCCCTGACGCATTCAACCCACAATGGACTTTGATCATCAGACATTGAAGTTGGGGGACTTCGCTTTCTCGGTTGACTGCTAAGATGGCCGAATATACAAATGGACATGGTCAAACCAGCTAGTCAGATGACTAACCTGCTGGACAACCTCAGCTTTTTTAATTTGTACTAACAGTTTGGGCAGAAAGCAGAATGCTCCTGGACTGAGAAGATCTCTCCTGGCTGGCTTGCCACAGCCTCTCCTGTCTGTCTGCTCCCATCTCTTTCTCACGGAACTCCAAATCCACTGAAGACACATGAACCCCAAGAGAGAAAAGTCTTCTGCAGCGAACAAGGTTTAAGAACAATACTGGGCCCCAACGAAAAGCAAGGTCTACCTACAATCAAGGACTCTACAGTGAGCTCGAAGAACCATAACACAAAAAAACTCCTCAGATATTGCCTCAAACTTTGCCACTTTATTTCTTCTGTTCTCTTTCTGTCTCTATCTGCATGTGTGTATCTCATGTGCATGCTAGCGTGGGCATGTCATGTATCCATAAGCGTTAACCAAATTAGAGTTTAAATTTAATAAAATTTCATTTTTCTTCTTTAAACCTGAGAAAACCTGTTATGCTGGTTTCTTTGCCTTATAATTGGATAGCGATGAAGAAGGATTCACCAAGGGGGAGCTGAAAACACAGGTGTGTTTAAAAATTAAACCCTGTTGCAGTAAGACCAGATGAAGACTGAGAGGGACCCCTAGATACCTTTCTCACCTGGTCATAACAATATTGAGAACAAATGGCATTAAAAAAAAACCCTAGTTGGGGTGAGGGGCAATTGTCAGTCATGGTTCAGTGTGTAGTACTCTTGCCTCTGAGCTGGAAGGATGTGGGTTAAAATCCCACTCGAGGACAAGAGCACAAAAGTCTAGGCTGATACACTAGTGCAGCACTGTCAGAGGTGCCATCTTCTAGATGAGACAATAAACTGAGACCCTGTCTTCCATATCAGGTGGACACAAAAGATTCCATGGCATTATTTTCAAGAAGATCAGTGGAGTTATCCCTGGTGTCCTGGCTAATATTTATCGCTCGATCATTATCACAAAAAACAGATTCTCTGGCCATTATCACATTGCTGTTTGTGGGATCTTGCTATGCACAAATTGGCTGCTGCATTTCCTACATTTCATCAGTGACTACACTTCAAAAGTATTTCATTGGCTGCAAAGCGCTTTGGGACGTCCTGAAGTCATGAAAGGCACTATATAAATGCACGTCTTTCTTCATGCTGGCAGTTAAGTGCCTTTAGCGGTATGTATGTGTCACATTTACTGCTGCATTGTAAGTATGCTGCCAGATGGTAATCTACAGGCAATGCAATCCAACCTGTCCTCTCATATTTTAGATGAAACTGTTACTTTAGCACTTCAGCAGTTGGAGATTAATCACTTGACCTTTGATAATGAGTATGCCTCACTATTTGCCAGTAGTAAATGCCCCAAGATGTCATGCAAGAGTAAACTCACCAAAAAAGCTATGCTTCAGTTAAGCCAAATTGAAATTGTTGTTCCTGAATGTCTAAAAAAGGTAGGTGATTGTTTAAAGGGATCCCAGATACAGACCTGGCATTAAATCAGCATGAAACATTTCAGTTCAAGCAATCAACAACTCAATGTGCTTCAATGAATTTAAACTGATGGTTAGATTCCAGGAAACACACAGCCATTAAAGACCATTAAAATGGGTCCTCCTCACCCATTATAGCTTCGGATCTGCTTGCGGCAGATCAGATTATGAATCCTGCTTCAAATTATAAATGAATCTAAATCAAGGCCCCGTCTGCTCACTTAGGTCCACGCAAAAGCTTGGATAACACTATTTGAAGGTGAGTTCTCCCAGTTTCCTGGCCAATATTTTTCTGTCAGACGTGATTACTAAAAAGAGACGATCTGATTAATTAACGTATTGTCTGTGGGAGAAAATTGGCTACTGGGTTTCCTACGTTACAACAGTGACTATGTTTCAAAATGCTGAGAAGCACTTTAGGATGACTGGAGGTCATGAAGGGGGCGATACAAAAGCCAGTTCTTTCTTTATTTCTCTAAGGCCCCAATATGTAAGACCCTGGATTGAATAGTGAATGCCCTACCGCACTATAACATGTCCTGCTGATTATTTGGTAGGCTTTTAAGCTTCAAACCAGCATACAATCTCTTTTAGGTTCACTAGAATGGTTCCTGGGATCAGAGCATTGTCCTATGTTGAGAGGCTGAGTAATTTTTTTTAAATTTGTTAATGGGATGTGGGTATCACTGGCTAGACCAACATTTATTGCCCATCCCAAGTTTCCCTTGAACTGAGGAACTTGCTAGGTCATTTCAGAGGTCAATTAAGAGTCAACCACATTGCTGTGGGTCTAGAGTCACATGGAAGCCAGACCAGGTAAGGATGGCAGATTTCCTTTCCGAAAGGACATTAGTGAACCAGATGGGTTTTTACAACAGTCAACAATGTTTCATGGTCACCATTAGACTAGCTTTTTCTTTTAAATTCCAGATTTATTTCTTGAATTCAAATCTCACCATCTGCTGATTTGAACCCATGTCCCCAGAGCATTAGCCTAGGCCTCTGGATTAATAGTCCAGTGACATTAATACTACGCCACTGCCTCCTCCATACTATACTCTCTGGAGTTTAGCAAATTGAGAGGTGATCTTATTGAAACATACAAGATTCTGAAGGGGCTTGACGGTGGACACTGGTTGTTTCCCCTGGCTGGGAAATATATAACACAGGGAAACTCACCTCCTGATTCCTCAAAGCCTGTCCACCATCTACAAGGCACAAGTCAGGAGTGTGATGGAATACTCTCCACTTGCCTGGATGAGTGCAGCTCCAACAACACTCAAGATGTTCGACACCACCCAGGACAAAGCAGCCCGCTTGGTCGGCACCCCATCTATCATCTGAAACATTCACTTCCTCCATCACCAGCGCACAGTGGTAGCAGTGTGGACCATCTACAGGATGCACTGCAGCAACTTGCCAAGCATCCTTCAACAGCACCTCCCAAATCCGTGAGCTCTACCACCAAGAAGGAAATGCTTGGAAACACCACTACCTGCAAGTTCTCCTCCAAGTCACACATCATTCTACCTTCAAACCACATTCCTATTCCTTCACTGTCACTGAGTCAAAATCCAGGAACACCCTCCCCAACAGCATTGTGGGTGGATCTACACCACATGGATTGCAGTGGTTTAAGAGGGCAGCTCACCACCACCTTCTCAAGGGCAATTAGGAATGGGCAACAACTACTGGTTTTGCCAGCGATGCTCACATACCATGAACAAGTAAAAAAAGTCTCAAGATAAGGGATTGATCCTTTCGGACTGAAATAAGGAGAAATTTCTTACCTTAGGGTTATGAATCTTTTTTACTCACTGCAGGAATGAGACTGAACAGTTTTAATTGTTCCCTTATTGGACCAGAGATGTTGATTGGCATTTCATTAATAATTATCAACTTGTTAAAAGGGTACTTACACTCTTAATTACCAGCCCTCACTTTCTGCGACAAGTTTAATGGGCAATTAATGTGCTAATGTAGCAAGGTCTTAAAAATAATGGGAAGGATACAGGTGAGGTGCCATTTGTGTGAAACAAATACGAAGTGGTGTAAATCAGCCAGCAAGTTCCGGAGATTCACAACTCACAGTGTATCTCTTAATCCCCTAAACTTGTTAACCAATTTGAGCATTCATAATTGCATGCATCATGATCACGCTATTATTTTTTGCAGCAAAATTTGGTCCAATATCGTTCAAAAAAAAGATTTGGTGATCATTTGGTTGGAGACTGGCTTGAGGACTGCAAGAATACATGACAGTTTCTGTACAACTATAAAATCAGATGGTGTTAAGTAGGATGTTTAAATCTGTGCATGCTGTTGTACTGATGTAAAAATAGGACCTTGAATGCTAAAGTAATAAGAGGATCGGAGGCGTTTGAGTTATGATCCTACAGACGTGCTCAAAATTAGTTGGGCAAGAAGAATGACTAATGTGAGAGTCCTTGAACTGGTGCACGAAGAGAGAAGTGATGATTATGTTGAGAAAAATGACTTACTCTGGGCACATTATTCAGGAGTCACAAGGAAAGGTGGGCTGCTACTTTCTTTAAAATTAATGGCAATAGATTAAGAGACAGGCAAAGAAGAACATGACTAGGCAATGTGATGAAATGGTATATATGTTATTATGGGCTGGTATAATCCACCTACACAGTGTTTGAAAAGAATGGAGTGCAATGGTCATGGTGAGGGAAACTAAATGTGTGCAGGCGTGTGCATAACTGTGGGTGTGTGTGTGTATATATCTATCTATGTGTGTGTGTAATAAAGAGAAAACAAATGAGTTTTCTCAGAGATGAAAAAACGTTGGTTAGAATTCATTAGATTGTACATGATAAGCAGAAGAATGGGCTGTTCGGTTGAACAGGTTTTTGTTCCTTCTATACAGCCTGACATCATCTTGTTGGAAATCTTTGGATTTTAGGGTTTTCACCCCCAAAAGATAAATTCTATACGAACATACAAATTAGGAGCAGGAGTAGGCCTTTCGGCCCTTCGAGCCTGCTTCGCCATTCAGTACATTCATGGCTGAACTGATTACTTCACATTTCCACCTACCCCCAATAACCTTCCACCCCCTTGCTTATCAAGAATCTATCTACCTCTGCCTTAAAAATATTCAAAGACTCAGCTTCCACCGCCTTTTGAGGAAGAGCATTTCAAAGAGTCACAGAACTCAGAGAAACCAAGTCATTTATATAAATTGTAAAAGGTTGAAGCCCCAGTACAAATCCCTGTGGCACACCACTCGTTACACCTTGCCAACCAGAAAATGACTCATTTATGCTTACTCTCTGTTTCCTGTTAGCTAGCTAATCTTCTATCCATGTCAATATGTTACTCCCTACACCATGAGCTTTTATTTTCTGCAATAACCTTTGACACATTTACATCCTTGCTTAAATAAGGAGACCAGTACTGCAGATGTGGTCTCACCAATGTCCTGTATAGCTGAAGCATAAGCTCCCTACTTTTGTATTCAATTCTCCTCACGATAAACGATAACATTCTATTTGCTTTCCTAATTAGATGCTGTACCTGCATTCTAACCTTTTGTGATTCATGCACTAGGACACCCAGATCCCTCTGCATCTCAGAGTTATACAATCTCTCACCATTTAGATAATATGCTTCTTTTTTATTCTTCCTGCCAAAGTGGACAATTTCACACTTTCCCACATGATACTCCATTTGCCAGGTATTGTCAACCTTATCATATGACTACTGGAAATCTAAGTTCAATGCATCCATCGGTTCCCCTTCATCCACAGCACATGTAATTCCCTGAAAGCACGCCAATAAATTGGTTAAACATGATTTCCCTTTCACAAAACCATATTGACTCTGCCTGATTACCTTGAATTTTTCTAAATGCCCTGCTATAACGTCTTTAATAATAGCTTCCAATATTTTCACTAAGATAGATGTTAAGCTAACTGGCCTCTAGTTTCCTGCTTTCTGTCTCCCTCCCTTTTTGAATAAAGGAGTTACATTGGCTATTTTCCAATCTAACGGAACCTTCCCCGAATCTAGGGAAGTTTGTAAAATTAAAACTAATGCATCAACTATGTCAATAGCCACTTCTTTTAACACTCTAGTCCATCACTTCATCACTTGTCAGCCCACAGCTCCAACAATTTGTTCAGTATCACTTCCCTGGTGATTGTAATTTTCTTGAGTTCCTCCCCACCATCCATTTCCTGACTTACAGCTAATAGCGGGATGTCACTTGTACCATCAATAGTGAAGACTGATGAAAAATATCTGTTCAATTTATCTGCCATCTCCTTATTATCCATTATTAATTCCCCGGACTCACTTTCTATAGGACCAACGCACACTTTGTTAACTCTTTCTTTCTTAAATATCTATAGAAACTCTTAGTATCAGTCTTTTTTTATTTCTAGCTAGCTTTCTCTCGTACTCTAATTTTACCCTCCTTATCAATCTTTTAGTCATTCTTTGCTGTTTTTTTATATTCTGTCCAATCTTCTGACCTGCCTCCCATCTTTTCACAATTATAGGCTTTTTCTTGAAGTTTGTTATCTTTAACTATTTTAGTAAAGCACGGAAGTCAGGTCCCACCCTTGGAATTTTTCTTTCTCGTTGAAATGTATCTATTCTGAAATATTCCTTTAAATGTCGGCCACTGTATCTTTATTGGCATGTGTTGGGAAGGTGGGACCTGTACAAGTTGGACGGGTTGCACCTGAACCAGAATGGGACCAATGTCTTTGCTGGGAGGTTTGCTAGTGCTGTTGGCGGGGGTTTAAACTAATTTGACAGTGGGATGGGATACAGAGTAAAGGTACAGTAGGGGATGATGCACAGTCAAATATAGAAGAGAAACTGAGTCAGTCTGGAAGGCAGAGTAAATATAGACCTGTTAATGTACAAGCGAATAACACCAGGCTGGATTGCATCTATTTTAACGCAATGAGTCTTACTCGTAAGGCAGATGAATTGTGGGCCTAGATTAACATATGGGAATATGGTATTATTGCTATCACAGAGACATGGTTGAGGGAAGGGCAGGACTGGCAGCTCAATATTCCAGGAAAAAGAATCTTCAGGCGTGACAGGGGAGGGTGTAAAAGGAGGTGGCATTGCACTGTTGATCAAGGAGTAAACTACTGCAGTAAGGAGGGATGATATCTTAGAAGGTTCCTCAAATGAGGCCATATGGGTAGAACTTAAAAACAAAAAGGGGACAATCACTTGGCTGGGAGTGTACTACAGGTCTCCAAACAGTCAGGGAGAGATAGAGGAGCAGATATGTAGGCAAATCTCAGAGAGGTGTAAAAATAATAGGGTAATAGTAGTAGGAGATTTCAACTTCCCCAATATCAACTGCAATAGTCTTAGTGCAAAAGGCTTAAAGGGGGCAGAATTCTTAAAGTTCATACAGGAGAGCTTTTTGAGCCAGCACGTAGAAAGTCCTACAAGAGAAGGGGTGGTACTGGACCTAATTCTAGGGAATGAAGCAAGACAAATGATAGAAGTATAAGTGGGGGAGCATTTTGGGGATAGTGACCAACACTCTAAGATTTCAGGTAGTTATGGAAAAGGACAGAGAGACCGAAAATAAAAGTACTGAATTAGGGCTAGGCTGATTTCAATATGATGGAACAGGATCTGGCCAAAGTGGACTGGGAGCAGTTACTTATAGGAAAGTCTACATAAGACCAGTGGGAATCATTCAAAAAGGAAATAGTGAGAGTTCAGGGCCAACATGTTCCCGTAAAGGTGAAGGGTAGGACCAACAAGTCCAGGGAACCCTGGATGTCAAGGGATATAGAGGATTGGATAAGGGAAAAAAAGGAGGCGTATGGCAGATTCAGAGCACTGAAAACAGCGGAGGCACTAGAGGAGTATAGAAAGTGTAGGGGGCTACTTAAAAAAGTAATTAGGAGAGTGAAGAGGGGACATGAAAAAACACTGGCGGGCAAGATAAAGGGAAATCCCAAGGCGTTTTTAAAATTATATTAAGGGCAAGAGGATAACCAGGGAAAGAGTAGGTCACATTAGGGACCAAAGTGGCAATCTGTTTATGGAGCCGGAGGACATAGGTGAGGTTTTAAATGATTACTTTTCATCTGTGTTCACTATGGAGAAGGATGATGTCGGTGTAGAAATCAGGGAAGGGGGATTGTGATATACTGGAACAAATTAGCATTGAAAGGGAGGAAGTATTAGCTGTTTTAGCGGGCTTAAAAGAGGATAAATCCCCAGGCCCAGATGAGATGTATCCCAGGCTGTTATGTGAGGCAAGGGAGGAGATAGCAGGGCCTCTAACACAAATTTTCAAATCCTCTCTGGCCACAGGAGAGATACCAGAGGACTGGAGGATAGTGAATGTGGTACCATTATTCAAGAAGGGTAGCAAGGATAAACCAGGTAATTAATCTAGAGTTTAGAAGAATGAGAGGAGATGTAATTGAGGTATATAAGATGATTAAGGGGATTGACAAAGTAGACGTAGAGAGGATGTTTTCTCTGGTGGGGCAATCTAGAATGAGAGGTCATAGTTTTAGGATAAGGGGTAGCAGATTTAAAACAGAAATGAGGAGAAATTACTTCTCTCAAAGGGTCGCAAGTCTGTGGAATTCACTACCCCAGAGTGCGGTGGATGCAGGACCTTGAGGAAATTTAAGGAGGAGATAGACAGATTTTTAATTAGTAATGGGTTGAAGGGTTCTGGAGAATAGGCAGGAAAGTGGAGTTGAGGCCGAGATGAGATTAGCCACGATCATATTGAATGGTGGAGCAGGTTCGAGGGGCTGAATTGCCTACTCCTGCTCCTAGTTCTTGTGTCCTTATGACACGAAAATTGGTGGTTTTATAAATAGTGAGGAGGAAAGCCTTAGATTACAGGATGATGTCGATGGACTGGTCAGATGGGCGGAGCAGTGGCAAATGGAATTTAATCCTGAGAAGTGTGAGGTAATGCATTTTGGGAGGACTAACAAGGTAAGGGAATATACAATGGATGGTAGGACCCTAGGAAGTACAGAGGGTCAGAGGGACCTTGGTGTACTTGTCCATAGATCACTGAAGGCATCAGCAGAGGTAGATAAGGTGGTTAGGAAGGCATATGGGGTACTTGCCTTTATTAGCTGAGTCATAGAATATAAGATTAGGGAGGTTATGATGGAGCTGTATAAAACGCTAGTTAGGCCACAGCTGGAGTACTGTGTACAGTTCTGGGCACCGCACTAGAGGAAGGATATGATTACACTGGAGAGGGTGCAGGGGAGCTTCAGGATCTGGCCTGGGCTGGAGCATTTCAGCTATGAAGAGAGACTGGATAGGCTAGGATTGTTTTCCTTAGAGCAGAGAGGGCTGAGGGGGGACCTGATTGAGGTATACAAAATTATGAGGGGCGTAGATAGGATAGATATGAAGAAACTTTTTCCCTTAGCAGAGGGGTCAGTAACCAGGGGGTATAGATTTAAGGTAAGGGGCAGGAGGCTTAGAGGGGATTTGAGGAAATGTTTTTTCACCCAGAAGGTGGTTGGAAACTGGAGCACACTGCCTGAAGGGGTGGTAGAGGCAGGAACCCTCATAACATTTAAGAAGTATTTAGATGAGCACTTGAAATGCCATAGCATACAAGGCTATGGGCCAAGTGCTGGAAAATGGGATTAGAATAGATAGGTGCTTGATGGCCAGCAGAGACACAATGGACCGAAGGGCCTGTTTCTGTGCTGTATAACTCTATGACTCCGTGACCTATCCCTTAACCTAATTTGCCAGTTCACTTTAGCTAGCACTGCTTTCGTGTCCTCATAATTGCCCTTATTTTAATTTAAAATTCTAGTCGGGCCCACTCTTCTCTCCCTCAAACTGAATGTAAAATTCAATCATATTATGATCACTGCAACCTAGGGGTGCCTTAACTATAAGGTCATTAATTTATCCTATCTCATTGCACTATACCAGGTCTAATATAGCCTGCTCTCTGGTTGGTCCCAGAATGTATTTTTTCAAGAAATTATCCTGAAAGCATTTTATGTACTCCTCATCTAGGCTATCTCTGCCCATCTGATTTTTCTAGTCTATATGTAGGTTAACATCCCTCATAAATATTGTTGTACCTTGATGACAAATTGCCATTATTTCTTCCTTTATATCCTGTCCCACAGTGTGACTAATGTTAGGTGACCTGTACACCACGCTCAGAAGTGACTTCTTGCCTTTATAATTTCTCATCTCTGCCTAAACTGCTTCTACATCCTGGTCTCCTGAACTTAGGTCATCCCTCTCTATTGCCCTAATACCATTATTAATTAACAGAGCCACCCTTCCACCTTTTCCTAGCTTCCTGTCCTTCCTAAATGCCATGTACCCTTCAATATTCAGGTGCCAATCTATGTCGTTTATGTCATCAGATCACATTTATTTCTATTTGCCCTCTCAGTTCATCTGTTTTGTTTTGAATGCTATGTGTATTCAGATACAGAGCCTTTAGTTTTGTTCTTTTATTTATTTTTTTAACCTCTAGCCTTATCTGTTGATTTACTCTTAGATTTGTAAGCTCTGTCCCTTCCTGTCACAATCTGTTTATCATTTCCCATATTAATACCTTTCTCTCTTACCTTGTCTCTACTCCTTGATTTACCATATCTTCCCAAATTTGATCCCTTGCCTACACTATTCAGTTTAAAACCCTCTCTACTTCCCTAGTTATGCAGCTCACTAGAACACTGGCCCCAGCATGGTTCAGGTGTAGACAGTCCCAATGTACAGCCACCACTTTCCCCAGTACTGGTGCCAGTGCCCCAAGTACCGGAACCCACTTCTATCACACCAGTCTTTGAGCCACACATTAATTTCTCTCATCTCATTTGCCCTATGCCAATTTGCATGTGGCTCAGGTAATAATCCATAGATTATTTACCTTCGAGGTTCTGCTGCTTAATTTGGCGCCTAGTTCCTCATACTGACTATGCAGAACCTCTTTCCTTGTCCTGCCTATGTCATTGGTACCAACATGGACCACAACAACCGGATCCTCCCCCCTCCTACTGTAAGTTCCTCTCCAGCCCTGAGCAGATGTCCTGAACCCTGGCACCAGGCAGGCAACACAACTGTCTGGACTCTTGCTCTTTGCGACAGAGAACAGTGTCAATCCCCCGAACTATACTGTCCCCTACTACCAGTGCATTCCTTTTTTCTCCCTCCACTTGAGTGGATTGTGGTGTACATCTTGAGTGTTGTTGGCGCTGCACTCATCCAGGCAAGTGCAGAGTTTTCCATCACACTCCTGAATTGTGCCTCGTCAGTTGTGGAAAGGCTTTAGAGGATCATGACGTGAATTACTTGACACAGAATACTTAGCCTTGTAGCTCCAGTATTTTGTGGCTGGTCCCATTGAGCTTCCGGTCAATGTTGACCCTCAGGATGTTAATGGTGGATATTTGACAATAGTAATCCCATGTTATTGAAAGGGTAATTTACCAATAATTATTCGACTTAAGCTTCTCTGGCAATTTTAATGAGAAATTAATTTGCAAGTATGGCAACTTCATGAAAATCATGGAGATTAACCACGGGATGCTGGCGTAGCAGCACAAATCAGTCAATAACTTTTGCCGATTCACAGGGTATCTCTTCCTCGCTACAAGTTTCTGGACAATTTGCGGATTAATAATGATGTGCATCATTCAGATGCTGTTATATTGTTAGCAAAATCTGTCTTTTTCTTTGTTTACAACTTTAGTTCTAAAACAAAGCACATATTTTCTCATACAGCTGAATTCCCCCAATGTTTTGACTCAAGTTCATGAAAATCCTTGATAATTAGACAGACCAGAGATGTTTACATGAGTACATTTAATATTAAATTTTTACATGACATGTACTACCATTCTGAACCATCCAGTGCATTCTTTGTTCAGTATGTCATCTAGTTTTCTCATAGAGTCTGTTCGAATACTTGGGACATTATTGCAAGCTATAAAATAAAAGCAAAGTACTGCAGATGCTGGAAATCTGGAATAAAAACAAAAAGTGCTGGAAATAGTCAGCTGGTCTGGCAGTATCTGTGGAGAAAGAAGCAGAGTTAATGTTTCAGGTCAGTGACCTTTGCCAGTTCTGATGACCTGTTAACTCTGCTTCTTTCTCCACAGATGCTACTAGACCTGCTGAGTATTTCCAGCAATTTTCGTTACTATCATTGCAAGCAAGATGGTTGTCATAACATCAACTCTTGTAATTGTAGGTGTTTGCCAAATTACTGTGAGCACGACGGAGAATGCTCTCAGTCCTGGAGTACCTTTTACTGTGACTGCGCAGGGACTGGCTACACAGGAGAAACCTGCCACAGCTGTGAGTATCCCTGACATTACTATTGTTTCTCTTTCGAGAATGAAGGTGCAGCACAATGCAACATTTTGTGTTGCAAAATGAGAAATTAATGCAGTGTAAATTGTACTTTGATCATTCTAACCCCAGTGATTCAAATTTCCCAATTTTAATTGAAAGGGTTGAATCGTGATCGCGCGGCAGATGTTAGTGCACATCCTGTAATAGAAAAATAATTGTTCTGCTCTGTTCCTTCAGTCAGTTCGGGGGTCACTTGTTCTCTCCAGTAGGTGCTGCATAGGTTGTTGCTACCTGATCATAAGTTCAACGCATCACATGAGCTGAAAATTTAATGAAGGAACTGGAAAACTGGACATATTTTAATGCTTGAAAGTGGCATTGAGTTTTATCTCATTTTGAAGGGAGGACACCTAGTCTATATGAATAGTCTCGATCATTTTTGGAAAGACAACTGGGAGCCAACTAGAATACGTGATTCACCACAGATAGTCAACAACAATTTATATTTAGAAAATTTGACACCGTGTTGCCGAAGAAGGCAGGTGACCAAAAGCTTAGTCAAAGAGGAAGATTTAAAAGAGCATCTGGAAGGAGGAGAAAGAGGTAGAGAGGCAGAGGTTTAGGGAGGGAATTCCAGAGCTCAGAATTTTGGCAGCTGAAGGCACAGCCACCATCCAGATATCTGTGTCACTCCTCTGGCTGTTCCTTAGAAGTCATAAATGTATTTATACTACAGACAATAGACACATTGGGGTTGGGGGGTGGGTGGGGGGGGGTAGATTTATGCTCCCCCCCCCCCCCCACCGTGGTGAGTTTGGAAGTGGGGAGAGCATAAAATCGGTTAGGACGATGGTGGAGGTGGTTCCATCCTGCCTCCACAAAAATTTAGTCCGGGACGGAAAGGCCTTCCCAACCTGTTGCCAGTTGAGGCCCATAACTGGGCAATTAGCGGCCCTGTCGCCATACAAGAAGCACAGCACAGAAAACTGTGCGAATGCTTCCTGGCTCTGGGGGGTATGGGGAGGATGGGGGCTCCCTCGTTAAAAGACACTTATGTCTGAACAAGGGGCCTGGCATCAGGAAGGGAGGGCCTGCTGAGTGTCACCCCCCCCCGCCCTTGCTGCCCACTGCCCTCCCCCCGATCCCCAGCGAACCTCACCAGCGAAACCCCTCCTGCCATGACCAATCTGAGGTCTGGTTCCAGCGATGCTCCCCAGCATCTGGTAGGTGCACCTGCAGTAGCAGCCACTGCCTCTGATTGGCTGGCAGCTTTGCAAGGGCGGGACTTCCAGTGACGGGGTCCTTTATCCCACGGAAGGCCTGCTGCTGCTCACTTAAGTGCCTGATTGGAACTAAATTTGGCAGGCCTTGTGTAGAAGTGGCGATGTGGGGATCTCTGCATCGGTTCCTTCTGATGTCGAGACCCCCACCGCCAGGATAAAATTTGCCTCATTGAATGGCACTCTATCACTGAACAAAACTTTTAAGCTTTGTTTAGTTATTAGTGAATTAATGGTGAAATTGAGCATTCCATTACTCAAGAGGCTGAATTTTTCGACTCCAATGGGGGCGGACACAGAATATCACAGCGCCAGCCGCATGCCTGTTCCCCAGATCCATGCTGCCCCTGGATCATTTTCCTGAAGGCGGGTTGGTGGTGGGGGGAGCAGCAGGCCTACCCACCCACAAGTGGCAGGTAGCCAAGTCAGAAGGCCTATTAAGGCCTAACGTCAGCGGCCGAATGGTCTCTGGAGGCATCAGGGAACAGTGTAGCTGGCTAGAGGCGGCCCCCTGGCAGCAGACCAGGGGCCGGCACTCCAAGCAGGCTCAGAGACCCTCCCTTCCTGCCTGCCTGGCTTCAGCAAGCAGCCTCAGGCCACCCTGTGGAGAGGCCTTCCCACCACATGGCGGCCCAGCCGCTGAGGCAAATTTTAGATTTAAAGTTAAAAAAGTTGGAGAAGGGCACCTCCGTTTTGGCTCCCTCTTAATTGAATGAAAAGGCAGAATGCTGTTTCTTCAGTGCTAGAAGGCCTCCTATTGGCCCTCCAGCTTCGAGAGCCCACCCAATCATCCTTAATGGGATGGTGGGCCCGCTCTCTGGTCATGAATTGGCCGATTCAGGGAAAAATCACAGTTGGGTGACTGTTTCCCATGCATTGGGGACTCTGACCCCATTTGATCATGATGGTGGGATTCCGAAACCCACCGGGAAAATCCTGCCCTGTGTGAAGTTTATAGAAAGCTTTCCCCTGATGCCCGTAAAGGTGCAATGCCCTGGTATTATTCACCTCCTAATCACAGCATCATTGCATCACTTCTGTGTGACCTCGCTGCACATTCTGTATCTTTTCCTCCTTTTGCAAGAGCAGTCATTATCTTTACAACAGTGGGAACAGCAGTTTGTTTGGTAGATATGTGCACTGTGCCTTTGGATGACTGGCTTGCTTATTCGTAAACAGCGATGTGCAGGGGTTTCAGTGGCTTGTGTGTGGAAAGGAGAGCAAATGGACGAAGTTATTGGGAGGGTAAAAGACCAGCTGGTTCAGAAAGTCTATGTCCTACTGCCAAGTGCAATTGAACATCAGGACCCTCAATGTGCCCACCCCCAAGGAGCATGTAATCACCTGGGAGCAGCAAACACAAAACAGTGGAGATTTAAATTGGGAGAAGTGTATAATGGACTGTTAATCTGACATTGAACATTATTCACCATCAGCCAAAGTCAAAAACTGCCCCGTGGCTCTTATAGCCTCATTCAGTATAACTAAAGCCTTTTACAGGGCTGAACCAGTAATAGTAGATGCTGCCTCAGAAAGCAATGAGCCAATCCCCCAGGCCATGAGAGGCAAAAAAAAAACAGATTAAAAGAAACACCCAAGACTATTTCAGGGAAAGCAGGAGTTCTGATCATGAGCCACATGTCCCAAGTTACCACCTATCTCTTGTATGGAGTGGTATTAGCCATAACCTGCTACTTGCCCAGCTGTCAACACTTGCAGTTAATTCACATTTGCTATATGAGCTGGCAACTTGTTCTAAAACTCAATGATCCGCTGTAAAAATGACAACCCCCTGACCTCTAGCCGACCTCTATGCTTATGTAACTGAGGTGTTAATCCCCTCATTAACTCTAACCTACCTAATTCAAATCCTATATTTTGGGAACCTCGGGCTTCAGCTGCTCTCGTTAACCTATGTAATTCAGGTGGCCACATAGAAGCATTGTGTTCATAGGGTGAATACAAGTGGAGAAGGTCATTTTTTTTTATCCTATCATGGAATGTGGGCATCGCTGGCTAGGCCAGCATTTATTGCCCATCCCGAATTGCGCTTGAGAAGGTGGTGGTGAGGTGCCTTCTTGAACCGCTGCAGTCTTTAGGGTATAGGTACACCCATGGTGCTGTTAGGGAGGCAGTTCCAGAATGTGGCTACAAGGAACGGCAATATAGTTCCAAGTCAGGACGGTATGTGGCTTGGAGGGGAACTTGCAGGTGCTGATTTACCCATGCATCTGCTGCCCTTGTCCTGCTAGGTGGTAGAGGTCACTGGTTTGGAAGGTGCTGTTGAAGGAGCCTTGGTGAGTTGCTGCAGTGCATTCTGTAGATGGTACACACTGCTGCCACTATGCGTCGGTGCTGGATGGGGTATCGATCAAGCGGGCTGCTTTGTCCTGGATGGTGTTGAGCTTCTTGAGTGTTGTTGGAGCTGCACCCATCTAGGCAAGTGGAGAGTATTCCATCACACTCCTGACTTGTGCCTTGTAGATGGTGGACAGGCATTGGGGAGACAGGAGGTGAGTTACTCACCACAGAATTCCCAGCCACTGACCTGCTCTTGTAGCCACAATACTTAAATGCCTGGTCCAGTTCAGCTTCTGGTCAATGGTAAATTTGTTGCATTTCAACTCTTCTGTTCACAAAGAACTTTCAGTTCTACCCCGCTCCCCTCTCTCCTTCCCCCTCTCTCCCTCCCCCACCCCTCCTCCTCCCCCTCCTAACAAACTTATTAGCGAGAGGCAGCATGGTTTTGTGAAGGGGAAGTCGTGTCTCACTAACTTGATTGAGTTTTTTGAGGAAGTAACGAAGATGATTGATGAAAGAAGGGCAGTGGATGTTATCTATATGGACTTCAGTCAAGCCTTTGACAAGGTCCCTCATGGCAGACTGGTACAAAAGGTGAAGTCAGACGGGATCAGAGGTGAGCTGGCAAGATGGATACAGAACTGGCTCGGTCATAGAAGACAGAGGGTAGCAGTGGAAGGGTGCTTTTCTGAATGGAGTGATGTGACTAGTGGTGTTCCGCAGGGATCAGTGCTGGGACCTTTGCTGTTTGTAGTATATATAAATGATTTGGAGGAAAATGTAGCTGGTCTGATTAGTAAGTTTGCGGACGACACTAAGGTTGATGGAGTTGCGGACAGTGATGAGGATTGTCAGAGGATACAGCAGGGTATAGATCGGTTGGGGACTTGGGCGGAGAAATGGCAGATGGAGTTTAACCCGGACAAATGTGAGGTAATGCATTTTGGAAGGTCTAATGCAGGTGGGAAGTATACAGTAAATGGCAGAACCCTTAGGAGTATTGACAGGCAGAGAGATCTGGGCGTACAGGTCCACAGGTCACTGAAAGTGGCAACGCAGGTGGATAAGGTAGTCAAGAAGGCATACGGCATGCTTGCCTTCATAGAATATAAAAATTGGCAAGTCATGCTGCAGCTGTACAGAACTTTAGTTAGGCCACACTTAGAATATTGCATGCAATTCTGGTTGCCACACTACCAGAAGGATGTGGAGGCTTTGGAGAGGGTACAGAGGAGGTTTACCAGGATGTTGCCTGGTCTGGAGGGCATTAGCTATGAGGAGAGGTTGGATAAACTTGGATTGTTTTCACTGGAACGATGGAGGTGGAGGGGCGACATGATAGAGGTTTACAAAGTTATGAGTGGCATGGACAGAGTGGATAGTCAAAAGCTTTTTCCCAGGGTGGAAGAGTCAGTTACTAGGGGACATAGGTTTAAGGTGAGGGGCAAGTTTAGAGGGGATGTGTGAGGCAAGATCTTTACACAGAGGATGGTGAGTGCCTGGAACTTGCTGCCGGGGGAGGTGGTGGAAGCAAGTACGATAGCGACGTTAAAGAGGCATCTTGACAAATACATAAATAGGATGGGAATAGAGGGTTACGGTCCCCGGAAGTGCAGAAGGTTGTAGTTTAGGCAGGCATCAAGATCGGCGCAGGCTTGGAGGGCCGAATGGCCTGTTTCTGTGCTGTACTGTTCTTTGTTCTTTGAAATATGATGTTGTGGCTATAACAGAGACCTGGCTCAAAGAAGGGCAGGACTGAATGTTAAATATTCCTGGATACAAGATGTTCAAGAAAGATACGAAAGGGAAAAATGGGGGGGCGATATTGATTAAGGAGACCATTGCAGTGCTGGAGAAAAAGGATGTCCCAGAAGGGTCGAGGAAAGAATCTATATGACTAGAGCTAAGGAACAAAAAAGGTGCAGTTACATTGCTCGATGTTCTCTAGAGGCCACCAGCTAGTGGGAAGGACATGGAGGAATAACTTTGCAAGGAAATTACAGAGATATGCAAAACTTAGAATAGTTATAATGGGGGACTTTAATTATCCAAACATAGACTGGAATAATAGTAGTGTAAAGGACAGTGAGGGGCAAGAGTTTCTAGAGTGTGTTCATGAAAATTTTCTACAGCAGTATGTTTCTAGAAAGGAGGCACTGCTAGACTGGGTTCTTGGGATTGAGGTGGGCCAAGTGGATCAAGTATCAGTAGGACATAATTTAGGGCACAATGATCATTGTATCATAAGGCTTAGGCTGACGATGGAAAAGGACAAAGAACAATCCAGAGTAAGAATAATTAACTGGAAGAAAGCCAACTTCAATGGAGTAAGAATGGAGCTGGGGCAAATAAATTGGAATCAAAGGTTGGCAGAAAAATTGGTAGCTGAACAATGGGCTACCTTCAGTCACAGTCAAGGTATCTTCCCTCGAAGTGGAAAGGTAGGGCAAACAAATTCAGAACTTCCTGGATGAGAAAGGGGGTAGAGATTAAGACAAAGAAGAAAAAGTGTGCTTATGACAGATGCCAGGTAGAAAATACTATTGAGAACCAGGCTGAATATGAACGGTCCAGAGGGGAAGTGAAAAAGCAAATAAGAGAAGCAAAGAGAGAGCATGAAAAGAGACTGGAGCTAACATTAAACAGAATCCTAAAGTTTTCTGTAGATATATAAATAGTAATAGGATGCTAAAAGGAGGAGTGAAGTTGACTAGGGGCCAACAAGGGGAATTACGCATGGAGGCAGAGGGCATAGTTGAAGTATTAAATAAATACTTTGCATCTGTCTTTACCAAGGAAGAAGATGTAACCCAGGCAATGGTGAAAGAAGAGGTAATTCAGACACTGGAAGGCTTTAAAATTGATGAAGAGTACGTACTAGATAGGCTGTCTGTACTTAAACACCAGGACCGGCATCCAAGGATACTGAGGGAAGTGAGGCTGGAAATCGTGGAGACTCTGGCAATCATTTTTTCGTCTTTCTTAAATTCGGGGGTGGTGCCAGAGAACTGGAGAATTGCAGATGTTACATCCTTGTTGAAAAAAGGGTGTAAAGATAAGCCCAACAACTGCAAGCCAGTCAGTTCAACTTCTAGAAAGAATAATTATTCTGGAAAGAAAAATTAATAGTCACATGCACAAATATGGGTTCATTGAAGAAAGCCAGCATGGATTTCTTAAAGGAAAATCATGTTTAACTAACTTGCTGGTGTTTTCTGAGGAGGTAACAGAGAGGGTTGATGAGAGCAATGCAGCTGATGTGATGTGCACGGACTTTGAAAAGGCGTTTGATACAGTGCCACACAATAGACTTGTGAGTAAACTTGTAAAGGGACAGTAGCAACATTGATAGGGAATTGGCTGAGTGACAGGAAACCAAGAATAATGGTTAATGGATGTTTTTCGGGCTAGAGGAAGCTTTCTAGTAGAGTTCCACAAGGGTCAGTGTTGGGACCCTTGCTTTTCCTGATCTATATTAATAACCTAGATCTTTGTGTACAGGGCACAATTTCAAAGTTTGCGGATGATACGAAATCTGGAAGCATTGTAAACTGTGAGGAGGATTGTGTAGAACTTCAAAAGGGCATAGACAATTTGGTGGAGTGGGCGGACTGATGGCAGATGAAGTTCATTGTGGAGAAATGTGAAGTGATGCATTTTGGTAGGAAGAAAATGGAGAGACAATATAGAATAAAGGGGACAATTCCAAAAGGGGTGCAGGAACAGAAGGACCTGGGTGTATATGTGCATAAGTCATTGAAGGTGGCAGGACAGGTTGAGAGAGCAGTTAATAAAGCTTTATTAATAGGGGCATAGAATACAAGAGCAAGGAAATTATGTTGAATTTATGTAAGACGTTAATTCGGCCTTAGCTAGAGTATTGCATCCAGTTCTGGGCACCGCACTTTAGGAAAGATCTGAGGGCAATGGAGAGAGTACAGAAATGATTCAGGAGAATGGTTCCAGGGATGAAGAACTTCAATTATGAAAATAGATTGGAGAAGTTGGGATTATTTTCCTTGGAGAAGAAAAGGCTGAGAGGTGATTTGATGGAGATATTTAAAATCATGAGGGTTCTGGACAGAGTAGATAGAGAGAAACTGTTCTCATTCATGAAAGGATTGAGAACGAGAGGGCACAGATTTAAGGTAATTGGTCAGAGAAGCAAAAGTGACATGAAGATGTGGACGGCACAGTGGCGCAGTGGTTAGCACCGCAGCCTCACAGCTTCAGGGACCCGGGTTCAATTCTGGGTACTGCCTGTGCGGAGTTTGCAAGTTCTCCCTGTGACCGTGTGGGTTCTCGCCGGGTGCTCCGGTTTCCTCCCACAGCCAAACACCTGCAGGTTGATAGGTAAATTGGCCGTTGTAAATTGTCCCTAGTGTAGGTAGGTGATAGGGAATATGGGGTTAATGTAGGATTAGTATAAATGGGTGGTTGTTGGTCGGCACAGACTCGGTGGGCTGAAGGGCCTGTTTCAGTGCTGTATCTCTAAATAAAAAATAAAAAGATAAACTTTTCCACGCAGCGAGTGGTTAAGGTCTGGAATGCACTGCCTGAGAATGTCGTGGAGGCAGGTTCAATTGAATCATGTAAAAAGGAGTTAGGCTGTTATGATAAAGAAGAATATGCAGGGTTACGGGGAGAAGGCAGGGAAATGGCACTAAGTGAATTGTTATTTCTGAAAGCTGGTGCGGACACGATGGGCCGAATGGCTGCCTTTTGCACTGTAACAATTCTGTGATTCTGTGTTCTCTAGAGTTTGGAAGAATGAGAGATGATCTCATTGAAACTTACAAAATTCTTACAGGGTGTGACAGGGTGGATCTAGATAGGATGTTTCCCCTGGATGTTAAATCTGGAACCAGGGGACATAGTCCCCGAATAAGGGGCAGGCCATTTAAGACTGAGAGGAGGAGGAATTTCTTCACTCAGAGGGTGGTGAATCTTTGGAATTCTCTACCGCAGAGGTCTGTGGAAGCTCAATCACTGAGCATGTCCAAGACAGAAATCAATAGCTATCTGGATACTAATGACATCAAGAGATATGGGGATAGTGCAGGAAAGTGATATTGAGGTAGATGATCAGCATGATCTAACTGAATGCCAGATCAGGCTGAATGGCCTACTCCTGCTCCTCTGTTCCTATGGTCCAGACCAGTCAAAATGGCAATTAATGTATGTGGCCTTCTCACTCTAGCCTCTCACATTTACAGCTCCAGATATACCTTTTCTGTACCATTTAATGTTGTATATTTCTGACACTATTAGATCTGCTTCGTGTCAATTCCTTTGCTATGCTAACGAATGTTTAATGGTTCTTTTTCCACTGTGTTCATGTCTGCATGAATCTGGAGATCTGGAGTGGGTGTGGATTCCAGCGCTCCAGTGAAATATATAAAATTGCACACAGGTGTTTAAACACCATGCTGTGATATTTGTTTTGTGGCCACAGGGTTTTCCACAAACTGGATGGCTCAGGAGGCTGCTGTCACTCTTCATCCTCAGTGATTTAGTGTAGACTGGCACCCATGAGAACGTGGAGTTAGTCTAGACCCGGATTCTAGTGGGAAATGTTCACAGCAAATAGCAGCCATATTTCAACAGTAATTAGCAGTGTGCCAGGCTCGCTGAGATTCGACGTCCTGTGGTTTGCAGTGTTTGTTTTGTGTGTTTGAGATTTACGCAGGAAAGGGCAAGAAAGGATTTGTATTTATATAGCGCCTCTCATGACCTAAAGCACTTCACAGCCAATGAAGTACTTTTTCACTGTAGTAATGTAGGAAACTTTTATATTTCGCACACAGCAAGCTCCCATAAACAGATCAGATAATCTGTTAGTAATATTGATTGGGGGATAAATATCGATCATGTTCTTCTTCAAACTAGTGCCATGGGATCTTTTATGTCAGTCTGAGACAGCAGACAGAGCCTTGGTTTAATGTTGCATTTGAAAGACAGCATCTCTGGCAAATCAGCACTCGTTCAGTCCTGCCATATCGGCCTAAATCATGTACTCAAGTTTCTGGAGTGGGAGTGAAATATAACCTTCTGACACAGAGAAGATACGTGACCCATTGAGTCATGGCTGACACCTACGAAAGGTTATCTGAGCAAGCAAAGAAAATTATTCCTTTTATTGTTAACAAAACTTGGGTAAACGATGTGGTACATGCTATACTGAAATTATGTCACAGCAAGTCAGTGTCACTCTGAAATGCTCAAAAAGCTATACTGATATATTCCAGCATATGAATAATTGAGGTCATTATTAAATCTGAGGATTGTAATGAATTACTCATGATGGAAAGGTTATAATATTTATCAAACCTTTGTGTTTTGAATTTTAAAATAATGCAAGTTGTTTAAATTATTTAAATAAAAGCACTTTTATTCTCGCATATATATTCTTGGGTTCCAAACTCTTGGTTCAAATGGAATTTGAAGTCAGTTGCTTCAGGTTAGTCAGTTTTGTACTGTTTTTAGAGTGGTGGTTGTACTATTTGTCTGGAAGCAATCTGCAGTGTAAATACAACACAAGTCTATTTGGCGTTGGTAGCACTCTCAAGTCAGAAGCAGAAGGTTGAAGCTGCAAGCTCCGCTCCCGGAACTTGAAGATGTGATGGAGGCTGACATGCCAGTGTAGTAATGGTCGAATGCTTCATTTAAAAAGATGCCAATATTTGGATCAGACATTAAACTAAGGGTCAGTCCGCTGGTGCGTTGATGTTTAATATTTTATGGCACTATTTGAAGGTCTTTTGATGTCCTGGCCAATACCCTCTGACAACACCAGCATAATCAGTTTCTTGAGCCTTTTCATCTCTGTATTCTTTGTGGAATGTTGCTGTGTCTAAAATGCATTGGCTGAAAGGATGGTGGAAGCAGATTCAATGGTAACTTTCAAAGGGAATTGGATCTCTGCATAAAAAGGAAAATTTTGCAGGACCATGGTGACGAGAGCAGGGAATTTGGGCTAATTGGTAGCTTTTTCTTTTAAGAGATTCGGCACAGGCACAGTGGTACAGATGGCCTCCTTCTGTGCAAGATGAATTTATGAAATGGCTGCACAACATCTACACAGCAGAAGTGACTGCAATTTCAAAGTAATTAATTGTGTGAAGTGTTTTAAGATAGTTCTGAGGGATGTTATAAGTCACTGTATGAATACAAATCGTTCTTTACTTTGTGATAGGCCCTAAAGTATAACAGACCTGTATTCAACTTAAATATTACTTGCTAGCTGATATCATGAGATTGATCACAGATAAAGAAAATACTCCCTCTTCCTTTAATTGTGTTTCTGCTTATCTCTATATCTTTCTCTCTCTATCTTTGAATCTTACATTCTCTCTCCCTCTGTCTCTTTATTTTTGTTATCCTGTCATTTCCTTCTCAACTCCCATGCAGACCTTGTGCTAGATTTGAGGTACCAACTGCTTGATATTAGTGTTGTCAGGTATTAGGGTAATTCTCATTCTAGTTTTGTAGTCTGATTTGCACAGATGTTCAACCAGATACTGATTGACTGATAAACTGATGTGGCATATTGGTTCTGAGCCTAATTATGAATGGATATTTTCTGGTCTCTTGTCTCCTCTCTTGTTTAAGATTTGTTTTTGTGAAATACTGTTGAAAATATTGAATGTGGATATTGGGAACAACACTTACTCTACATTAACTAATTTGTTGATTTTTGTGAGATCTATAAACCTTTTGTGCGTTGAATGATTTTGAGGTCCTGACATAATGTTCATTATTTTCATTTCTTTTTTTTGGTTCTGTTCTTACCTGTCCCCGACCACAACTCCTCCAAGCCACACACTATCCTGATGTGGAACTATATCACCGTTCCTTCACTGTCACTGGGTCAAGGTCCTGGACCTCCCTTCATAACAGCATTGTGGGTATACCTACAACCCAAAGACTGCAGCTGTTTAAGAGACAACTCACCACCACCTTCTTAAGGGCAATTAAGGATAGGCAATAAATGCTGGCCTAGCCAATGATGCCCACATCCCACAAATGAATATAAAAAATAATCATAAGTCAGAAGTGGGATATTCAATGATTGCACAATGTTCAGCACCATTCGTGACTCCTCAGATACTGAAGCAGTCCGTGTAGAAATGTAGCAAGACCTGGACAATATCCAGGCTTGGGCTGAGAAGTGGCAAGTAACATTCGTGCCACACAAGTGCCACACAATGACCATCTCCAACAAGAGAGAATCTAACCATCTCCCCTTGACAATCAATGGCATTACGATCGCTGAATCCCCCATTATCAACATCCTGGGGGTTACCATTGATCAGAAACTGAACTGGAGTAGCCATATAAATACCATGGCTAGAAAAGCAGGTTAGAGGCTAGGAATCCTGAGGCGAGTAACTCACCTCCTGACTCCTCAAAGCCTGTCCACCATCGACAAGGCACAAGTCAGGAGTGTGATGGAATACTTTCCACTTGCCTGGATGAGTGCAGCTCCAACAACACTCAAGAAGCTCAACACCATCCAGAACAAAACAGCCGGCTTGGTTGGCACCCCATCTACAAACATTCACTCCCTCCATCACCGATGCACAGTGGCAGCAGTGTGTGCCGTCTTCAAGATGCACTGCAGCAACACAGCAAGGCTCCTTAGACAGCATCTTCCAAACCCACGACCTCTACCACCTGGAAGGACAAGGGCAGTAGATTTTAGAATTAGAAATAGAACATTACAGCGCAGTACAGGCCCTTCGGCCCTCGATGTTGCGCCGACCTGTGAAACCATCTGACCTACACTATTCCATTTTCATCCATATGTCTATCCAATGACCACTTAAATGACCTTAAAGTTGGCGAGTCTACTACTGCTGCAGGCAGGGTGTTCCACGCCCTGACTACTCTCTGAGTAAAGAAACTACCTCTGACATCTGTCCTATATCTATCACCCCTCAACTTGAAGCTATGTCCCCTCGTGTTTGCCATCACCATCCGAGGAAAAAGACGCTCACTATCCACCCTATCTAACCCTCTGATTATCTTATATGTCTCTATTAAGTCACCTCTCCTCCTCCTCCTCTCCAACGAAAACAACCTCAAGTCCCTCAGCCTTTCCTCGTAAGACCTTCCCTCCATACCAGGCAACATCCTAGTAAATCTCCTCTGCACCCTTTCCATAGCTTCCACATCCTTCCTATAATGCGGTGACCAGAACTGCATGCAATACTCCAGGTGCGGTCTCACCAGAGTTTTGTACAGCTGCAGCATGACCTCGTGGCTCCGAAACTCGATCCCCCTACTAATAAAAGCTAACACACCATATGCCTTCTTGACAGCCCTATTAACCTGGGTAGCAACCTTCAGGGATTTATGCACCTGGACACCAAGATCTCTCTGTTCATCTACACTACCAAGAATCTTCCCATTAGCCCAGTACTCTGCATTCCTGTTACTCCTTCCAAAGTGAATCACCTCGCACTTTTCCGCATTAAACTCCATTTGCCATCTCTCAGCCCTGCTCTGCAGCCTATCTATGTCCCTCTGTACCCTACAACATCCTTCGGCACTATCCACAACTCCACCGACCTTAGTGTCATCTGCAAATTTACTAACCCACCCTTCTACACCCTCTTCCAGGTCATTTATAAAAATGACAAACAGCAGTGGCCCCAAAACAGATCCTTGCAGTACGCCACGAGTAACTAAACTCCAGGATGAACATTTGCCATCAACCACCACCCTCTGTCTTCTTTCAGCTAGCCAATTTCTGATCCAAAGCTCTAAATCACCTTCAACCCCATACTTCTGTATTTTCTGCAATAGCCTACCGTGGGGAACCTTATCAAACAACTTACTGAAATCCATATACACCACATCCACTGCTTTACCCTCATCCACCTGTTTGGTCACCTTCTCGAAAAACTCAATAAGGTTTGTGAGGCACGACCTACCCGTCTCAAAACCGTGCCGACTATCGCTAATGAACTTATTCTTTTCAAGATGATTATAAATCCTGTCTCTTATAACCTTTTCCAACATTTTACCCACAACCGAAGTAAGGCTCACAGGTCTATAATTACCAGGGCTGTCTCTACTCCCCTTCTTGAACAAGGGGTCAACATTTGCTATCCTCCAGTCTTCCGGCACTATTCCTGTCGACAATGACGACATAAAGATCAAGGACAAAGGCTCTGCAATCTCCTCCCTAGCTTCCCAGAGAATCCTAGGGTAAATCCCATCTGGCCCAGGGGACTTATCTATTTTCACACTTTCCAAAATTGCTAACACCTCCTCCTTGTGAACCTCAATCCCATCTAGCCTAGTAGCCTGAATCTCAGTATTCTCCTCAACAACATTTTCTTTCTCTACTGTAAATACTGACGCAAAATATTCATTTAACACTTCCCCTATCTCCTCTGATTCCACACACAACTTCCCACTACTATCCTTGATTGGCCCTAATCTAACTCTAGTCATTCTTTTATTCCTGATATACCTATAGAAAGCCTTAGGGTTTTCCCTGATCCTATCCGCCAATGACTTCTCGTGTCCTCTCTTTGCTCTTCTTAGCTCTCCCTTTAGATCCTTCCTGGCTAGCTTGTAGCTCTCAAGCGCCCTAACTGAGCCTTCACGTCTCATCCTAACATAAGCCTTCTTCTTCCTCTTGACAAGCGCTTCAACTTCTTTAGTAAACCACGGCTCCCTCGCTCGACACCTTCCTCCCTGCCTCACAGGTACATACTTATCAAGGACACGCAGTAGCTGCTCCTTGAATAAGCTCCACATTTCGATTGTTCCCATCCCCTGCAGTTTCCTTCCCCATCCTACGCATCCTAAATCTTGCCTAATCGCATCATAATTTCCTTTCCCCCAGCAATAATTTTTGCCCTGCGGTATATACCTGTCCCTGTCCATCGCTAAGGTAAACCTAACCGAATTGTGATCACTATCACCAAAGTGCTCACCTACATCTAAATCTAACACCTGGCCGGGTTCATTTCCCAGTACCAAATCCAATGTGGCATCGCCCCTGATTGGCCTGTCTACATACTGTGTCAGAAAACCCTCCTGCACACACTGGACAAAAACTGACCCATCTAAAGTACTCGAACTATAGTATTTCCAGTCGATATTTGGAAAGTTAAAGTCCCCCATAACAACTACCCTGTTACTCTCGCCCCTGTCGAGAATCATCTTCGCTGTCCTTTCCTCTACATCTCTGGAACTATTCGGAGGTCTATAAAAGACTCCCAATAGGGTAACCTCACCTCTCCTGTTTCTAACCTCGGCCCATACTACCTCAGTAGACGAGTCCTCAAACGTCCTTTCTGTCGCTGTAATACTCTCCTTGATTAACAATGCCACACCCCCCCCTCTTTTACCATCTTCTCTGTTATTACTGAAACATCTAAATCCCGGAACCTGCAACATCCATTCCTGCCCCTGCTCTACCCATGTCTCCGAAATGGCCACTACATCGAGATCCCAGGTACCAACCCATGCTGCAAGCTCACCCACCTTATTCTGGATGCTCCTGGTGTTGAAGCAGACACACTTTAAACCAGGTTCTTGCTTGCCAGTGCCCTCTTGCGTCCTTGTAACCATATCCCTGACCTCACTACTCTCAACATCCTGTACACTGGCACTACAATTTAGGTTCCCATTCCCCTGTTTAAACCCCCCCGAAGAGCACTAGCAAATCTCCCCCCCAGGATATTGGTACCCCTCTGGTTCAGGTGAAGACCATCCTGTTTGTAGAGGTCCCACCTACCCCAGAAAGCGCCCCAATTATCCAGGAAACCAAAACCCTCCCTCCTGCACCATCCCTGCAGCCACATGCATAGGAACACCAACACCTGCAAGTTTCCTTCCAAGCCACACACCATCCTGACTTGGAACTATATCACCGTTCCTTCACTGTCACTCGGTCAAAATCCTGGAACTCCTTTCCTAACAGCACTGTGTGTACCTAACCCACATGGACTGCAGCGGTTCAAGAAGGCAGCTCATCACCACCTTCAATTAGGGCTGGGCAATAAATGCTGGCCTAGTCAGCGACATCCACATCCATGAATGAATAAAAAAACATTCCTAGGATACTGATGGATACAGCATGTGCATCACTGAGACTTGCTTTGAAATCATAAGCTTCAGGTCTTCAGTCTGGCACTCCACTCTATTTCCTTCTTTCTTTCTCTCAATGTAGTGTCAGTTCTAGGTCATGACTTTCCACATCGGACATGGGTCAGAATGCATAGAAAGATTTAGTGAAACTTAAATGCTACAAATTGGGCTGGAAATGTATCTCAGCTCTTGAGTCACAAGAGGTCAAATCCGTAGTTGTCTGGAAGACTAGAAGCCAAGTCCATTGCCGGGAGCAAGTGGGAATGGATGTATCTGAGGTTTGAAGATAGTGGAGATGCTGAACCTGGGCCTGAAAGGGCAATTGAATAAGCAAAAATGAAGCTGTTGTTGCATATACATCCTGAATATAGGTAATAACAAAGAAATATGAAGAACAATTGGGTGAAATCTATTGAGGGAGCGACCTCCAATTTCAAGGCCTTTTAAACATGGTAGATTTGTGTTTGGGAGAGGTGTATAAATGGCATTCTGGATGAGCCCAGTCAATAAAATGTTGGGTTGGACGATTCATGGAGGTGAAGAAATAGAAACTATCATAGTGGTTGAAAACAGGTTGAATTTTGTTTTCTCCAGTGAAATGGTTGGCTGATTTCTTTATTTCAAATGAGGGGAGATGATGGAGTCTAGAATATTGGCTGTCAGATATGACCCAATGAGTATGTCTCTATCAGGTGGTAGTTTCACTAGTTTCCTACTTTGCAGAGTTTCAGCGCTCCCCAGCTTTTAGTGAGGACAGGTTCAGCTGGGCCAAAATTGCTTGAGTCCTATCCTGACAGCTCTGTCAGTTATTGTGTGCAACTGAATGGATTGTTTTGCTACCACATAGGGCACTTACCTGTAGTGTGGACTGACAAGTAGTTCATGGTCATTTTTTGCCGGTGTCAGCCTCACAGCTTTCACAATGCAATTTGATCCCATAACATTTTTGGGTTGCTAGTGCAGCACTATAACCATTACACTAGCGTATGCTATCTTCCTGCCTTGGAAACACTGAGAAGATGGTCCTTCCCAAATAAATCAGTGAAATACTGCACAAAATGCACTGAGGCAACTCCTCAATGTTACTGTGGCGGCACCTCCCAAATCGTCGACCTCTACCACCTAAATGGACAGGGGCAGCAGGCGCATGGAAGCAGCACCACCACAAGTACCCCTCCAAGTCACACACCCGCATTGGAAATATATCACCATTACATTACCATCATTGGGTCCAAATCTTGGAACTCCATACTTAACAGCACAATAGCAGCACCTTCACCCCACGGACTGCAGTTGTTCAAGAAGGCAGCTCACCACCACCTTCTCGAAGGCAATCAGGGGTGGGAAATAAATGCTGGCCTTGCCAGCAATGTTCACATCTTGTAAATAAATCAATAAAAATAAAGTAATGGAACGTTTCAAAACTGAACTGGTATGCCCTTCAGGATATCATAAGCACTGCTTCCAGAGAACAATGTCCCCCTTTCAACCTCCAGGCAATCTGATGATATTCTCACAAAGTTGTCTTTTTTTAAGGGTATAAATTCTGCTGCAATAGTAGATTTCACAGATCAGAGGGATTCAGACTATTATGATAGTGCTTCCATTTTAAAAATATTTTTTGAGGGCTTGTGTTTTAGAGTAGTGGAGATGAATTCATTGAAGGACTGAAGTAATTCCATAGACGCTAGACTTTTTTTTAAAGGGCCATTGGAAGGACTCTTTAAAAACATTTACTGAATGTCACATGTCTTCAGCTAAGTAAACAACAGGTGCCTTCTGATGATGGGAGTTGTTTACAAGAGAAGTGACATGTCAAGATTTATGTTGCTCAAGAGTGGGTTTCATTTTTGAATACTGTTTTGAGACAGCTGGGTTTGTAGCCTGCTGAAAGAAACACCCCGTTCATCTTTTCTCCACCTCTCTGCAAAACCTTGAAAAATCCAGTGTGTGATAGCTGTAACGCCTGATGCTGCATTTCTCCTGAGAAGCTTTTAGAAGACTTCTACTCGTCATCTCCTGAATGAACTGCTTCTGAAAAGATCCCAATGACCCGTCTATGTGTACTCAGATGCCAGACTGTATGCCATTTGGAACATAGCATATCTTATCCTTTTTCTTCAAAAATTAACAAGTACTTTGACCAAAGCATCTTTATTTTTCCTTTTAACCGGTATATGTGTATGTGTGTGTGAGTTGGGTATTTAGAAGAGAGTGTATATATTTACTGTTATATTTCAAACTTTGTTTTAAAGCTTTGCATCTTTATTGACTAAGTCTTGTTTTCTAATAAATTAATACTTTTGTTGTTTGTTAAAGAAACCTGGTTGGCAGATTTTATTCTGACGCTAAAATAGATAAGAATATATAATTGGCCGCATGGGGAACTCGATAGTTATTTAAATGTACGTTGTGACCTGTGGAGAAGTGGAACTGGAGAAAGACAGTGCACTCCTCCCACCTCAGTCATAAGACACATGGTCGAATGAAGGCCAGCCCTTCTGTTCAGCCAGCCCGTCTTATGACAGCTGTCAAATTCATCAATTAACTGGGAGGATAGTGTTCCTAACCTGAATGCCTTGCAGATGCATTTAGAGTGCAGACCACTAAGTTAACCTTTCAGCTCTGCATTTAGAAAGAGTGGCCAATCTATTCATTCAATATGAAAGGAGATGAGAGGCAGGTAGCTGTAACTGTGTTAACTTAGTTATACCACGTGACTCTGGTGTTTTCAGCCACATTTCTGCTGTATACTAATACAAAGTGTCTCAGAATGTAGAACTACACCTTATGTTGATGGTTTCTTCTTTGTCCTTCCAAAATCAGCACTGTTACTGGAATGTCTGATAGAATTCCCACACTGAACACTACTGTTGCTAAAATCAACTGTTATCAGCAATAAGGTAATGGAAAAGGAGTATTGGAATGTCTTTCTCAAGTTGAGTTTTTGATTTAAATTGATCTGTTGATAACAGATATAAATGCATTGCTCTGCCAACTCTGTTCAGGGAATCAGGTTCATAGACCTTGCTCTATTCTTAACAATCTGGCCAATTGTCACTCACTGGGAGTGAAAAACACTCATTTTATTATAAAAATGTAAGTGATTTTGACATGTAACACACTGAAAAATGAATAGATAAATATGTTTAAATAACTTTGCAATCTCTTGAGTAATATAGCACCATAGTATTCAGGCAGGAGAAGACCTTCAGCCCATCTAGATGCCTATCCACAGTGCTCTCTTGATGCATTTCTAGTAACCCAGAATCTAATTTCTTGACCAGAAAATATCTAGTTCCTTCGTAAAACCCATTCAAATGCATTGCTCTACCACTCATGCCATTAATACCTATGGTTTCTGGACTTTTGTAAATAGGGAACCCTATAAATAATGATGCCGCTAGAGACCTACTTTGCAGATGAGTTTGCAGATGATGCAAAATTTGGCTGTGTGGTTGAGAATGAGGAAGAAAGCTATAGATTGCAGGAAGATATTAATATCAGGTGGACAGAAAAGTGACATAGAATTTAATCCAAAGAAGTGTGAGGTATACAAGGCAAGGGGATATATTATAAATGGCAAGGTACTGAGACGTGTAGAGGAACAGAGAATTAGAATTTTTTTTTTTTTAGAACATTACAGCGCAGTACAGGCCCTTCGGCCCTCGATGTTGCGCCGACCTGTGAAACCATCTGACCTACACTATTCCATTTTCATCCATGTGTCTATCCAATGTCCACTTAAATGCCCTTAAAGTTGGCGAATCTACTACTGCTGCAGGCAGGGCGTTCCACGCCCTTACTACTCTCTGAGTAAAGAAGCTACCTCTCACATCTGTCCTATATCTATCACCCCTCAACTTGAAGCTATGTCCCCTCGTGTTTGCCATCACCATCCGAGGAAAAAGACGCTCACTATCCACCCTATCTAACCCTCTGATTATCTTATATGTCTCTATTAAGTCACCTCTCCTCCTCCTTCTCTCCAACGAAAACAACCTCAAGTCCCTCAGCCTTTCCTCGTAAGACCTTCCCTCCATACCAGGCAACATCCTAGTAAATCTCCTCTGCACCCTTTTCAAAGCTTCCACATCCTTCCTATAATGCGGTGACCAGAACTGCACGCAATACTCCAGGTGCGGTCTCACCAGAGTTTTGTACAGCTGCAGCATGACCTCGTGGCTCCGAAACTCGACCCCCCTACTAATAAAAGCTAACACACCATATGCCTTCTTAACAGCCCTATTAACCTGGTTAGCAACCTTCAGGGATTTATGCACCTGGACACCAAGATCTCTCTGTTCATCTACAGTACCAAGAATCCTCCCATTAGCCCAGTACTCTGCATTCCTGTTACTCCTTCCAAAGTGAATCACCTCACACTTTTCCGCATTAAACTCCATTTGCCATCTCTCAGCCCAGCTCTGCAGCCTATCTATGTCTCTCTGTACCCGACAACATCCTTCGGCACTATCCACAACTCCACCGACCTTAGTGTCATCTGCAAATTTACTAACCCACCCTTCTACACCCTCTTCCAGGTCATTTATAAAAATGACAAACAGCAGTGGCCCCAAAACAGATCCTTGCGGTACACCACTAGTAACTAAACTCCAGGATGAACATTTGCCATCAACCACCACCCTCTGTCTTCTTTCAGCTAGCCAATTTCTGATCCAAAGCTCTAAATCACCTGAGGGTCCTTGGAATGCATGTCCACATATACCTAAAGGTAGCAGGACAGGTAGATCAGGTGGTTAAGAATGCATACAGGATAATTTCCTTTATTAGCCAAGCCATAGAATATAAGAGCAGGGGGGTTATGCTAGAACTGGGCGGCGCAGTGGTTAGCACCGCAGCCTCACAGCTCCAGTGACCCGGGTTCAGTTCTGGGTACTGCCTGTGCGGAGTTTGCAAGTTCTCCCTGTGTCTGCGTGGGTTTCCGCCGGGTGCTCCGGTTTCCTCCCACAGCCAAAGACTTGCAGGTTGATAGGTAAATTGGCCATTGTAAATTGCCCCGAGTGTAGTTAGGTGGTAGGAGAATGGTGGGGATGTGGTAGAGAATATGGGGTAAATGTAGGATTAGTATAAATGGGTGGTTGTTGGTTGGCACAGACTCGGTGGGCCGAAGGGCCTGTTTCAGTGCTGTATCTCTAAATAAACTGGTTAAGACATTATTTTATCCACAGTTCGAGTACGGTGTTCAGTTCTCGTCACTGCAAGACAGGAAGGATGTGATTGCACGGGAGAAGGTGCAGAGGAGATTAATGAGGATGTTGCCAGGACTGGAGAATTTTAGTTATGAGGAAAGATTAGATAGGCTGGGGATGTTTTCTTTGGAATAGAGGAGGTTGAAGGGAGATTTATTTCAAGTATATAAAATTCTGAGGGGCCTATATAGTGGATATGAAGCACCTAATTCGATTAGCAGAAAAGTCAATAACCAGGGGGCATAGGTGTAAATTATTGGTAGAAGGACTAGAGTGCAATTGAGGAGGAATTTTTTCCAGAGAGGTCTGGAACTCACTGCCTGAAAGGGTGGTAGAGACAGGAACCCTCAACACATTTTCAAAAGTATTAGATATTTACTTGAAGTGCCATAACCTGCAAAGCTATGTACCAAGAAATGAAAAGTGGGATTAAGCGGGATTGCTTCTTCTCTGCGGGCACAGACACAATGGGCTGAATGACCTCCTTCTATGCATTGAATTTCTATGATTCTATCACTCACTGTAAATATTGGCATACTCCAGGTAACTCTTATCCTAATTTCTAAAAGATCAGGTCAGCAACACAAAGGAAAATAGAGGCATTTTTGCAGATAACAATTTTTATCAGTATTCAACAGAATCCATGTGCTAGTAAGTGCAAGATCCTCATCATGTCAAAAGCCACGTATCAATATTTCTAATCTGCTTCTTAACATTTTCTAGCATACACTGCTGGGAGTAATACCCTTGAGGTCCTAGTTTTTAACCTAGCACCTACACCTTTTTTAAGAACTGCATCCTATTTCACTGGTTGCCAAGTGAAGCTTTTCCACACACTCTATGACATTTATATAAAAGCAAAATACTGCAGATGCTGGAAATCTGAAATAAAAACAAGAAATGCTGGAAATACTCAGCAGATCTGGCAGCATCTGTGGACAGAGAAGTAGAGTTAACATTTCAAGTCAGTGACCCTTCTTCAGAACTGACAAATATTAGAAATGTAAAAGATTTTAAGCGAGTAAAACGGAGGTGCGGCAAGAGATAATAAAAGAGGTGTTGATAGGACAAGGTCACAGAGAATAACTGACCAGAAGGTCATGGAGCAAAGGCAAGTGGTATGTTAATGGTGTGCTGAAAGACAAAGCATTTGTACAGAAAGGGTGTGAATAGACTGTAAAACACAAAGCACTCCAAGCACAACCATTAATTTTTTTTGAACATAACATAAACAGTGGGTAGGCACAGTAGACACAAACCAAGCACACTAAAAACCCTAAAATAAAAGACCTAAAATAAAATAACCATAGAAAAAAGAAGAAAAAAAGAAAAAATAACTGAACATAAAAAGGAGGGTTCCGTCATGCTCTGAAATTATTGAATTCAATGTTCAGTCCAGCAAGCTGTAGTGTGCCTAATCGATAAATGAGATGCTGTTCCTCGAGCTTGCATTGATGTTCGCTGGAACACTGCAGCAATCCCAGGACAGAGATGTGAGCATGAGAGTGGGGGGGGCGGGGAGTGTTGAAATGGCCAGCAACTGGAAGCTCGGGGTCATGCTTACGGGCTGAGCGGAGGTGTTCCGCAAAGCAGTTACCACATTGTGAGCAGCGAATACAGTATACTACATTGAAAGAAGTACAAGTAAATCGCTGCTTCACCTGAAAGGAGTGTTTGGGGCCTTGGATAGTGAGGGGAGAGGAGGTAAATTGGCAGGTATTACACCTACTGTGATTGCAGCAGAAGATGCCGTGGGAAGGGGACGATGTGGTGGGGGCAATGGAGGGTGTCGCGGAGGGAACGATCCCTTTGGAATGCTGACGGGAAGAGAGGGAAAGATGCGTTTTGCAGTGGCAATATGCTGGATGTGGCGGAAGTGGCGGAGGATGATCCTTTGGATGTGGAGGCTGGTGGGGTGGAAAGTGAGGACAAGAGGAACCCTGTCGCCGTTCTGGGAGGGAGGGGGAGGGGTGAGGGTAGAGGCGCGGGAACTGGCCCGGACACGGTTGAGGGCTCTGTCAACCACAGTGGGAGGGAATCCTCGATTGAGGAAAAAGGAAGACATATCCGAAGCACTGTTGTGGAAGGTAGCATCATCTGAGCAGATATGTCGGAGACGGAGAAACAGGGAGAATGGAATGGAGTCCTTACAGGAGGCAGGGTGTGAAGAAGTGTAGTCAAGGTAGTTGTGGGAGTTGGTGGGCATAACGAATATTAGTAGACAGCTTATTCCCGGAGATGGAGACAGAGAAGTCGAGGAAGGGAAGGGAAGTGTCAGAGATTGACCATGTGAAGGTGAGAGAAGGGTGGAAATTAGAAGCAAAGTTGATGAAGTTTTCTAGTTCCGGGCGGGAGGAGGAAACATCACCGATACAGTCATCAATGTACCGGAAAAAGAGTTGGGGGAGGAGGCCTGAGTAGGACTGGAACAAGGAATGTTCGACATATCTCACAATGAGACAGGCATAACTAGGACACATGCAGGTACCCATAGCAACACCTTTTACTTGAAGGAAGTGAGTGGAGTTGAAGGAGAAGTTGTTCAATGTGAGAACAAGTTCAGCCAAGCGGAGGAGGGTGGTGGTGGATGGGGACTGGTTGGGCCTCTGTTCAGGGAAGAAGCAGAGAGCCCTCAAACTGTTCTGCTGGGGGATGGAGGTGTGGAGAGATTGGATGTCCAGAGTGAAGAGGAGGCGGTTGGGGTCAGGAAACTGGAAATTGTCAAAATGACGTAGGGCATCTGAAGAGTCACAGATGTAGGTGGGAAGAGATTGGACCAGGGGAGAAAAGATAGAGTCAAGATAGGAAAAAATAAGTTTAGAGGGGCAGGAACAGGCTGAAACAATGGGTCTGCCGGGACAATCTTGTTTGTGGATTTTGGGAAGGAGATAGAAGCGGGCTGTCCTGGGTTGCAGGACTATGAGGTTGGAAGCTGTAGAGGGAAGATCTCCAGAGGAGATGAGATCAGTGACAGTCCTGTGGACTGTAGCTTGATGTTTGGTGGTGGGGTCATGGTCCAGGAGAAGTAAGAAGTGTCTGAGAGTTGGCGCTGAGCTTCTGCAAGATAGAGGTCGGTACGCCAGACAACAACAGCACCACCCTTATCTGCAGGTTTGATGACGATGTCGGGTTTAGACCTGTGAGAACGGAGTGCGGCAAGTTCAGAGGGGGGCAGGTTAGAGTGAGTGAGGGGGTGGGGGGGTGGGGCAGAGAAATTGAGACGGCCGATGTCTCGCTGACAGTTTTCAATGAAAAGATCAAGAGCGGGTAAGAGGCCAGAGGGAGGGGTCCAGGTAGAGGGAGAATGCTGAAGGCGGGTGAATGGGTCTGCTGGTCGGGGGGAGGACTCCTGATCAAAGTAGTGAGCCCGGAGGTGAAGGCGATGGAAGAAGAGCTCAATGTCAAGCACGAAATTCATTGAGGTGGGGGTGTAAGCGGATAAAACTGAGTCCTTTGTGTACAGAACGTTCAGCGTTAGAGAGGGGAAGGTCAGAGGGTATAGTGAATACACGGCAATGGGTCAGATCAGAAGGGGTGGGGTCAGAGGGAAGTGAAGGATCTGGAGGGGCATTAGTCCCCATCAGCTGCATTACATTTACCCTGCCACCTAGGACGCTACACAAAAACAAAATTACCCTCAAATAACACCCCTTTACTCTTGAGTTCTTCTGCTTTTCCTACCCTTGTGGGCGAACACTTCCCACAATATCATGTCCCCTACTTATGTTTAGGCTCTGTTGTACCAATGTCCTCACCCATATCGTGTAGGTGAGTTGAAATTCTTACAGAAAGAGGAAGAGAAACAGGCAGCTGTACTTACATTACCTTTGTTGTACCACTTGACTGCTGGTGTTTTCAACTCTGTATGTGTCAGCTGTGAATGAGTAGTGTACAGCCTCTGAGTTAGAAGGCTATGGGTAAAAGTCTCACTTCAGAGTTTTCAGCACAAAAATCTATAGTGACACTTTTAGGGCGAGACCGAGGGAGTTCTGCACTGTCAGAAATGCCATTTTTCAGATGATCTATTACACCAAGACCCCCTCTGTCCTCAGATGAACATAAACAATCCAGTCACACTATTTTGAAGAGGAGTCCGAGCCAATACTTATCTAACAATCAACATCACCATAAATGATTAACTGGTCATTATTCTATTGCTGTTTATGAGAGTTTGCCATGCACAAATTGGCTGCTGTGTTTCATACATTACGGCAGTGACTGCACTTCAAAATATTTCATTGGCTGTAAAGTGTTCAGGGTGTCCCAAGGTCATTAAAGGCACTATATAAATTTAAGTCTCAGTTTTTAACAGAAAGGAGTGATGACACTCGTGCTTAGATCCACCCTTTCACCCTCTCCCACCCATGTAAGGGAACATCTAATTGCTATATAGGAGCAGAGGACGTTGAGTGGGAGGCAACAAAGATTAGAGTACAGCATTAACTGGAAAATGGAAGAGATTGGTTTTTAAGAAGCTTTTAAAGAAAAGGAGAAAAGTGGTAAAGTAGAAAGTCCAATGAGCAAGAGCTTAATGACAGAAAGAATCACCTGTGATAATCAGGTGAAGGGAGCTAGGGTGATCATTGAGGAGCAGGTTGTGTGGGTTGGGATGTGTGATGGGCAATTATGGCTCATTGCAATGGGATAAATGCTAACTTCCAGCTAATTCTGCTCAGCCAAGGAACTCCTAGCAATTGTGATCCAAGTCCAGAAACATCGATACTCCTGACTAGCTGTTTCACCTTCCAGATAGGAGTATCTGGACCTGGATCACAATTGCTGGAATTTCCTTTGTTGATTGGAATTAGCTGGAATTTAAATTCAATTAATTAATAAAAATCTGGAATTGAAAGATGGTCTCAGTAATGGTGCCATGAAACTATCATTGATTGTCATAAAAATCCATTTAGTTCACTAATGTTCGACCCGGAAGGAAATCTGCCATCCTTACTTGGTCTGACCTACATGTGATTCCAGACCGCAATGTGGTTGACTCTTAACTGCCCTCTGAAATGGCCTAGCAAGCCACTCAGTTGTCAAAGGCAATTAGGTATGGGCAGGAAATGCTAGCCGTGCCCACATCCCATGAAAGAATAAAAAAAGGCAGTGAGGGATCCTCCATATTGAGATACCCTCTTGGTCCTCGACCTGTCTCAGTAGTGCCCACCTTCCAGTTGATTTTTAAAAAACAGCTACGCTTGATTCTCCTGCTAAGTCTGAGAAATTTCGGCAACAGTTGAAGGCCTGTAACTCGAGCTCTGCCAAGTAAGTACATATACATGGAGCAGTGTGAATGTTCAGGGAATCTACTATTCACCTGCAGTATTCCAAATATTGAGTAGCAGCATACCAGTAGGTATAATCAAGAGCAAAGTTTAAATCTTTGCATTGTAGCAACAATGGAGTAGCAGCAGCTATTGTGAGATTGTCCAACAGGGCACTGCTGCATCCTCAGTCACTCGTGCGCGCAGTAACCTCTGTTTCAACATCCAGACAGACCTGGCAGCTGATAGAGCCAGTTTTTGGGTCAGTTTTTGTCCAGTGTGTGCAGGAGGGTTTTCTGACACAGTATGTAGACAGGCCAACCAGGGGCGATGCCACATTGGATTTGGTACTGGGAAATGAACCCGGCCAGGTGTTAGATTTAGATGTAGGTGAGCACTTTGGTAATAGTGATCACAATTCGGTTAGGTTTACCTTAGCGATGGGCAGGGACAGGTATATACCGCAGGGCAAGAATTATAACTGGGGGAAAGGAAATTATGATGCGATTAGGCAAGATTTAGGATGCGTAGGATGGGGAAGGAAACTGCAGGGGATGGGAACAATCGAAATGTGGAGCTTATTCAAGGAGCAGCTACTGCGTGTCCTTGATAAGTATGTACCTGTGAGGCAGGGAGGAAGTTGTCGTGCGAGGGAGCTGTGGTTTACTAAAGAAGTTGAAGCGCTTGTCAAGAGGAAGAAGAAGGCTTATGTTAGGATGAGACGTGAAGGCTCAGTTAGGGCGCTTGAGAGCTACAAGCTAGCCAGGAAGGATCTAAAGGGAGAGCTAAGAAGAGCAAGGAGAGGACACGAGAAGTCATTGGTGGATCGGATCAGGGAAAACCCTAAGGCTTTCTATAGGTATATCAGGAATAAAAGAATGACTAGAGTTAGATTAGGGCCAATCAAGGATAGTAGTGGGAAGTTGTGTGTGGAATCAGAGGAGATAGGGGAAGTGTTAAATGAATATTTTGCGTCAGTATTTACAGTAGAGAAAGAAAATGTTGTTGAGAATACTGAGATTCAGGCTACGAGGCTAGATGGGATTGAGGTTCACAAGGAGGAGGTGTTAGCAATTTTGGAAAGTGTGAAAATAGATAAGTCCCCTGGGCCAGATGGGATTTATCCTAGGATTCTCTGGGAAGCTAGGGAGGAGATTGCAGAGCCTTTGTCCTTGATCTTTATGTCGTCATTGTCGACAGGAATAGTGCCGGAAGACTGGAGGATTGCAAATGTTGTCCCCTTGTTCAAGAAGGGGAGTAGAGACAGCCCTGGTAATTATAGACCTGTGAGCCTTACTTCGGTTGTGGGTAAAATGTTGGAAAAGGTTATAAGAGACAGGATTTATAATCATCTTGAAAAGAATAAGTACATTAGAGATAGTCAGCACGGTTTTGAGACGGGTAGGTCGTGCCTCACAAACCTTATTGAGTTTTTCGAGAAGGTGACCAAACAGGTGGATGAGGGTAAAGCAGTGGATGTGGTGTATATGGATTTCAGTAAGGCGTTTGATAAGGTTCCCCACGGTAGGCTATTGCAGAAAATACGGAAGTATGGGGTTGAAGGTGATTTAGAGCTTTGGATCAGAAATTGGCTAGCTGAAAGAAGACAGAGGGTGGTGGTTGATGGCAAATGTTCATCCTGGAGTTTAGTTACTAGTGGTGTACCGCAAGGATCTGTTTTGGGGCCAGTGCTGTTTGTCATTTTTATAAATGACCTGGAAGAGGGTGTAGAAGGGTGGGTTAGTAAATTTGCAGATGACACTAAGGTCGGTGGAGTTGTGGATAGTGCCGAAGGATGTTGTAGGGTACAGAGAGACATAGATAGGCTGCAGAGCTGGGCTGAGAGATGGCAAATGGAGTTTAATGTGGAAAAGTGTGAGGTGCTTCACTTTGGAAGGAGTAACAGGAATGCAGAGTACTGGGCTAATGGGAAGATTCTTGGTAGTGTAGATGAACAGAGAGATCTTGGTGTCCAGGTGCATAAATCCCTGAAGGTTGCTAACCAGGTTAATAGGGCTGTTAAGAAGGCATATGGTGTGTTAGCTTTTATTAGTAGGGGGGTCGAGTTTCGGAGCCACGAGGTCATGCTGCAGCTGTACAAAACTCTGGTGAGACCGCACCTGGAGTATTGCGTGCAGTTCTGGTCACCGCATTATAGGAAGGATGTGGAAGCTATGGAAAGGGTGCAGAGGAGATTTACTAGGATGTTGCCTGGTATGGAGGGAAGGTCTTACGAGGAAAGGCTGAGGGACTTGAGGTTGTTTTCGTTGGAGAGAAGGAGGAGGAGAGGTGACTTAATAGAGACATATAAGATAATCAGAGGGTTAGATAGGGTGGATAGTGAGCGTCTTTTTCCTCGGATGGTGATGGCAAACACGAGCGGACATAGCTTCAAGTTGAGGGGTGATAGATATAGGACAGATGTGAGAGGTAGTTTCTTTACTCAGAGAGTAGTAAGGGCGTGGAACGCCCTGCCTGCAGCAGTAGTAGATTCGCCAACTTTAAGGGCATTTAAGTGGTCATTGGATAGACATATGGATGAAAATGGAATAGTATAGGTCAGATGGTTTCACAGGTCGGCGCAACATCGAGGGCCGAAGGGCCTGTACTGCGCTGTAATGTTCTAATTCTAAAAAAAAAATGTGAAAAGGCAGAGTCAACCAATCTCAGGGACACGGAGGACAAGGAGGAGAGGTGATAGAGGGTGGAATGCATGCAGAAAGTGAAGACAGTAACAGTGGAAACAGGGAGACAGAAATAGTAAAATTGAATGAGGAAGATAGGAACATAGGAAGGTGTAGGAGTAGGCCATTCAGCCCTTTGAGCCTGTTCCGCCATTCAGTTAGATCATGCTGACCTGTACCTAAACTCCATTTACCTGTTTTGGTTCTATATCCCTAATACCCTTAACTAATAAAAAAATTATCAACAGAAAATGCTGGAAATACTCAGCAGGTCAGGCTTCTTTACGGTAGGCATCCCTGGAAGAGAAGTGGCAGTGAACTAAACACTAAATAAAAGCAAAATACTGCTGATGCTGGAAATCTGAAATAAAAAAGAAAGTGCTGGAAATATTCAGTAGGTCAGGCAGCATCTGTGAAGAGAGAAACACAGTTAACGTTTCAGGTCTGTGATGTTTCATTAGAACTGGAAAAGGTTCAAATACCAGGAGGTGTTTCTTCCAGGAATGCCTACCTTGAAGAAGTTCTGCTCTTCTCTCCGGGATTTCCGTTTGTCTCTTTTACCTTGTTCACATTCATTGCTTTCTATTTCCCTCCTGGTATGTCCTCAACATTGACCACAGACCCCAGGAGGTCTCATGGCATCAGGTCAAACATGACAAAGGAAACCTCCTGCTGATTATCACCTACCGCCACTGCCCCTCCACCCCACCCCACCCCACCCCTCAGCTGATGAGTCAGTACTCCTTCATGTTGAACAGCACTTGGAGGAAGCACTGAGGGTGACAAGGGTGCAGAATGTACTTTGGGTGGGGGATTTCAATGTCCATCACCAAGAGTGGCTCGGTAGCAGCACTACTGACCGAGCTGGCCGATTCCTAAAGGACATAGCTGCTAGACTGGGTTGGCGGCAGGTGGTGTGGGAACCAACAAGAGGGGAAAATATACTTGACCTCGTCCTCACCAATTTGCCTATCAGATTCCATGACAGTATAGGTAGGAGTGACCACAGCACAGTCCTTGTGGAGACAAAGTCCAACCTTCACATTGAGGATACCCTGCATCATGTTGTGTGGCACTACCACCGTGTTAAATGGGATAGATTTAGAACAAATATAGCAATACAAAACTGGACATCCATGAGGCGCTGTGGGCCATCAGCAGCAGCAGAATTGTACTCAACCGCAATCTGTAACCTCATGGCTCGGCATATCCCCCACTCCACCATTACCATCAAGCCGGGGGATCAACCCTGGTTCAATGAAGAGTGCTGGAGGGCATGCCAGGAGCAGAACCAGGGATATCTCAAAATGAAGTGTCAACCTGGTGAAGCTACAACCCAGGACTACTTGCATGCCAAACATCATAAGCAGCATGCGATAGACAGAACTAACTGATCCCACAACCAACGGATCAGTTATAAGCTCTGGGGTCTTGCCACATCCAGTCGTGCATGGTGGTGGGCAATTAAACAACTAACTGGAGGAGGTGGCTCCACAAATATCCCCGTCCTCAATGATGGGGGAGCCCAGCACATCAGTGCGAAAGATAAGGCTGAAGCATTTGCAACAATCTTCAGCCAGAAGTGCCGAGTTGATGATCCATCTCAGCCTTCTCCTGAAGTCCCCAGCATCACAGATGCCAGTCTTCAGCCAATTCAATTCACTCCGTATGTTATCAAAAAACGACTGAAGGCACTGGATACTGCAAAAGCTATGGGCCCTGACAACATTCTAGCAATAGTACTGAAGAACTATGTTCCAGAACTTGCCGCGCCCCTAGCCACCCTGTTCCAATACAGCTACAACACTGATACCTACCCGGCAATGTGGAAAATTGCCCAGGTATGTCCTGTACACAAAAAGCAGGACAAGTCCAACCCGGCCAATTACTGCCCCATCAGTCTACTCTCAATCATCAGTAAGGCGATGGAAGGTGTCGTCGACAGTGCCAACAAGCGGCACTTGCTTAACAATAACCTGCTAAGTGGTGGCCAGTTTGGGTTCTGCCAGGGCCACTCAGCTCCAGGCCTCATTGTAGCCTTGGTTCAAACATGAACAAAAGAGCTGAACTCAAGAGGTGAGGTGAGAGTGACTGCCCTTGACATCAAGGCAGCATTTAACCGAGTATGGCATCAAGGTGCCCTAGCAAAACTGGAGTCAATGGGAATCAAGGGGAATACTCTCTGCTGATTGGGATCTTATGTAGCGCAAAAGAAGATGGTTGTAGTTGTCGGAGGTCAATCATCTCAGCTCCAGGCCATCATTGCAGGAGTTCCTCAGGGTAGTGTCCTAGGCCAAACCATCTTCAGCTGCTTCATCATTGACCTTCCTTCAATCATAAAGTCAGAAGTGGGGATGTTCGCTGATGATTGCACAATGCTCAACACCATTTGCGACTTCTCGGATACTGAAGCAGTCTGTGTAGAAATGCAGCACGACCTGGACAATATACAGGCTTGGGCTGATAAATGGCAAGTAACATTCACACCACACAAGTGCCAGGCAATGATCATCTCCAACAAGAGAGAATCTAACCATCTCCCCTTGACATTCAATGGCATTATGATCACCAAATCCCCCAATATCAACATCCTGGGGGTTACCATTAATCAGAAAGTGAACTGCATTAGTCATATAAATACTGTGGCTACAAGAGTAGGTCAGAGGCTCAGGAAGGCAGGAATTTCATTTTCTGTCAGAACGGTCTAAAATATCGAGTTGTGAGCATTGCGATTCAGATTGCTGACAACACTGAAAAAGAGAGAAATAATCAGAGAAAAAAATTATGACATTGAGAGATAGAAGAAGAAAAACAATAACTTTGAGAGGAAATATTGAGTGTGGAGAGATCAGAGAAAAATAAAACATTTTATTATAAATGACAGTCACACCTCTCAAACATCTCAAAGTATTTCATGAAAAATTAATGGCTTGGTTAGCAGTGACCTTTGTTATGTCACTGAACTTGGCAGCCAATTTGTGCATCCCAGGATAACAACAACAACTTGTTATTTTGACTGGATGTTCTGGTTTTTTTGCTGGTTGCGATATGACACTGGGAGAACTCTCTGCCCCTCTTCAGTTCGACTTTTGGATTTGTGAATGTGAACTTGAACTACAAGACCGCACCTCAGTTCAAAGTCTCAATTTAAAATAAGAATAGAAAAGCAGAATATTTTTAAAAGGCGTGAAACTGCAAAATGTTGATTTTCAAGGAGAGTTGGATATGCTTGTACAAAGATCACAGAAAATTAGCATGCAGGTACAGTAAGCAAGTAGGAAGGCAAATGTATGTTGGTCTTTATTGCAAGAGGATTGTAATGCAAGAATAAGGAAGTCATGTGTTACTACTGAGGTGGGATGACTGCACTGTTTATTCGAGTTCCACTTCTCCACGGGTCACAACATATATTTAAATTTTTTTTCGCTTACTGATACAGTCAATAATAGACTATATTTATCCTAGAATAACACACACCAACCAGGTTTCTTAAATAAACAACAGTTTATTTACAAAACAAGTCTTAACCAGTAATGAAGTAAAATATAAACACACAGATTGAAATATTAAAGTTCCCTTTTCACCTTAGCCCCTCACACTCAGACACACATACACCAGTTAACCGGGGGAAAAAAAGGGATTTTTGTTTTTAGATCTCTACTACAAACAAAAAAAAACTTGGGCTGAATACTTGCTCATTCTTGAAGAAACAGCAGATGAGATATGTTGTGTTCCAAAACTGGCATACAGTCTGGCCTTTGAGTACACGCAGATGGGTCGCTGGGGTCTTTTAGAACAGTTCTTTTCAGGCGGCATTGAGAATTAATTTAGCAGGCTTTTCTTCGAAGACAGGAGATGAGATGATTTGACAGTGGACTTCTCAGGGTCTTTTAGAGAGGTGCTTGAAAGCTGAGCTGGGTTGTGGTCTTCTTGCCTTCCTTGGGAATTCTGTTCTTTCCTTGGAAGTTCTCTTCTCTCTTTGGAAGTTCTCTCCCTCTCTGCACTGTTCAACCCCAACTCAAAACAATTCAAAAGCGAAACCAACAACAGGAGGTCAACATTTTGACCTCCATCACTCTTGACCTGTTGCTTCTTTGAAAGCAACGTCTCCAGGTGTCCAAAGTTCTCTTTTGTTTATTGAGCTGGAAGTCAGGTGGTTTCCTGGAAAGACTTGTTTTCCTCACAAGACCTCTCGGTGCCCCTTTTTAAAAAAAAACATTTCCAGGAACTGTTTTTTCAAAGTTAAGTGGCCTTTACATGACCCCCTTTGCAAAGTTTATCATTTCTTCAATCTTTCAAAAATGAATCCTCAAAAATTATATTTAACAAAACACAGAGGCACTTTTGTAACACTTGCTACAATTGTACAGGGCTTTGGTGAGAATACATCTGGAGTACTGTGCGCAGTTTAGGTCTCCATAATCTAAGGAAGGATATACTTACATTGGAGGTGGTCCTGCAAATGTTCACAAGATTGGTGCCTGGGATAAGATGGCCATCTTATGATAGGCTGAGTAGATTGGGTCTATACTCCCTGGAGTTTAGAAAAATGAGAGGTGATCTCATTGAAGCAGAGAATATTTTGAAGGGGCTCGACAAGGTTGAGAGGTTGTTTTCCTAGGCTGGGGAATCTAGAACACAGGGCACAGACTCAAGATAAAGGGTCATGGAATCATAGAAGGGTTACAGCACAGAAAGAGGCCATGCTGGGACTCTAAGAGCAATTCAGCTAGTGCCACTTCCCCCCCACCCTTTCCCGTAGCCCTGCAAACTTTTCCTCTTCAGATAATTATCCAATTCTCTTTTCAAAATCTCGATTGAATCTACCTCCACCACACTGTCAGGCAGTGCCAGATCCTAACCATTCACTGCGTAAAAAAATAAGTTTTTCCTCTTGTCACCTCTGGTTCTTTCGCCAATCACCTTAAGCCGATGTCCTCTGGTTCTCGACCCTTCTGTCAATGGGTCAATCATTTAGGACTAGATGAGGAGAAGATTCTTCACTCAGATGGTTGTGAATCATTGGAATTCTCTACGCTGGAGGTTGTGGATACTTCATCATTGAGTGTAATTCAGGCTGAAATAGACTAAATTTTGGTGTCTCAGGAATCAAGGGATATGGGGAGCGTGAGGGACAGTGGAGTCGAGGTAGAAGTCATGATTGTATTGAATGGCGGAGCAGACTTGAGGAGCCGTAGGGTTGACTCATGCTCCTGTTTCTTATCCAAAAGATAGAATTTGCTTTTATAATAGCCCCTTATTACATCTCTCAGAATGTTACAAAGTGCTTCACAACCTATGAAATACCATCTAAAGTGCAGAGTCTGTTGTTATAATCTGCGCCAGCTCAGTAGTTCCTTTTCTCTTCTTGTGAAGTGCCTTGAGGGATATTTGCATACATTAAAGATATTATACAGTTGCAAATCATTGTTGTTATGTAGACCAATGCTGTAGCTGCTTTGTACAGAACAGTGTCCCACAAACTTAAAAATGAGGCCAATAACTAGTTAATCGGTGTTGAAGAATATTCATGGAAGAGGAATGTTAATCAGGAAAACAGTAGAACCTCCTTCTCTTTGAATAGTATCATAGGATCTTGTACATCTGTCTGAATCAGCAAAACAGGCAAACAGACCCTTAGGTTAACATCTCATCTAAAAACAGCACTTCCAATGATTCAGTGCTCCCTTGAAAGGGAAGAATTCTGACCCACACCAAATTCATTCATATTGTGGGATTAATGCATGCTCAAGAAAAATTGAAATTGTTGAAACATTCATATCAAAGAACATTTCAAACTGTGGCATTGAATCATGTTTTCCTTTTTAAATTTATTTTGTGATCAACAGATAAAGGGAATTAATTCTCCGAGATTGAATCATTTTACAGAAACAATCAGGTTGTAACGTAATTGGATTTTTAAAGACAAGTTAACTGATAAATCCTTAACAGTAATTTGCAGATTCAGTTTTAAAATGCATGAGGAAACAATGGAATTATCCATAGATGCTTGCCACGAAAGGAACATTAGATTCAGGTACTCATTACTTGTTTCAGTGTTTTCGGTGAAAATTTACAATCCCATGCCACCACTTGAAGAACAGCAGGGAAGCTTGTCCAGTGTCCTGGCCTCAATCAACACCACCAAAAGAGATGTAACTGGTCACTTTAGCAGAAGTTTGCAGAGTATTGTTTTGCTCCAAATAGTTGCCACATTTGCCTACATAAAAATGCACTCCACTTCACCCTGTGTAAAGCATTTTGTGAAGTTTTTGATCAATGCAGTGAGCTGCTGCATCAGTGCAATTTTTTTTTTTCATGTCAGAATTTGAGATTCAAATAAAATAATAAACTTAATGAAGGGTACAAGGGCCTGCAGCATCACTATAATAAAAGCAAAATACTGCAGATGCTGGAAATCTGAAATAAAAGCAAGAAATGCTGGAAATACTGAGCATCAGAACTGCAGTCACTGACCTGAAATGTTAACTCTGCTTCTCTCTTCACAGATGCCGCCAGACCTGCTGAGTATTTCCAGCATTTCTTGTTTTTATTTACTGCAGCATCACTAGTTTCATTCAGAATTGAAGCGCATTAAATGTAAATGTATAAACGCATACAATGTAACAGGAAAAGATAATTTATTCTTCCATTCACAAACTACGTTCAAGTTGCTTTATTATGGATTCTACTCAACTCACTGAATCTCCCTGAAGGAGTTGACGAACATAGTGAAACCTCCAACAAGTTAAAAATGAACTTTTTATCTCAAATCTGGAAAGTAAAGAAGAAACCCCAGGATTCTAATTCAATCGTACAACTTATACACATTTACACAATAGTAGTGCAAGTGTGCAGGTCTCCCTATGGCAGCTACATAGTGGAAGCATAGGAACAGGAGTAGGCCATTTAGCCCCTCAAGCCTATTCTGCCATTCAATGAGATTTTGGCTGATCTGTGACTGATCTCCATATACTCCCCTTTGCCCCATATCCCTTAACACTTTTGGTTAACAAAAATTTATCAATCTCAGATTTCAAATTAACAATTGATCCAGCATCAATTGCCATTTGTGAGCTGATTTCCAAACTTCTACCACCCATTGCATGACAAAAGTGTTTCCTAACTCAACCATAAAGGTCTGGCTCTAATTTTTAGTCTCTGCCCCCTAGTCCTAGACTCTCCAACCAGCAGAAATAGTTTCTCCCAACTTACCCTACCTATTCCCCTTAATATCTTGAAAACCTTGATCAAATCACCCCTTAACCTTCTAAATTCTAGGGAATTCAACCCTGGTTTCTTTACTCTCTTCTCAAAGCTGAAATCTGGAGTTTCAGGAATCAATGACTTCTTCAACCAACTAAAATGTGTGTCCTGCAATTGTGTCGCTTGGTAACGTGAATAATTTGTCAGTTCTGCAGGTGACCCTCTGGGTTTCCTTGCAATGGAAATCCATACAGAATCAGCTACCCAATCCGCATGGAACAGCGGGAGAGTAGCGCATGGACGTTTTATTTATTTATTTTTTATTTAGAGATACAGCACTGAAACAGGCTCTTCGGCCCACCGAGTCTGTGCCGACCATCAACCACCCATTTATAGTAATCCTACACTAATCCCATATTCCTACCACATCCCCACCTGTCCCTATATTTCCCTACCACCTACCTATTCTAGGGGCAATTTATAATGGCCAATTTACCTATCAACCTGCAAATCTTTGGCTGTGGGAGGAAACCGGAGCACCCGGTGAAAACCCACGCAGACACAGGGAGAACTTGCAAACTCCACACAGGCAGTACCCAGAATTGAACCCAGGTCGCTGGAGCTGTGAGGCTGCGGTGCTAACCATTGCGCCACTGTGCCGTTGGACATTGCTCTTCCAAACTGGGTGCACTGCATGATCAAGCATAAAAGTGCCTTGAATCACTGTAGGTTTCCCATCCGGCAAGTTAGGTTTAAAATTTACACCCCAAGTATCCCCAACAGTACTACTTTCCCATCTCTGGCCTCATCCTTACAATATTTAAGCCCTGTTCCAAAACAAATATTCATTTAGCTCTCTTATTTAAAAGTTAATTGACAATCAATAACTGCTTTTGCCGAGGTTTTGTTCTATACGTCTCTCTGTATGCTCTTATTGTGTTTCAGGCTATTTTGTACTCTGTCATCTAGTTCTGATTCTAGTCTGAAGGTGCTTTCGTCTTTGTAGATCAGGTCACAGGTGACTGCTTTTGATTACGTGAACAGGGAGATAAAGTGAACTGACATCACTCCTGTCACTCGACATACAGAAGTGCCAAGCGCAAAAGAAACACTTTTAAAAAAAAACATTCACATGAAAGGCCTGCTCAGGTCAGGAAAAAAAAACCCGACCTGAACCTGACAGAACCACATCCGACCTGAGCCCGACCCGACCACCGGAATGTTCACTTTTACCTACCTTCCGATTCCAAAAACCGTTTCCTTTTAAACAGCTTTTCAGGTCCAATTAATACTGTGTGTGTCCGACCTGACCCGACACAACCTGAACCTGTCACATGTCATCGGGTCCCATCGGGTTCGGATCAGGTAGCACGCCTTTAGTTTACATTGACATTGTCCCTGTCTTAGCATTTAAACAAACTGGATCTGTCCCAAAGGTATAATAGAAGGGTCCTGCAATGTAGTGGTAATAATAGTGGACTCAACTAATTGAGCATCCCCGATTTGAGTTACTCCACCATTAGTTGCTGTGCCTTCAGCTGCATAGCCTTAGGCTTTGGAATTCCCTCTCTCATTCTCTTTCCTCCTTTTAAGTCCCTCCTTAAAACACACCTCTTTGGCCAAGCTTTTGGCCATCTTCCCTAACATCACTTCATGTGGTTCGGTGTCAAACTTAGCTTATAATAATACTGTGAGATGCACTGGGATGTTTATATTCCATTAAAGTTGATTTATAAATGCAAGTTGTTGTTAGGCTTGCTGAGAGGTTGAGAGTTTTTATAAAACTGAACTGAACAAGTTGGTAATGTGTGGGCTGACACCAGAAAAAAATGATCATAGCACTGCCATGTGGTAAAATGCCAGCTGCACCACTAATTGGAATGGGACCCATCACTCCTATACGTGACTCTATCCCACTCTTAGCAGTCTCTGAGGTGGCCCAGCAAAAATGGGGCAATAGGGATAGGCAATTGATATGGCTTTGCCACTGTTAAGCAACCCAGGAATGGACAGTGTCTTTTACATCAAGAATGAGTGGATGCCCCATGTTATCAGATGTCGCTAAGAGTGCGATGGAGTCACGTATAGGGGTGATGGATCCCATTCCAATTCGCGGACGCTTCGCTTCCCGGCTACATGGTCAGATGATCCACTCCTGTACTGTCAATTAACATGATTGTTTGTTGAAGACAGGACCATTATTAACGTTTGGAATCACCTTGAGGAGGCAAATTGATATGTAAAATATCCCATTCTGTGCTGATGACTCCTATCATCAAAAATTGAGCTAGCAAAGTCTTTTGCAGACAGACTGACTGCGAAGCCAAGGCCAAAATAATAAGTGTGAAATAGCACCCATTTATCAAAATGGACTGCATTCAGACACCATTATGTAATAATGGTCCCCACATCCTGGGACATTGTATGAACACTTCAGGGGAGAGTGCCTTGAGTCACCTGACTAAATCCAAAACCTAATAAGTTTTTAAACCTTAAAAGAAGTAACTGCTCTGTGATAGAGGAAGACAGAAACGCCATTCCAGTCAGAGAAGCTGAGAGTTCGGTCCAACTAAGCAATAAGCCCTGCCAGCACTACATTTAATCAACAGAGGCAAAGATAAGCTGAAAAACTCCCTATCTGAGAAATTGATCCAGGACTTCCACCACCAACTCAGGACTGAGTTTTAACTAAAGGAGGCGGTGACGCTTCATCAATTCCAAGACAAGGAACACCAAACCTGCAACACAATTATAAAATTTCCTCCTGGAAAATTTCTGAAGGTTTTAAACAACAAGCTCTTGTATAGATTTCTAAATACCAATGACATCAAGGGATGTGGGGATAATGTGGGAAAAAGGCATTGATGTGGATGATCAGCCATGATCGTATTGAATGGCAGAGGAGGCTCAATGGGCTGAATGACCTGCTCCTGCTTCTATTGTTCTTAATTGGACTTTAATTGCATGCTACCCTCTACTATCCATCTTTTCTTGTGCGTGGATGTGTGTGGATGCATGAGTGGGTGAGATTGCAAACATACTGGCTATTATTTAAATAAATAGTTATCTTTATTTTAAAACCTACTGTTTGTCTGTTTATTTTACCCTTAAATACTCAGGGATATTTTAAAACACTATCTGCAGTTAGTTGAGAGGTGAAAGGTGGAAGTAACCCACACCATTTCCCACCTGTCTGTAACAGAGGATATAAGAAGAATAGGCCATTTAGGCCGTCAAACCTGTTCTGTCATCCAGTTGATTGTGGGGGCGAAGAAGGGGGGAAAAGTGAATGTAGGGTGGGATTGAGAGCGTGGTGAGAGGGAGGGATGAAGGAGAATAAAAGCAATACGAATCATGGAGAGTTTTTGCAACAGGACCTCAATGTGCAAGATCATGAAAATTATGAAATTAATGTCATAACTTGTCCTGAGATTTGAACTTGTGACCTGTGGGTTGCTAGTCCGGCAGCACAAGCACTAGTCTACCACCCCCATCTTGTTTGTTGTAATATTGCACAGTAGAGGTGAAACTTGGCAAAAGATGCCATTTCCCCTCGGTGTAAGTAAAGTATCTTTGCATATGTTCATGTAAACAAACAGGACTTCCTCTGCTGCAAGGGGTGAGTGCATTTAATCTCAGAAAATCACAGGGAGCAGCAAGCATTTGCTGAGTTTTTTGCAGAATGCTCCACTTGCTTGCATTTAAAACAACAACAAAAAATCTCCTTCTAAGGAAAAGCCTCTAAATTATACCTGGTTCCTGAAGAGAAAGGAGCAGGGTTTCTGGTAACTGGCAAGATAAGGCAACTTCCATCTGTATTAGCCCTTTAATCTGAAGTTTCACCTGCTCTCTCTATTTCTATAGATTTAAGGTGATTGACAAAAGAACCAGAGGCGACATGAGGAAACATTTTTTGATACTGCGAGTTGTTATGATCTAGAATGCACTGCCTGAAAGTGTGGTGGTAGCATATTAAATGGTAACATTCAAAAGAGAATTGGATGAATATTTGAAGGGAAAACATTTACAGAGCCACGGGGAAAGAGCAGGGGAGTGGGATTAATTGGATAACTCTACCAAAGAGCTGGTACAGACACGATGGTCCAAATGGCCTCCATTTTGTACTACATCATTCTATGTACATACTTGAATGTGTCCATTACTAAGTCCTTGCCAGTTTGGATTGGATACTCTCAACTGATTGATGGAATAAACATCATCTTGCAGTGCCTCAATGACACATAAGAAAACTGTCATGACAGTGTTTCTTTAATTAATACTGTCTGATGGTAACTACTGTGCATGATTGAAAATAAAAAGCAGTGCACACATCAAAGCTCCTACACTTCTTCATACCCTGCAGCTCCTGTGGCCCTGACAGATGCACACCCAGCAGCTTTTTCACTCCCACTGAGAAGTGCCCTTATCAACCAAAGAACAAGTGCTTAAAAACAGCTCCATTATTCATGAAAAAAGACAACCACTAGCTCTCAAAATCTGAAATGGAAGCAGGTCCATCAGCAACTGTAGATTTAAAAAAAAATGTGCAGGTTTCAGAAGTGACTCTTTATCAGAATGGTGAGTTCCCACTCAGAAGCTCTAATGAAGGCCTTCAGCTGCATCATTAACCGAGCTTTCTCTTAGTGTTGCTGATGTCCCATTTTCTACCTTTGCTCATCATTGGAGCCTGATCATGACTGGGGCCAGACAGCTGGATCGGTGAGCCACACCATAACTCTCTTCGCTTTTCTATAATATGTTCTTGAGTAAGCTTGCTTGATTTTCAGAATGACATTCTTGGGTTTATTTTGTCACAATGATTGACAGCCCGGGATAGCAATGAAATAGAAGAAATACCACTTTCATGGTTTGGATTTAGAGATGATCGCTTGACACAAGAACAGAATGAATTCTATCACAGCTGTTGAGATAATCCATGTAATGTGTCTGAGTGTTGCTATGCATTGCTTTTTTATCTTCAGTTTTCTCCTGTTTTGTGAAGGTTATACAAAAGAAAGAATTTGCATTTATGTGACACCTTTCACAACCTCAGGCCACCCCAAAGTTTTTTAAGACCAATTAAGTACTTTTGAAGTGTAGTCACTGTTGTAATGTAGGAAATGTGGCAGCCAATTTAGATGCAGCAAGGTCCCACAAAAATCAATGAGATAATGACTAGATAAAGCAGCATAATTTGCTGTCAAAGTTATGTTGAGGTTGTTTAAGCAAAAATGCTACAGCAGTTGAAGCAAGGGGCTGATGTGTGTTTGTGTGTGTGTGTCCGTTGTGCCTCAGTTGGTAGCATTCTTGCCTCTGAGTCATAGGTTTCTGGGTTCAAGAACCACTCTGGGCCTTGAGCACAAAAATCAAGGGTGACACTTGGCAGTGCTGTAATAAAAGCAAAATACTGCAGATGCTGAAAATCTGGAATAAAAGCTGAATGTGCTGGAAATACAGAGCAGATCAGGCAGCATCTGTGGAGAAAGAAGCGGAGTTAACGTTTCAGATCTGTGACCTTTCTATCTGTGGCTGTAAATTTACACCCACCACACCACCTCCACCACCACCCCTCCCCCCCCCCCCCCCCCACCCACCCTCTAACAACAGAGCAGGCTGGAGGGGGGGAGCATAAAATTGAATGGAAGGCAGGCGTCACCGTTCCCATTGCTACCCACCCCCCATTGCAATTTTACCAGCAGTGGGGGAGATTGAGAACGGCCTGCCCACTCCACGCAAATTGAGGCCCTTAAGTGTCTAATTTCTTGCCACTAAAGCGTCTCCTCCGGCTGCCCCTGGTATTTTGCCAGCGATGGCCGGGAACTTCACCTGAGGAGGCCACCCGGTAATACCAGTTGGGCTCCTGGCAGGCCCAGGGTGGAGGGCCTCCTGATCGGGCAGCCTGTGCCCCACAGAATGCCCCCCCATCCTCCAGCAGCATAAGCTGCCCCGATGGAGCACCGTCCCCCGCCGTACTGAACAAACCCCACCCTCTTTGCCAGGGTCCAGCCGATTGACCCAGGCAAGGCCTGAAACCCCACACACCTTTATGGAGGCCAATGTCCATGTTGATCCTTATGCTGGGTGCAGTGATAGCAGTGGCTATTGCTCCCAGTGGTGCTGCTGGGACTGAAGAGGTGCCAGCCCGCTGATTAGCCAGCAGCTCTTGGAGGTGGGATTTCTTGCCTCAGAGTCTCAGGCCAATTAAGGACCTGGCCATGTGTTTTTTTTCATTCATTCATGGGATGTGGGCATCACTGGCTATTTATTGCCGATCCCTAATTGCCCTTGAGAAGGTGGTGGTGAGCTGCCTTCCTGAAGCCCTGCAGTCCATGTGAGGTAGGTATACCCACAGTGCTGTTAGGAAGGGAGTTCCAGGATTTTGACCCAGTGACAGTGAAGGAATGGTAATATAGTTCCAAGTCAGGATGGTGTGTGACTTGGAGGGGAATTTGCAGGTGGTGATGTTCCTATGCATCTGCTGCTCAAAGGCAGGAGTAATGCACTGTTAATTCAGTTCCACTACTCCACAGATCATAGCATATTATTAAAGTTTCCCACCTACTGGAAAATATCCAATTAAATACTCTATTTGCCCCCCATAATAAAGCACACCAAACCAGGTTTCTTAAAACAACAACAAAATTAACTATTTATTAATAAACTAAGTCTTAAACAATAATGAGATGCTCTATATGTGAAAAGATCCTTTTTAAAACTTCTTATTCTTACTACCCTCACGAACACACACATACATTCCAAAAAAAATGGTTAACTGTTTTTAAAAGGGATGTTTTGGATTACAACTGTTTCTTCGGAATAAAATAATTGGGTCGTAACATCCTGGTAGGATATTTCCAGATCAGTGAGGTGTCCTAGAGTCAAATAGTCGGATGCCACTCGAAGTCTCTTCAGGCAAGGTTGATGAACAGTCTGTGATGGGTAGGTATTCATGGCACTTTGTCTGTAGCAGGCATCACACAGTCCTTTCAGCAAAAGGTGTTATAACAGGTCTACTTGGGTTTTGAAATAACAGTCTAGCAATAGAAGCTTTTTGAGCTTTCAGGATCTCCCAAAACAAAAGAGGCAACAGAATCACTCCTGAGGCAGAGATTTTTCAGAGACTGGAGGCAATAGGAAACTGCTATCTTTTAAAATGCAGGACTTCCTCTCAACAAAGGAACCTTTCTCCCCAGACAGCAGCAACTCCTCTTATCCTGGGTCTTTTCCTCTCCAGGAGTCATTTTTCTCTTCAGACAGACCACAGTCACCACCTCAAATATAGAATTTATTTTCACAAGAGAGGCAAACATTCTTTTTCAGGACAAGATCTTTTTATCTGGTCTGCTAAAACCAGGTCGCAACCAATTTGTTCTGCCTCCTGCCTGTCCAGTTCACTGGTCTTTTACAATGCAGAAGTGAAACTGAAAATATAACAATCAAGTCATGTGACCTGTCATTTCCCTTGCTGTTGTTTGGAACAGATATCTTGCAGTCTGTCCCATTCAGTTCAACACCAAGTTTCAGCATTCAATGTTCACAGAAAATGCTTTTCTCAGTCTTTTTGAAAACACACAGAATTCTAAGCTATCAAATAAAAAGAAACTCCTATGACACCTGCAAAATCGTTGCATGGCTTCCAGATCTGGGGAAGTGAGCCCACCCCCGACTTTTGAGCTGGTGGGCGGGGCTTCTGCCGCCATATAACATTCCGACCTATGTCCTGTTGCAGGCAGTTCGTATCATCCTCACTGTTTGCAGCTCCTCCAAGTTTGGTATCATTGGCAAATTTTGAAATTCTGCTCTGTATTCCAAAATCCATGTCATTTATATACAACAACAAAAAAATCCGTGGTCCTAGCATTGATCCTTAGGGGATACCACTGTCTACCATCCTCCAGTCGGAAAGACAACCATTTACCACGACTTGCTGTTTTTTGTCTTCAAGCCAATTTTTTATGCAATTGGACATTGACCCTCCTATTCCATGAGCCTCAATTTTGTTAAAGTACCACATAAAAGGCTGGTTATCAAATGTTTTCTTAAAATCCAGATTGAAAACATCCACCGCACCCACTTCATCAACCTTCTCTGTTACTTCATCAAATATTTCAGTTAAGTTCGTCAAGCATGATCTACCCTTTACAAAGCTGTGTTGGCTATCCTTAGTTAACTCAACTAAAAGCAAAATACTGCAGATTCTGGGAATCTGGCATAAAAACAAGAAATGCTGGAAATACTCAGTAGGTCTGGCAGCATCTGTGGAGGGAGAAGCAGAATTAACGTTTCAGGTCAGTGACCCTTCATCAGAACTGATGTAATATAATGTCGCCCCTTCCTCCCACAAAACTACTTCCTAAAATAGTTGCCCTCTTCCCCCAAAAACATACATTGATGATTTGACATTTCCAAACCCCCCTCAAAATTTTCAAAGTGCAGAGGTCACCCCTTCCCCTACTCCCCTCCACTACATATGCTGATTGGACCCAAGAATACCGCCACTACACTAAAATTCCTAAGTTCCCCCTTTCCGCATCTCGGTGGCACCAGCTGTCCCTGGCCGGGAAAGTGAAGGCACAATTGCCGGCTGCCACATGCAAGATCGTGGACAGTCGGTAAGATTGTGGGGAATTGCATTTAAATGTAATCATTCCATCATTCCCTTCATTCCCATTATTTTAATATTTAGAGTTGGGTCCCATCGCTGAGCGGCCGTTTGGGGGGGGAGGGGCTCGTCACCACCCGGAAGATTAGGCCTGGCATTCCTGGCATCTGGCTCCATGGTGGGCCACTGCCGGTACGATCTTCCGCCCCCACCCCCAGCCACAGATCCCGACGTCGGGAGCTCAACAAAATCATCATGGGAAATGAGGAAATGGCAGAGGCATTGAACAAATATTTTGTGTCTGTCTTCACAGTAGAAGACACAAGTTCCATACCAGAAATAGGCAGTAACCTAGGAGCTAAAAAGAGTGAGGGAATTACGGATATTGATATCAGTCGAGAAAAAGTATTGGAGAAAATTGAGGGACTAAAATCTGACAAGTCTCCGGGACCAGATGGCCTACATCCTAGGGTTCTAAAAGAGATAGCTGCAGAGATAGTAGATATGCTAGCTATGATTTTCCAGAATTCCTTAGATTAAGGAACGTTCCCATCAGTTTGGAAGTTGGCAAATGTTACACCACTTTTCAAGAAAGGAGGTAGAGAGAAAACAGGTAACTACAGGCCAGTTAGCCAAACATCAGTCATTGGGAAGATGCTAGAAACTATTGTTAAAGAAGTCTTAACAATGCACTTGGAAAAGCAAAGTATGATTGGAATAAGTCAACATGGTTTTACGAAAGGGAAATCCTGTTGGACAAATTTATTAGAATTTTGTTTGAGGATGTATCTAGTATGGTAGATAAAGAGGAACCAGTAGATGTAGTATACCTGGATTTCCGATAAGGTGCCACATAAAAGATTAATAGGCAAGATAAGGGCTCATGGTGTTGGGAGTAATATTAGCATGGATAGAGGATTGGTTAACAGACAGGAAGCAGAGAGTGAATATAAATGGGGAATTATCAAGTTGGCAGGCAGTGAATAGTGGGATGCTGCAAGGATCAATGCTGGGGCCTCAACTATTTACACTCTATATTAATGACTTGGATGAAGAGACAGGAAGTAATGTATCTAAGTTTTCTGATGATACAAAGTTTGGTGGAAAGGAAGCAGAGAGGCTGCAAAGAGATATAGACAGGTTAAGTAATTAGACAACAAGATGGCAAATGGAGTGTAATGTAGGCAATAGAATAAAATAGAAAAGCAGAATATTTTTTAGAAAGTGTGAAACTGGTAAGTTTTGATGTTCAGAGAGACTTGGGTGTACTTGTACAAGGAACGCACAAAGTTAGCATGCAGGCTATTAGGAAGGCAAATGGCAAGTTGGCCTTTATTGCAAGAGGATTGGAGTACAGGAATAAAGAAGTCTTACTAAAATTGTACAGGGCTTTCTGGTGAGACCGCACCTGGAAGACTATGTGCAGTTTTGGTTTCCACATTTATGAAAGGATATACTTACACTGGAGGCAGTGCAGCGAAGATTTATTAAATTGGTCCCTGACACGAGGTGGTTGTCCTATGATGAGAGACTGAGTAAATTGGGCCTATATTGTCTGGAGTTTAGCAGAATGAGAGGTGATCTAATTGATACATGCAAGATTCTGAAAGGGTTTGATAGGGTAGAAGCTGAGAGAGTGTTTCTGCTGGTCAAGGAATCTAGAACGCAGAGGCAGAGTCTCAGGATAAGGGGCCAATCATTCAGGACTGAGATGAGGATAAATTACTACAATCAAACGGTTGTGAATCTTTGGAATTCTACCCCAGAGGGTTGTGGACGCTCCATCATTGAATACATTTAAGGCTGGGATAGATAGATTTTTGGTCTCACAGGAATCAAGGGAAATGGGGAGCGGGCAGGAAAGTGGAATTGAAGCCCAAGATCAGTCATGATCGTATTGAATGGTGGAGCAGGCTCGATGGGCCATATGGTCCACTTCTGCTCCTATTTCTTGTGTTCTTGTGGACTCAAAAGTCAGTAGCTTATTGTCCTGTTCAAATATGCAAAGTCCAGATGTCTGGTTTCAGAGAATCACCTGGGCCTTGCCTAACGCCCAGGTGTTAACAGCTACTTGTTACATTTGCTGCTTCAACATCACTGACCCCTTTGTTTATGACCCGAATGTTTGGAAGGGCAAACCCATTGTTCTTCAGGTGTTACCCTTTCAGTGTCTTTTTTTCAAAAAAATCTTTGATCTGTCTTGTCCTTTAACAGAGTGGATGTGAGGTCACCTGACTTTCTAGACTCCATCTTAAACTTTTTAAAAAATCATAATTTTAGAAACATAATCATGTTACAAAGTACAGCTTTCATAACATTATCTATTGCTGCCTTTCGGATGAGACGATAAACCAAGGTTCTGCCTGCTCTCTCAGATCAATGTGAATGATCCCATGGCACATGAAACAAGAGCAGGGAAATTTTCCCAGTTCTGATGAAAGGTCACAGACCTGAAATGTTAACTCTATTTCTCACTCCTCAGATGCTGTCAGACCTTCTGTCAGACCGAAATTTCCATCACTTTCTGTTTTTATTTCAGATCTCCCCATTGGTCGATCCAATATTTATCCCTTAACCAACATCAGTAAAACAGATGATCTAATGATCATCAGGTTGCTGTTTGTGAGACACTGCTATGCGTAAATTGACTGCCGTGTTTCTAGCATTACAGTAGCGACTACACTTAATAAGTATTTAATTGGCTGTTAAGTACTTTGGAACGTTCTGAGGTATTGAAAGTCACTCTATAAATGCAAGTCGATTTTGTTTTCTAAGAGGTCTGAGGGAAGTATAACTGCCCTCAACCACCAAACTGGATCAGATCAGTTAAGACTGTACAATCTGGTGACTGAATGTGTGACCCTCCCAACAGGAAGATCGGAACAGACAGAGGAACAGTGGTGGACTATTCAGCAACTTGAGCCTGTTCCACCTTTCAGTTAGATCACGGCAGCACTGCATCTTAACACCATCTACCTGTCTTGGTTCTACGTCCCTTAAGACCTCTCTTTATTTCCCTTTCTGTACCTAACTTCACATTGTATTCATCCACTCTAATTTACAATTCCTCCTCAGTCCTTGCGTTGTTAACTTCACAATCCTATAATCTGCAACTTTCAGCATATTTCCATGCGAAAAGTTTAAAAACCGAAATGTACAATTCAAACTAATGACTGGTGATGTTGGATCCCAAGGAAATTTGGGCAGTGGTGTACTACATGGAACACACAAAGACTTGCAGGTTGATAGGTGAATTAGCCATTGTAAATTGCCCCTAGTGCAGGTAGGTGGTCGAAGAATGGTGGGGATGTGGTAGGGAATATGGGATTAATGTAGGATTAGTATAAATGAGTGGTTGTTGGTCGGCACAGACTCGGTGGGCCAAAGGGCCTGTTTCAGTGCTGTATGACTCTATAACTCTCTATGACTCTAACTGCTTTTCTGTAAGATGGATTCTACCTGACACATATCACTGTCACAAGATGGTGGTGCCTTCAGAACCATGGCTTCTCTATTTTGCAGATTAGGTGCAAATAAAGTACTGTCAACATAAACAGCTGTTACTCAACACTGATTTAAATCAGTGTGAGCATTTCGATCCCATTGCAATAACACACCAAATGTGTATTGATATATTTGAGAAAAAGAAGACCTCATTTAGCGCCAAAGACCAAAATAATGCTTTCAAAATGATATCTAATCGTTCAAGCTTCTTCCAAACTGGCCACAATTTGTGCAATTCTGCATGATATCAGTTTATTGTAGTTGTTGGAGCACATGTCTTCCTTGTAAAGTGCTTCACAAGCCTACTGTGCCTTTAATCTTGGGACTTAATATTTCAATGAGTATTAGGTCAAGGGTTAAAGGACAGGAAGTGTAAAGGACATGTGGTAAAGCCTGATAGAGTGCTGAGGAACTATATATGTTGGGCAGAGATACCCAGGATTATCAGCTGTAGTTGCTTATCTTGCAGTTAAGATAAGATGAGCTTGGAGTTTTGCTTTTTAACTTGTACTTTAATATTGGATGATCTATCTAGTTGTCACAGTGATATAAGGGTGGAGCCTAAGTTCTTCAAATATGTTGAAACCACATTTGTTTTTGTGAAATCTGTTTTAAGGACTTCTAGTTGACTTATAGTTGAATTATGGACACTGATTCATCTGAAATTCCGAAGAGATGCTGAACTTGGTGATTTTTTTTAAAGAAATCACCAGAAGCTTCCTGGATTTGGCTTGTAAACAAGTATTACTGGAAGGCACCTTTCTTCACTCCAGTAACAGTTTAAAATCAATGTTCGTGACAAAATTAATGTGCCTCTTCTTGGCAGGTGGGGGCCTAGCATGATACCTCCACACCCAGCGGAATGAAATGCAATTTGAGAAAAGGGTCGAGAGAAAAATGTAAGATAAAGAAAAAAGCCTTCATTTCTCTCATTCATTCCCATTCACTCATAAATCCTAAAACTTATTACAGCCTGTCTTCTCTTGCTGCCAGCGCTGCTTTAATTGCCCCCTTTTTGGCATCCCAATAAACATATGGTTCTTTTTTTTTTTTTGGGAAGCTTCTCTTCCGTTTGCACATTTCCATGGCTGACTAGGGTCTTTGTTCCTGCTCTGGTAATTTTTACTTTTAAAAAGAGTCAGTGGTGAGCGGGTCTATCCTGAACTCTCTTTCAGTGCTTTGCTGGATCATGCAAAGGCTTTTGACTTCAGGGGATGGGTGGTATGATTTTTTTCTGAATGTAGGGGAGGATTCTTTGTTAATCTCCCCTTTGTCCCAGAGGACACTCCTGCCTACAGGTATTTGTGCAGACTCTACTGTACTCCCATGTGGCACTTCGACTAGGTGAGGAATCACCCTCACAGTTTCTCTGCCCCTTAGAGGTCTTTCTTTTTCTCTGCAGGTTCCTATAAATGCTGTTAGCGACTCTGGTGGGGTGTTTCTAGTGTGCATTTTCATAGGGGCATGTGGGGTCTAACTTTTCACATTTGTCTGGGTTAGCTGATTGGACAGTAGGGGTTTTCGTCTGGGATTCCTCCCAGACTTCCTTTAACCTGCCGTCTTGGTCACTTTTCCCCCTTCTCTGTCTAACGTTTTACCAGCCTTGTGCTTGTCTGTCCCTTTTTGTTCTCAGCGGAGGTCCCTTACTGTTCACTAGCCCTCTGTTGGAGGGTCCTTCTAACACCAGTACAGGACCTAGGAGTGCAGGTTTTACTGTAGGTTGGGGTTTCCTCTCAACCTGGCACATGTGGCAACTCCTGCAGTACTCCACCACATCTTTGTGGAGCTTTGGCCAGTCAAACTGCTGTCTTATGCAGACTTTGGTCTTTCGTATACCAGCATGTACAGCCACTGTAGTCTCGTGGGCCCTTAATATTTCTCTCCGGTTCCTCTACAGCACCGCTAACTGGTGAATTACTGTCCACTCCTTCCTCTCAGGTCTGTGAGGAGAACTCCATTTCCTCATCAGTACCTTATTCTTTAATACTAGCTATCAGGGATTCCCTCTGCTTCACTTTCAGACTGGGCAGACTGTGCTAACTCTCGCAATACTGGGTCAGCTCACTGAGCCTCAACTAGGGAAAATCCATTTAATTCATTCCCTGGGTCGCCTAACTTTCCAAAGAAAGTCTTGGACAGGCAGCCTTCATGGTCATCTGCCTGCAGTGCCAATGCAATCTCCTCTGGGGGAGCTGGTTTGATCATGGCCTGATCCACTACAAATTCAGGGAAACTGCAGGGATCCGTCTCCTGCCACTGTCCTGTCTCTCTGACCTCATGCGGTCTTTCCTTCACTACTGGGGGGGGGGCTACCACCTTCACCCTCCCACCAAATCATTACCTAGGAGCAGGTCAACCCCGTCCACAGACAACTAGGGACAATCCCGACAGTCACCGATCCCGAAACTAGATCACGCTTCAGGTGCACCCGGTGTACAGGTACAGGCATACACTGCCCTCCAATACCATTCACCACCATTCTGGTGTTCACTGCACTCTGGAGGAAAGGTCAGGCCTTTTCCCAGTAAAGGAAATCTAGTGGCCCCTGTATTCCTGAGAATCACTATTGATTTGATTTTTTTGATTTAGAGATATAGCACTGAAACAGGCCCTTCGGCCCACCGAGTCTGTGCCGACTATTAACCACCCATTTATACTAATCCTACACTAATCCCATATTCCTACCACATCCTCACCTGTCCCTATATTCCCCTACCACCTACCTATACTAGGGGCAATTTATAATGGCCAATTTACCTATCAACCTGCAAGTCTTTTGGCTGTGGGAGGAAACCGGAGCACCCGGAGGAAACCCACGCAGACACAGGGAGAACTTGCAAACTCCACACAGGCAGTACCCAGAATTGAACCCGGGTCGCTGGAGCTGTGAGGCTGCGGTGCTAACCACTGCGCCACTGTGCTTTCCCCGCTTGAGGGGTATCGGGTTATTCTCCCTTCAGACACAAAACCCTGATACCCTCAGGAACCCTATTAAAATGTCCTGCACTTGCAATGGTCGACTTCCTGTGTCTCACTCTTACTGCAGTTAAAACCACAGCTTGTTCTGCTGTACTTTCCATCAGGTTCACTTCTTCACTGAGCGGGTGTGCCCTGATTAACTCTACAGGTTTTCCCTTTAGTTACCAGCAGTCAGCCCTTAAATGCCCTGCTTTATTACAATGGAAGAACACAGGTCTCCGGGTCTCACTGTTGCTCACAGCACCTTCCTTTTTGGTTAGAGGAGGGCCCCCTGTCTCTCCTGCTTTTCTTTCTCTCCCAGGACTGCTTGGCCTTCTATCACCTTCCCACTCTTTGTGCCTTTTGGATTTGTGGGGGTGACAAGGAAAGGTTCTCCCTTGGGAAACTGACTTATAAATTAAAGCAAACGTATCGGCCAGGACGGCCGCTTGCCAGGCTCTCTGGACCCCCTGCTCCTCTATATGAGTCTTTATGGAGAGTGGAAGAGAGTGTTTAAATTCCTATAACAGGTCTTATAACAATTCCTAAAACAAGAATTACTTCTCTGAGATTCTGATAGCTGAGCTGTACTCAGCCACTGGTCAAAAGCTTACTTCTTTCAAACTCCAGATAAGTTTGATCAGCTTGCTTCTTGAGGGTTCTAAACTTTTGGCAATAGGCTTCAGGTACTCATTCATATGCCCTGAGGATAGCATTTTTGGTCAGTTCATAATTTGATGAATTCTCATATGGCAACAAGAAATAAACTTCCTGTGCTTTTCCAGTTAGCTTGCTTTGTAGTAAAAGAGGCCAAGTCTCAGCTGGCCATTTTAGCTGCCTTGCCAGTTTCTCAAAGGACACACAAAATCCTTCCACATCCTCCTCATTGAATTTTGAAATTAGTGGAGCTAGTTTTAACAATTTTGTACCCAGCCCTGAATTATGCTCCTCCATATTGGACATGCTTTCACTGAGGTTACTCTGTCACCCCCTAGTTAACTCAAGCCACTTCAACTCTCTCTCTTCACATTCCTTCTGGAATATTCGTTCTTTCTCCCTCTCCTCAAATTCAAGTTTCCTCTGTACCAATTATATCTTTGCTAACAATATCCTGTCAGAGTCTGCTTCTAACCCTGTTTCTGCTTCTTCTGATTTAAGGGAAAATGATTGACCACTGCTCTTAGGAGTTCAGACTTCCTAGCCTTGCCAGGTACAGTGATCCCACACTGCTCAGACATTTTCCTCAACCCCTCCATAGACAGTGCTCTTAACTTATCCCAAGTAACTTCACCCTGGTTTGGAGAGCTACTAGCTTCATTTGCAGTCATGTTAGTATTAAAGCACACACAACTACAAGAAAACCTGTATTGAAATCTTGCTCTTTTTTGATTGGGAGCAATTTGACTTCACTTCCAATTTCTCTCATTTGTCTATGGGTAAAATCCACGATGGTAGCAACCAAATTTCTGTTGTGACCAGGTAAGAAAGAGGTCTAGGATTCTCTTTTACCCTTCACCTGGTCTTACTGTAACAGGGTTTAATTTTAAACACACTGTTTTTAGCTCCCCCTCGGTGAATCCTTGTTGACCGCTTTCCAATTATAAGGCAAAGAAACCAGCACAAACAGGCTTTCTTAGGTTTAAAGAAGAAAAGTTTGACATTTATTGAACTTAAACTTAAACTCTAGTTCGGTTAATGCCTACGGATAAACCCCATGCCCGCGATAGCATGCATACGCGATACACACATGCAAATAGAGACAGAAAAGAGCAGAACAAAAATAAAGTTGAAAAGTTTGAGGCAATACCTGAAGAGTTTTTATTACGGCTTTTCGAGCTCACTGTAGAGTCGTTGATTGTAGGTAGATCTTGCTTTTTGTTGGGGCCCAGTATTCTTCTTAAACCTTGTTCGCTGCATGAGGCTTTTCTCTCTTAGGGTTCAAATGTCTTTAGTGGATGCAGAGGTTTGTGAGAAAGAGAAGGGAGCAGGCAGGAGGGAGATATTCTCAGTCCAGGAGCAAACTGCTTTCTGCCCAAACTGTTTGTACAAATTGCAAAAACCCAGGTTGCCCAGCAGGTTAGTCATGTGACTAGCTGGTTTGACCATGTCCATTTGTGTATTTGGCCATCTTAGCAGTCAACCTGGAATGTGAGCTCCCCCACCTTCAATGTCTGGTGATCAAAAGTCCATTGTGGGTTGAATGCATCAGGGAATGGCTGCTTTGTCCTTCCAAATGCTGCCTGTTAATATGCAAATGTCTTTTCCAGCCACGGCTGATTTGTTTAACAAGTCCTTTCTTCACTCCAGTAACAGTTTAAAATCAGTGTTCCTGACAAAATTAATGTGCCTCATTCTTGGCAGGTGGGGACCTAGTAAGACCAGAATTATTCCTGTAACTGCTGATGATATTCAGTACTGTGTCATCTTATCATTTATAAACTGCGCATTATCTCTGGTAACTATGTTTTTAAATAAAGCCAGGAAGGTTAAAAGCCACTGTACTCAAGCAGCATTACATCAGAATGTTCAGTGAAACGAAAACGTATTTCACAATATTCACATTTTCAGGAGACAAGATACAATATCCCTGCATTCAGAGTTACGTTTTATAGTTCAAGGTTCTTTCTGTGGGAGATCTTTGTGTTAAGCTATTTTCATTGATTATAAAATGACAAGTACTCAATGCCCCAAGAATCTTTCTTGCAATGCATTTTATAAGAGCATTATATGGGCGGCACAGTGGCGCAGTGGTTAGTACCGCAGCCTCACAGCTCCAGGGACCCGGGTTCGATTCTGGGTACTGCCTGTGCGGAGTTTGCAAGTTCTCCCTGTGTGGGTTTTCACTGGGTGCTCCGGTTTCCTCCCACATCCAAAGACTTGCAGGTGATAGGTAAATTGGCCGTTGTAAATTGCCCCTAGTGTAGGTAGGTGATAGGGAATATGGGATTACTGTCGGGTTAGTATAAATGGGTGGTTGTTGGTCGGCACAGACTCGGTGGGCCGAAGGGCCTGTTTCAGTGCTGTATCAATAAATAAATAAATTATGTGAACAGTGCCGCTATCATGCTGCAGGTACTAGATTGGCGCCAGACACTTCCTTTGAGTGGGCTTCAGTTTTGCATTACTGTTTTGTGTTGAGTCTTTACTGACGCTAACGTATATATGGAGGCAGAGTCCTCGGGTTACTGGCAGTGAGTGGAAACCCCACCTGGCCAGCTGTATAGCCATGATACCAGTCAGTACTTCTTCGAAGCAGGAACCCGATGTCAAACCAGTACCTGCAGTATTACAGAGCCACAATTCCCGTCAATATATTCTCCTGGGAATTTTGAATAGGCCGCTACACGAAGTGGGAGCACAACTTTCCATGGAACCGGTAAATCAGATTGGGAAGCCTAGTGCTTTTCTGAATGGTGCTATTGACTATCTAGACACCCTGATTATGGCAGGGCAGCTGAGAGATAAGTGCTCAATTTTCCTGGGAGTGGCAGATGGAGGGAGACACAGGAAGGGTGCAGGGAAGCCTGGTAGCAGGTGATGAGCCCAGCAAGACTGGTGTCGTGGGAGCCTTCCGTTCCTACTTGCTTGCTCAGGCCATCAACTAAAATTGTAAATCAGGTCCAGATGACATCCTCGCACCTGATCTGCTCAAAAGAGCAGGTTAATATTGGGACACAGTGGGAACACAGCGCAATCAGAGCGGGTAAGTGACTTGCCTTATTTTAGCCACTCCCAGCCGATTTTTGCTAAGCAAGGGCAGATAAAATTGAGGCTGTAGCATCAGCAGTGGCACAGTGAAGGAAAAGAGACTGTGCAGAAGGAGGTACTTTTTTTTATTCATTCATGGGATGTGGGCGTCGCTGGCTAGCCCAGCATTTATTGCCCATTCCTAATTGCCCTTGAGAAGGTGGTGGTGAGCTGCCTTCTTGAACAGCCGCAGTCCATGTGGTGTAGGTATACCCACAATGCTGTTAAGGAGGGAGTTCCAGGATTTTGATCCAGTGACAGTGAAGGATTGGCGATATAGTTCCAAGTCAGGATAGCATGTGGCTTGGAGGGGAACTTACAGGTGGTGGTGTTTCCATGCATTTGCTGCCCTTGTCCTTCTAGTTGGTAGTGGTCGCGGGTTTGGTGTTGTCAAAGGAGCCTTGGTGAGTTGCTGCAGTACATCTTGTAGATGGTACACACTGCTGTCACTGTGCATTGAATGTGGTAGATGGGGTGTCAATTGAGCGGGCTGCTTTGTCCTGGATGGTACCGAGCTTTTTAATGTTGTCAGAGCTGCACTCATCTGGGCAAGTGGAGAGTATTCCATCACACTCCTGACTTGTGCTTTGTAGGTGGTGGACAGGCTTTGGGGAGTCAGGAAGTGAGTTATTCACCACAGGATTCCTAGCTTCTGACCTGCTCTTGTAGCCACAGTATTTATGTGGCTGGTTCAGTTTAGTTTCTGGTCAAGGGTGACCCCCAGGATGTTGATAGTGGGGGATTCAGCAATGGTAATGCCATTGAATGTCAAGGGGAGATGATTAGATTCTCTCTTGTTTCAGATGGTCATTGCCTGGCACTTGTGTGGCATGAATGTTACTTACCACTTATCAGCCCAAATCTGAATGTTGTCCAGGTCTTGCTGCATGTAGGCACGTTCTGCTTCAGTATCTGATGAGTCGCAAATGCTGCTGAATATTGTGCAATCATCAGCGAACATCCCCACCTCTGGCCTTATGATGTAAGGAAAGCCATTGATTAAGCAGCTGAAGATGGTTGGGCCTAGGACACTATCCTGAGGAACTCCTGCAGTCATGTCCTGGGACTGCGATGACTGACCTCCAATAGCCACAAACATCTTCTTTTGTGCTCGGTATGACTCAATCCAGTGGAAAGTTTTCCCCCTCATTCCCATTGACTCCAGCTTTGCTCGGGCTCCTTGATGCCATACTTGGTCAAATGCTGCCTTGATGTCAAGGGCAGTCATTCTCACCTCACCTCTTGAGTTCAGCTCTTTTGTCCATGTGGGGTACAGGGTGCCAGTTCAGGAATGTCCCCCAACCTCCCCCAGCCAGAAGGAAGGCCACCTCATTTCACCAAGCAGGGCTTTTGAGTCCACAGCCGCCCGTCAACCAAGGGTAAAATACCCGCGGCAGCAGGCAGAGGCCTTTAAATGCAGTTAATTGACCACTTAAGGGCCTTGATTGGCCTGGGGCGGGTGGGCTGTTTGTCACCACTGCCGCCCCATGTAAAATTGCAGAGGGGGGTGAAGGGGTTCGGGAACAGCTTCCACTCAATTTTACGCACCCCTCCACCACCCTCCCCCTCGCTTGGGGGGCGTAAAATTCCGGCCATAGTCTTGCACTTAAACATTTCAGCAATAACTTCCATAGATTTTTTTTTTCTTCTTTAAGAAAAGCCTGTTACATATATCTGTGTTATTTATTTTCTTTTTACAAGACATAAATTGAATGCTATTCTCCATCACAGTGAAGCTGAATGATAATAATGCATTCAAAATTAACATTCGACTTCTGACATATTCTGGAACTGAGCTGAGACATGCCAAATCTACTCCATGAAGTCATGATAAATAAAGAAGCAAAGATGAAATGAATTTCACACATTGACATATCTAAGATGTTCTGCCCAGGATCTTCCCGATGATCATCAAAAGCTATCTTTTTTATCAGAAGCCACAGGAAGATTTTCATGATAATGTGTCATAGGATATTTAATCAACAATAAACAGTGTTACAGGGAAATAGCTGAAAGGGGCTTCAAATTCCAATGAAAGCTAGATGTACCACACTTGTACAGATACAAAACTGGCATCTACCCAATATTGTGAAAAATTGCCCAGTTATGTTCTATCCACAAAAAGCAGGACAAATCCAACATGGCCAATCACTGCCCGATCAGTCTATTCTTGATCATCAGTAAAGTGATGGACGGAGTCGTCGACGGTGCTATCAAACGACATTTGCTCAGTAATAACCTGCTCACTGACACTCAGTTTGGGTTCCGCCAGGGCCACTCAGCTCCTGACCTCATTACAGCCTTGGTCCAAACATGGATAAAAGAGCTGAACTCCAGAGGTGAGTTGAGAGTGATTGCCCTTGATATCAAGGCAGCATTTGACCAAGTATGGCATCAATGTGTCATCGCAAAACTGGAGTCGATGGGAATCAGGAGGAAAACTATCTGTTAATTACAGTCATACCTAGCACAAAGGAATATGGTTGTGGCTGTTGGAGGTCAATCATCTCAGTCCCAGGACATCACTGCAGGAGTTCCTCGGGGTAGTGGCCTAGGCTCAACCATCTTCAGCTGCTTCTTCAATGACCATCCCTGTATCATAATGTCAGAATAAAAGCAAAATACTGCGGATGCTGGAAATCTGAAATAAAAACAAGAAATGCTGGAACCACTCAGTAGGTCTGGCAGCATCTGTGGAAAGAGAAGCAGAGTTAATGTTTCGGGTCAGTGACCCTTCTTCGGAGTTCATAATGTCAGAAGTTTGCTGATGATTGCACAATGTTCAGCACCATTCACGACTCCTCAGATACTGAAGCAGCCCCTGTCCATATGCAGCAAGACCTGGACAACATTCAGTCTTGGGCTGATAAGTGGCAAGTAACTTTCACACCACACAAGTCCCAGGCAATGATCATCTGAAACAAGAGAGAATCCCCTTGATATTCAACAGCATTATGATCGCTGAAGTTCCCACTATCAACATCCTGGGGGTTATCATTGACCAGTAACTCACCTCCTGTCTTCTCAAAGCCTGTCCATCATCTACAAGGCACAAATCAGGAGTGTGACGGAATACTCTCCACTTGCCTGGATGGGTGCAGCTCCAACAACACTCAAGAAGCTCAACACGATCCAGGACAAAGCAGCCCACTTGATTGGCACCCCATCCACAACTTTTAACATTCACTCCCTCCACCACAGCAGTGTGTACCATCTACAAGATGCACTGTAGCAACTCACCAAGCTCCTTCGACAGCACCTTCCAAACCCATGATCTCTACCAACTAGAAGGACACGGGCAGCAGATGCATGGGAACAACACCACCTGCATGTTTCCCCTCCAAGCCACACACCATCCTGACTTGGAACTGTATCGCCATTCCTTCACTGTCACTGGGTCAAGATCCTGGAACTCCCTTCCTAACAGCACTGTTGGTGTACCTACACTCCAAGGTCTGCAGCCGTTCAAGAAGGCGGCTCACCACCACCTTCTCCTGGGCAATTAGGGATGGACAATGAATGCTGCCCTAGTCAGCAATGCCCACAACCCCCGAATGAAAAAGAAAATCATGAATTAGAAAGCTGCTGTACTTCTGTATTGTGGACTCTATGCTGCCAATGGATCCCAAGGATCTTTTTCAAGCAATGCATATGAAATTAATTCTTACATACTTTCCTATATTACCAGTGGCTTGTTTTCTCTCATTGCTTGGCTTTGGATTAACTGCTGAGGGCAGAGGACATCCTAGTAGCAGCATGAAAGAAAGGAGCCTTTAAATTTTCTTCAAAAAAATTCAAATATTGTATTTCTTCTACTGACAATATTCATTTTGGATTCTGCTGGGACCACTCAGCTTCAGACCTCATTACAGCCTTGGTGTAAATATGGGCACAACATCTGAATTCCAGAGTGAGGTGTGAATGACTACTCTTGACATCAACATCAAGGCAGCATTTAACTGAGTGTGACACCAAGGAGCCAAAGTAAAACTGAAGGCAGTGGAGATTGGGGAAGGGTGTTGGGGGTGTGGTGGGGTGGTTTGAAGTGGGGTGGGGATTGCTCCGCAGTGGTTGGAGTCCTAGGTGGCACAAAGGAAAATAAATGTGGTTGCTGGAGGCTCAGCCACAGGACATCACTGTAGGAGTTCCTCAAGGCAGCATTCCTAGGCCCAACCATCTTAATCTACTTCATCAATGGCCTACTCTCCATCATCATGTCAGAAATAGGCTTCTCATTAATGACTGTGCATTGTTCAGTTCCATTCAAGTTTCCACAGATAATGAAAGAGTCCATGTCCACAAGCAGCAAGCCATGGACAACATCCAGGCTTCATTTGAAAAGGGCAAGTAACATTGTGCTTCACAAGTTCCAGACAATGACCATTTCCAACAAGAGAGAGTCTAACCGTCTCCTCAACAGTTAATGGCATCACCATTGGCAAGTCCTCCATCATTAACATCCTGCAGGTCACCATTAGCCAGAAACTCAACTGGAACAGCCACTTCAATGCCGAGACTACTCGACCAGGTCAGAGGCTGCTTATTTTGTGGTGAGTGATTCACCTCCTGACTCCCCAAAGTCTCTCCACCACCTACAAGGCACAAGACAGGAATATGATGGAATATTCTCCACTTGCCTAGATGGGGGCAGCTGCTTTGGTGTATTGTGGCTACGATATCTACAGGATGCACTGCAGAAACTCACCAAGGCTTCTTTGGCAGTACCACCCAAGCCCATGACCTCACTACCTAGAAGAACAGCGGAGACTCGTTCATGAGAACAGTATCTCCTGCAAGTTCCCCTCCAAGACAAACATACGACCTGGACATACATCACCATAGCTTTATCGTTGCTGGTTCTAAATCCTTTTTTTTTTTAGAGATACAGCACTGAAACAGGCCCTTCGGCCCACCGAGTCTGTGCCAACCATCAACCACCCATTTATACTAATCCTACACTAATTCCATATTCCTACCACATCCCCACCTGTCCCTATATTTCCCTACCACCTACCTATACTAGGTAGGGGCAATTTATAATGGCCAATTTACCTGTCAACCTGCAAGTCTTTTGGCATGTGGGAGGAAACCGGAGCACCCGGAGGAAACCCACGCAGACACAGGGAGAACTTGCAAACTCCACACAGGCAGTACCCAGAATTGAACCCGGGTCACTGGAGCTGTGAGGCTGCGGTGCTAGCCACTGTGCCGCCCTAAATCCTACTTAACATCGCTGTGGGAACACCTTCACCACACAGACGGCACGGTTCAAGATGGCGGCCCACGACCACCTTCTTGAGGTCAGCTAGGTTGAGCAATAAATGCCAGCAAAGCCCAAAATGCTGAGAATGAACTTGAACAAAAGGTATTCTCTGTAAACCATACTTTTCCTTTAAGTGTTTCAGCTGAAAATAAGCCGAGTCAGCTGAAAAGTGCTTTATCCTTGAACTATATTGATCAAAGTATCTCCTCTGTGTATTGCACACAATGTGTAAATCTGTATGTGAACAAATTATTTGCTTTTTGCTCACTGGGATTTACAATGGAATCAATGCTGAGAAATTGCCATTTTCACATAAATTTATCCTGTTGGTTTAAAAAAAGTACTGTTCAAGCAAATAAACCCTTCCAATTATTGGAGTAAGCAGTAAGTTCAGGCAAAGCTTATTTTAGTGCGCTTTAAAGTACAAATATGTAAAGTCCTGAGGGGAATTCTATCATGTATACAAAACAATGTGAAGGGAATTATATAATTAATTGAAGACTCAGAGTTAGTAGAAATGCACCACGGGATAGGTGGGCTCGTTGAACAAAAAATATTCTTCTAACTGAAACAGGAACTATGTTGCAATGTAAAATAAAAATCCCATTCAGACGCGGGAAAGCATTTTCTCCCTGCTTTGTGGGTGGGACCGGAGGCACACAGCCACATAGTTTCATGCCGCTGGAGATGTGCTGGTTTGCTGACATCAGCCTGTCCTTGAGCCATTTTGCTGGAGGCTGGTTCACGGGATTATTTAAAGGCCTGTTATCAGAGGTTGACTGGAATTTTCTAGTCAGCCTGAGGGCCCCTTGTGGTGCCAGGAGTACAACCGCTGCCTGGAGGCGGCCTCCCGATGGCAGACTGGAGGGTGGGGGTGGGGCGTCAGCACTCCAGAGTGGCTTTGAGAGCCCCTCCCTGCCTAGCCAGTTACAGCTGCAGTCACAGGCCGCCCTGGGGGTGGGGGGGGCGTGGTGGTGGGGTTCCCCTTCTGTAATCGTGGCCCGGCGGCTGCGGACATTTTTTAATTTCTGAGAGGGTGCCTCAAGGTGGAGGTGCCTCTCTCTCCCTTACCTGCAATGGCAGGCTGCAGCTCCTTCTGGAGTTCTGGAGAATCTCCTATTGGCCCTCTAGCTTCGAGACCCCACCCGGCATCCAATTAAAGACAGTGAGTGTGCCGTCTGGCCACTAATTGGCACGTTCAGGCAAAATCACTGTCGGGTGACTGCCAACACTGTGCGGGGTTGTGACCCCCCCATTTGACCCCGACATTGAGGTCCCGACTCAAAATCCTGCCCAAGGTGTCAGCATTGGCTGAGGTAGCACTTTTTCCTCTTGAGTCAGAAGATTGTGAGTTCAAGCCCCATTCCAGAGACAATTCAGTGCAATGCTGAGTCCCGCTGCACTGTTGTCTCTCAGATGAGATGTTAAACTAAGGCCACACCCGCACTCTCAGGTAGATGTAAAGATTCCATGGCACTATTTGAAGAAGAGCAGGGGAGTTCTCCCCTGTGTCCTGGCCAATATTTATCCCTCCAGCACCATCATTAAAACAGATTATCTCATAATGTATCTAAATTCTGTTTGTGGGTGTTTGCTGTGCACAGATTGTCTGCCACATTTCCTGGCATTATGACACTTCAAAACTACTTAATTAGCTGTGAAACACTTCAGGACGTCCTAAGGTTATGAAAGGAGCTATATAAATGCAAATACAAAAGCAAAATACAGCGGATACTGGAATTCTGAAATGAAAACAGAAAATGCTGGAAACACTCGGTAGGTCTGGCAGCATCTGTGGAGAGAGAAACCGTGATAACCTTTCAGGTCAATGACCTTCCATCAGAAAGTTGATGAAATTCTGATAAAAGGTTATGGACCTGAAACGTTAACTCTACATTTCTCTCTCCACAGATACTACCAGACCTGCTGACTATTTCCAACATTTTCTGTTTTTATATGCTTTATAAGTGCAAGCTCATTCTCTTTTACAAACCAGTGCAACTTATAATCAAACCAGGGATCATACCACTTTGTCTATTGCACTTATCTGCTGAAACATCAGATAAAGCAGTAAACTCGGGGGAGCGGAGAAGTTGGCAGTGGAGGGAAGTGTTGGCAACATTGGAGAGTCAGGTAAAGTCGGGAAGTGATGAGGTAGGGGAAGGCTAGGAAAGGAGAAGATGAAATGGGGGAGAGAAGCATTGGAAGTGAATACGAGGGATGAGCTGTTTCCTGTGTTCAGCTGCTAGTGAGAACATCTCGTCCCTTCTTTCTTTAATAGAGTTAGAGTCTTAGATGACTGTCATCTGATATGCTGTCTTTTTTTTTTATAGCTTTGTACGAGAAGTCTTGTGAGGCATACAGGCACAAAGGGCGGATGTCAGACTTCTTCTCCATTGATCCAGATGGCAGCGGTTCACTGAAGCCCCTTCTTGTGTATTGTAACATGACAGGTGAGCTGATGGCTCTTACTTTTAATCAGACCAAAGCATATTTATAGTAACAAGGTTTATCATGCTGCTAAATGTTGGCCCGTTGACTGTTTGAATTATATGCAAAATAGAATCATGAAATGGTTATAGAACATGAGGAGGCTATTCGGCCCGTTGTGTTTGTGCCAACTCTCTGCAAGAACAACTCACCTAGTCCCACTCCCCGCCTTTCCCCCATAACCCTGCAAATCTTTTCTCTTCAGATAATTATCCAATTCCCTTTTGAAAGCTTCAATTGAATTTGACTCCACCACACTCACAAGCAGTGCATTCCAGATCATAACCACCTGCTGCATAAAAATGTTTTTTTCTCATGTCGCCGTTGCTTCTTTAGCCAATCACCATAAATCGGTGTCCTCTGGTTCTGGATCCTTCAGCCAATGTGAACAGTCTCTCCCTATCTACTCTTTCCAGACCCCTCCTGATTTTGAACGCCTCTATCAAATCTCCTCTTAATCTTCTCTTCTCCAAGGAGAACAGCCCCAGCTTCTCTAACCTTTCCACGTCATTGAAGTTCCTCATCTCTGGAAACATTCTCGCGAATCCTTTCTGCAAAATAATACCAGAAAGCAGCACCATTGCAGCTACAAACGGTTATTGGTCAAGGAACTGATTTGTCATGTGCCTGTGTTAGTTATTAAGCAAAGTGTACTGTGTGTAAGGATAATGTAGACCACATTTTAACCTGTGTATCAAATGAGCTATATCATGGGGAGAATTTATGCTCTCCCCCATGGCGTGTTTGGAGGCAGGGAAAGCAGATAATCGGGTGGGATGGTGCTGGGGGCGGGGAGACCCCGTCACATTCACAGCTCCACCGAAATTAAATCTGAAGCAGGAAAGCCTGCAAATGGACTTCCCACTCCTCTGCCAACTAAGGCCCTTAAGTGGGTGATTAATGCCCAATTAAGGGCCTCATCCCGCTGCTGCCACAATTAGCCGAGTGGCATGCGGGCTTGTCACCGCATGGGACCCACGGCATGAAAAAAACATGCGGGTTGCTTGCCAGCTCTGGGTGTGGTGGTGATGGTGGAGGGGGGTGGGGGGGAGTCCCTCGTCCAAAGGCACTTAGTGCTTGAGCAAGCAACCCGGCATCGGTAAGCGCTGAAAGCCACACCCATGCTCTTGCTGCTGACACTCCTGCGCTCTGTCCCCTATGATCCCCACCCTGCAAGACCACTCCCGCCTTGACCTGCAGGTGGCCTGGCTCCAGGGCCTTGGATGGGTGCCGTCGCCTCTGCGGTGGCACTGCTCAGTTCAAGAGCTGCCAGCCTGTAATTGGCCGGCAGCTTTCAGAGGGACGGACTTCCGCCGCTGGGGTCCTTGATCCCGTGGAAGGCCCACCACTGTCCAGTTAAGTGCCTAATTGGCACTTGATTTGGCGGGCATCACACAGAAGGAGCAAAGTGGGGTTCTCGCCAGCGGTTTTGCCGGAAGTAGAGATTCTTGTCGCCCGGATAAAATCCTAGCCTATGTGTCATGTCATGCTTATTTGCTGTGCCACTATCTTGTGAATTAAGGGATATGGAGATAGTACGGGAAGGTGGAGCTGAGGTAGATCAGCCATGATTTATTGAATGGTGGTGCAGTCCCAAGTGGCCAAATGGCCTACTCCAACTCCTATTTCTTATGTTCATGCTTCTATCATGATTTTGTCATGTCTGTCTTACGATGTCACAACTGGATAACACCGAGAAATCCTTTCAAACTGATTTGAGTACTTACTGTTTTGCTTTGCGGGCCTCCCTCTGCTAGATGGCGCTGTTGCCTAACCATCCACAGTCCGCTGCCCTGAGTCAGAGTCTCTGTTTCTCCTTAGCCATGATTTTTATTTTCCAGAACGCAATATAGGTGGTTACTTTCTTCAAGTTTAGCGCTCTCGTGCTCATGTTTACTGTGACTTTGGCTGCTCCCTGGCTGGATTGTGGGCTCACTGTAGATCCAGTTATACTCCATGGCCGGAATTTTACGCCACCCCAGCGGGTCGGATGGTGGCGTGGGGGCGGCGTAAAATTGAGCGGCAGGCTCCAGGAGGCCTACCCGCCCCGATTCTGCCTCTGGACAAGTTTATGGATGTCAGGCTGGGGGATGGGAAACGGCCACTTAAGGGCCCTCGCCCGCCTCCGTGGGAATTTTACCCGTGGCAAGCGGGTGTGCTGGGGACGCGAAAGGCCGCCCAGCAATAGCTGGGGGGCATGGCAGTCGGGCACAGGGTGCCCGATTGAGGCCCGCCCCCACCTCCCAACCCACCCCTGGGATCCAAGACATCCCCCTCCCCCCAAACAGCCACCCTAGCCTCACCAGTGCACGACCGATCCCCCTGGTGAGGCAACCCAAACTTACCCACTCTCTCGAGTCCATGGCTTCAGCTGGGCTGTAGTCCGAGCAGTGGCCACCGCTCCCGGTGGTGCTGCTGAGACTATGAGCTGCCGGCCTGAGGTGGGACCTCCTCCCTCCCACCTGGGTGGAAGTCCCGCCTTGGGCCAAATAAAGCCCGGGGACCCGTAAAATATGGGATGGATCCCCAGGCTGCGCGGGAGCGGGTTCGTCACCGACATTTACGTCGGAGTCCAGCTCCCGTCCGCCCACTGTAAAATTCCAGCCCGTAACTCTCCCCCCCAGGTTCCAGTCTTACTCCTGCTTCCTCCCCTGCCCATGGCCTGCTCCATGCCAGCTACATTGTCTTTTTCAAGTGTTTACAATGCAATGAATAGTAGAGATCTGGGATTTTCTCCCCATGGATGATGAGGGACAATTAGAGCTTTCATGTCTGAGATGAAGCTTTTTTGTTGGGTATCAAGGAATATGGAGCTTAAGGCAGCTAAATGAAGTGCAGTTACAGGTCAGTCATGATCTAATTGAATGGCAGAGTAGGCTTAAGGTGCTGAATGGCTGAATCTTGTTCCAGTGTTCCTAGAAATAGATCATATGGGCTTTAGAAAAGATATCCTATCATGGACTGTTGGCAAACAGGGCTGACACAGCAGACCAGAGGTGGGACAGCTGGCCAGGATGGGAATAGGCAGGGCAATTGAGGCAGCAAGCAACTCTGACAACAACTAACTCGAGCAGGAATAGGCAACTGACAGGTCAAGGAGAAAGATCATGTGAAACTGGATCAGCCAAGCTTGAGGTGGCGAACTTCAGGTACCACACCCTAATGATAGATGTTTAAAAATTAAAACAAATGTAATTCAAAACATTGAAAAATTAATTTGTTTCTAAGGACTCCCTGCGTTATCTCACATTGAGCTGGATACGTCGCCATTCCTTGCCTTTTAGTACCCACCTTTAGCGTGCCAGTTTGTGACATCCCCCTGCCCTTTCTTGAACCTACTAACCCACAACATCACCATCCCCCCACTACCCAAACGCAATCAAGCCTTCAAGCACTGTGCTTCTGCTGTCCTTTGAAGGCCCCGCTGTCCCCAATGCACCTCTTCATCTTCAATGATTTTTAAAAATTCATTCATGGGATGTGGGTGTCGCTGGCCAGGCCAGCATTTATTGCTCATCCCTAATTGCCCTTGAGAAGGTGGTGGTGAGCTGCCTTCTTGAACCGCTGCAGTCCATTTGGGGTAGGTACACCCACAGTGCTGTTAGGAAGGGAGTTCCAGGATTTTGACCCAGCGACAGTGAAGGAACGGCGATATAGTTCCAAGTCAGGGTGGTGTGTGACTTGGAGGGGAACTTGCAGGTGATGGTGTTCCCATGTATTTGCTGCCCTTGTCCTTCTAGTTGGTAGAGGTCGCGGGTTTGGAAGGTCTAAGGAGCCTTGGTGCATTGCTGCACTGCATCTTGTAGATGGTACACACTGCTGCCACTGTGTGTTGGTGGTGGAGGGTGTGAATGCTTGTAGATGGGGTGCCAATCAAGCGGGCTGCTTTGTCCTGGATGGTGTCGAGCTTCTTGAGTGTTGTTAAAGCTGCACCCATCCAGGTAAATGGAGAGTGTTCCATCACATTCCTGACTTGTGCCTTATAGATGAGGCTTTGGGGAGTCAGGAGGTGAGTTACTCGCCTCAGGATTCCTAGTCTCTGACCTGCTCTTGTAGCCACGGTATTTATATGGCTACTCCAGTTCAGTTTCTGGTCAATTGTAACCCCTAGGATGTTGATAGTGGGGGATTCAGCGATGGTAATGCTGTTGAATGTCAAGGGGAGATGGTTAGATTCTCTCTTGTTGGAGATGGTCATTGCCTGGCACTTGTGTGGCGCGAATGTTACTTCCCACTTATCAGCCCAAGCCTGGATATTGTCCAGGTCTTGCTGCATTTCTACACGGACTGCTTCAGTATCTGAGAAGTCACGAATGGTGCTGAACATTGTGCAATCACCCGCGAACATCCCCACTTCTGACCTTATGATTGAAGGAAGGTCATTGATGAAGCAGCTGAAGATGGTTGGGCCTAGGACACTACCCTGAGGAACACCTGCAGTGATGTCCTGGAGCTCAGATGATTGACCCCCAACAACCACAACCATCTTCCTTTGCGCTAGGTATGACTCCAACCAGTGGAGGGTTTTCCCCCCTGATTCCCATTGACCTCAGTTTTGCTAGGGCTCCTTGATGTCATCCGCGGTCAAATGCTGGTCAAATGATTTCCAAGTTCTTTGACTGCATATATCATGACTAAGAACATAAGAAATAGGAACAGGAGTAGACCGTATCGCCCCTTGAGCCTGCACCGCTGTTCAATACGATCATGACTGTTCATCTGCCGTGACTACACTTCCACCCACCATTCCCATAATGGTAAAGAATATTCACTTTTGAAGACAAAGAGGCAGGAACTGGTGAAAGCTAAAGCAGCAAACCTGGGGGAATGGAGAAGGTGGCAATGAATGAGAACATTGGCGAGTAGGGTAAAATAGCAAAGGGATGAGGTAAGGGAAGGCTGGAAAAGCATAGGTTAGAATGGGGAAAGAGGCATTGGAAGTGAATGAGATGAATGTGGGAAGGGGAGGAGACAGTGCAACAAGGTGTGGGGATAAGTATAAAGGGATGGATGGATAGCAAGAAGATTGGAGTGAGGCAGAAAAGGGGCAAGAAAGGCAAGGCACAGGGCAGAGCAATAAAGAACATTGAACTTAGATAGGGCAAATGTTCTTTTCCAATCCATCCCTCAAAAGCATAGCCAAGCTACCGGTCTCCATCTCTCTCCATGCATCCGCCATCACCAACATTGTTCTATCTCACTGCCCAAAGCTCACCTAACTGTTAAACAGCTGATATCAATGAATGACACAGATTGGAAGATCGGAGTGGAGGCCATTGCAGGGAGGTAGGGAAAACACTAATTTCTCTGCTGACTAACTGTGAGCAATGCCACTGGAGATCTAGAAATAAAGAAAGGAGTAAGGTTGCCCATATGATTGTTGTCTTTGTGCCCACTGCAAAGTTTGTCGCAATGAAGTGGAGCCGTTTCATAATAGTTCACTCAAGTAATTGTTCAAGTTTGAGTCCAGGTAACGAGAGTCAGCAGGCTCCTTGATCATAGGTGTTGTGCGATTGCTTTTAAGAGTGATGTCCCTTTAAGATCTTGGCATGCTAATGATCTAAGACACTTTGTACAGCGAGCTCGCCACTGGTATCAGACCCACCGGCCGTCCATGTCTCCGTTATAAAGACGTCTGCAAACGCGACATGAAATCGTGTGACATTGATCACAAGTCGTGGGAGTCAGTTGCCAGCATTCGCCAGAGCTGGCGGGCAGCCATAAAGACAGGGCTAAATTGTGGCGAGTCGAAGAGACTTAGTAGTTGGCAGGAAAAAAGACAGAGGCGCAAGGGGAGAGCCAACTGTGCAACAGCCCCAACAAACAAATTTCTCTGCAGCACCTGTGGAAGAGCCTGTCACTCCAGAATTGGCCTTTATAGCCACTCCAGGCGCTGCTTCACAAACCACTGACCACCTCCAGGCGCGTATCCATTGTCTCTCGAGATAAGGAGGCCCAAAAGAAAGAAAGAATGATCTAAGTATCAGGATGCAGTCATGTGACTATATGCCAGTCTCACTGTAACTGTAACACCAAGAGGCAGGTCCTGTAAATAGGTAGCTCTGTGCTGTATATAAGTTATGAGATCTTCAATCAACTGAACTCCACACATCTTATTTATGTTTCATCAGACAACATAAAAAGCTTCTCATTGCAATAGGGTAAGGAGAACCAAGACCAATCCTGTCCTCACTTAACATTCACTGTGACGAAGAGTAGAAACTCTTCCTGATTTCCTTCTCTTCCCCAGATCTCCAAATCGCTCCATTCTTAGTTCCAGGATAACATACACATTCGGATAAGGCTTTGGAGTTAACCTGTGACTTTAAGGGCCATCTGCTTGACATGATTCTCTGATAGCTTTCCGTTATAAGTTTTACTGTCAGAAATTTTCCATGCATAAACCAGTGAAAGGTTTGATCCAAATGCTGCTGACGGGAGCTATTTTCGTAGTAGCAGCTCAGGGAGAAAAATCAGAAAGGAAACATCAAAGAAATAGCATATTAAAAAAAAAGCATCTGAACAAACATTCATTAAAGACAAGTCGAAGGGAAGCATCCATTCAACTGTGCAGTGCTAGCTCGATAAGCCAGACCAAAATATGTTTCCACATTCCGGTGATGGTACAATAATGTTCAAAAAAACCTCTACAGAGGTACAGAGGTACCAGCCCCAATTTTAACACTGGCCGAGTGGCTGGTGAGCTTTTTTTTTGGAAACTCATCCACTGCTCCATAAATAAGACCCAGGCTATTTTCACCCCCAGTCTTTATTAACATTGCTGCTGCTCCAGTTCCCACCCGTTCCATGGGAAACACTCTTTCGATCTTTGGATGATCAACAGCCCGTGACCTTCCACCAGCATTCAGGCAAGTGTGGGGCAGTGTTTTAAAGTTGGGAGGAGAGATGGAGGGGAGGAAATCTGGGCAGGGAAGGCTTCAACTTCCCTTGTGGAGCCCAGAGGAAAATTCCTGCTCCTCGTAGCTCCACGAAAGAAAGTCAAAAAACATAACAAATTTGGACCTCTTCATTTTCTGGGCAACTCTACCCTCTTCAGCATCTTCCACACTCAGGCCCAAGTTATGAAAGTAATGATGCCCCCGAACCCTGATCAGCATATTTAAAGAAGAAGCCAATTGGCTTCTTAGTCACCCATCCAAAAGCCTGCATAATAATTGTGGATGCTGGGATGTAGGAGACTTGAGGGCGGGCAAGTGACCTGGTTTCTGTCAGGTGGGTTGGATTATACTGGCTCTTGTAGTTCTGCTGTTGGTGTGGAATGCTTGAAATTGTCACCTAAACTGCATGACCACAGAGACACCTCTCACGAATTCATTCAGAGGATTGCTTGACTCAGCAAAGAATTTACTTGAAAATTAGCAGATGATATCTATCCTCCATGAAATCCTGCCAAAAGCTTTGTTCTTGGACTATTGATTAGGACTTTCTGATCGAAAGCAAGAGAAAGAATTTTCCTCAATCGAGGATTCCCCCCCACCCCCACCACTGTGGATGACAGGGCCCTTAACCATGTCCTGCCCATTCCCCACACCTCTACCATCACCCTTTCCTCGCCCTCCCAGAACTGTGACAGGGTTCCCCTTGTCCTCACTTCCCACCCCACCAGCCTCCACATCCAAAGGATCATCCTCCACCATTTCTGCCACGTCCAGCATGATGCCACTACCAAACACATCTTCCTCTCCCCTCCACTGTCAGCATTCCAAAGCGATCGTACCCTCCATGACACCCTGGTCCACTCCTCCATTCTCCCCAACACCTTGTACCCTTCCCACAGCACCTTCCCATGCAATTGGAGGAGGTGTAATACTTGCACTTTTACCTCCTCTCTCCTCACTATCCAAGGCCCCAAATAGTATGAAAACATGACACGGAGCTTCCGGTTGCTGGCCATTTCAACACATCCCCCTGCTCTCATGCCCACATATCTGTCCTGGGCTTGCTGCAGTGTTCCAGTGAACATCAACGCAAGCTCAAGGAACAGCTTTTACCGATCAGGCACGCTACAGCCAGCCAGACTGAACATTGAGTTCAATCATTTCAGAGCATGACGGGGGCCACCCTTTTTATTTTCAGTTATTTTTTTCTTGTTTCTTTTTATTTGGTTATTTTATTTCAGTTTGTTTCATCATTCATTTCTCTTACCATGTGCCTGCCCACTGTTTGTTTCATGTTTGTGCTTTGGACTAGGGCTGTTCATTTTTCTGTCCATTAACACCCTTTCTGCACTAATGTTTTGTCTTTCAGCACACTATTAACATACCATATGCCTTTGCTCCATGACCTTCTGGTCAGTTATTCTCTGTGACCCTGTCCTATCAACACCTTGCCTTTTGTTATCTCTTGCCCCACCCCCACTTAATTTGCTTAAAACCTATTACATTTCTAACCTTTGCCAGTTCTGATGAAGGGTCACTGACCTGAAACATTAACTCTACTTCTCTCTCCACAGATGCAGCCAGACCTGCTGAGTATTTCCAGCATTTCTTGTTTTTATTTTATATTATATTATATATAATTAAAGAATTTGACTGAAGTGCCCTATCATCTACTTAACCCTAATCAATTACAGCAAGCTTCAATAAAGATATGCTTGTAGAAATTTTAACAAGGCATTTGTTTACTTTTCAAAATCTCTGGCTTGAGTGAATCATCTGACAGTGTATTATTCAAGTTCATTCTATTTCACTCTCTCTTACCATTTTCTCCCCTCTTCTGATGGACTGATCCTTGTTGATGTACAGCACTAGACTCTAGGAGGGCTCAAGTGCCTTTTTCTGTGCGACCTTTTCTTCTTCCTATCCAGAGGTGCTAAGGCTAATTGTAGCCTCCCACTGTTGCCTCAGTTGCAATGGATTACTCAACACCAGAGTGTGGATCAAGCCTGGGATCTCCCTGGTTGATGTGGCTCAGTACCATAATGGATTGTGCACTTACTCACAGAATCAGTGGGAGACCATTGGTTATTGTGTGTGGCAGTGCATCTCCAAAGATAGATGTGTGAAAATGGAAGGAGGGGCAGTGAAATAAGCAGAGCAAAGGCATCATTTTATTTAATTCACTAACCCCTGAAGATTTTGGCATGTTCAGAAGGTCTTTAGATGGGTTGTGAATCTTTGGAATTCTCCACCCCAGAGACCAGTGGATACTCTATTGTTGAATATATTCAGCTCAAGAGATCAATTGATTTTAGGATGCTAAGAGAATCGAGGGATCTAGTAGTATTGTGTAACTGAGGTAGAAGATCTACCATGATCATATTGAATGATGGTGTAAGCTTGAGGGGACGAACGGCCTTTTGTGCTCCTATTTCATATGTTCTTACTTATGTTCTTCTGTCTTGAAGATACTTCTGCTCAGTATTTCTAGAGCTTGCAGACCTGCTGTTTTGATTGGCTGATAATAAACTTGATCTAACTTTCCTTATTCCGGATTTAAAATCAAAGCTTTTTTGTGGTAATTCATCTTATGTGTGCAATAAATGAAATCCAGTTGAGCATGTGACTGGGTGACAACATTAAATACTTTAAAGTCGTGTTTGGGGCTATGATTACGGGAGGTGAACATGCTTTTTGAGCTAAATATTGATGGCAAAGTCAGTGCCAGCTTTGTTTTAAAATTCTCATTCTTGTTTTCAAATTCCTCATGGCCTCGCCCCTCCCTATCTTTGGCACCTCCTCCAGCCCCACAACCCTACAAGATCTCTATGCTCACTTCTCACAGAGATTCCTGCTGAGGCAAAGTAATGTTCATGGACCTGGCAAGGTTATGCAATTGGTGCCTCAAATGCCATCGCACAGATAGATCCAAAGAGCAGTAGACATTCCTTTTGTGTGCTTATATTAGTCAAATTGGCCTGCAGGATATCTCCTACTCCTTCACGGTTAAAAGAGAAATCAAATTTCACAAGCTGAAATCAACCTAGACAGAAAAATAATGGAAATTTAATTACCCTCAGCAAACATATCTGGAATTAAATCTGTAATAAAAATATGTTTGTAGTGGATAATTTTATTTGAATTTTGCCACAAAACTGAGCAGTCTTAAGTCCAACCTAAAAGTATGTCAGTGAATGGAATCATATTCCTCCATTCCAACAGTCAAAAGTACTTCATTGACTGTAAATCGCTTTGGGGTGTTCTGAGGTGCCATGTAAATACAAGTCTTTGTATGTATTTATAGCATAGGTGTCAAGTGGTTTTGCTGATAAGACATAATGTAAATGTGCAGTTGGGACCCGATCTGATTTCGGAGTACACCAGAGTAAGATTGCCTGGTTTAGCTCCAAAGACGTGCTGGGCTGTGATGTGGCCGTTATCTTTTAGCATGAAGCACTTATTTGAAATTTCATTCCTGTCAAGTGTTGAAGACTGAAGGAGTAAGATTAGCACAAAACAGGCACGTAGTGGATGGGTTGTCCATTTTACATCTTGCTGCATTCTCTTTTCCATTGACTTCAGTCATAAATAGGTAAGCTCCCAACTCAAGACGGCTTGGAGTGGGGGATGGTTGCAGGGAAGGGAGAATTCAGCATGTAAGCAATTCTTGAAGGGCATAGTTAAAACTTTGTCGAATACGTGGAAACAGATGCACTGGAAGATGTCACACCTTAAGGGACCTACCAGCAGTATATTTGACCAAATAGATGACCTAAGCATGTATGCTACAAAGTGTTGTCTGCCAACCTGTTCTACATTTACTAACGGCCCATGATAATCCTTCACGTTACATTTGTTCATTGCTTATTAGTTTTACTTCACATTCCAGAAAGGCACACACTCAATCTACCATTTACCACTGGTTGTGGTGCCCACTGATCTCCCTAGCATGCTGCTGTTTATCCTGTAGCAGTTCACCAATCCATAATATATCTGGGGTACTTCAAAACCAACCTCGACCATTAAATTGAAGTTGACTTGTTGACTGCCTCGGGACTCTTCACACATATGCTTTGTTGCAGGCAGGGAAAATCATATTATCTGAGTGCCTTTTTCACATCTCCTATTTTTTCCCCTTTTCTTGTTTGCCTGAAGGCTTGTAAATGCTTTAATTACAGTCAATTTTCCAGTGAATTAGCAGACATTTTGCCATTTTAGTGGACGTCCAAGGTAGAGCTGATTATTTCTGGAAAGTGGTGACTGGAATTCACTTGCCAGATAAACAGTGTGTATTCATCAATTTTGGTAATTTTGCATTAAATCTAAATGAAAAGAAAACTTGAATTGAAATCACACAGAATGCTACATAACCATGGTACTGATGGGCAGTTGTCAATATCTGTTTTTATCGGGCACAACCAAGTTCACTCATGAAGGATTTTGAATATTCAAACTTCAAAACTTGACTATTGCTCCCACTTTCTCACACTCCTTGCTAGAAAAACCCATCATCGGCAATGGAGAAGCTGCTCTACCCTTCAAGAAATCTCTTTTATTGCCAAATGTTTGGTTATTGTTGGACTAAAATTTCATCGCTTGTTGCTCTGAAGCTGTAAACATGTCATCCTAGAATCTACTCTTCCTCCTTATATTGTTACTATGCAGAAATCATGCTTTCTTTTCTTTGCACAGAAATGCAAAAATACAAAATTGCCATTACTTAATAATTCCTCAGTTTATTAGTCCTTTTTATTTTTTTCAACTATGGTGATGTCCGGGACAATGGGCTTTGATCCATCATCTGAGCTTGTCGATAAAGGAAACCTGACTATCTGAATCCTTATCACTATGTAATATGTTGGGCTGGAACACAACATGCAATTAGCTGGAGACATATGTTAGGAAAATAGTTCTCTCTATTTCCTGCTAATTGATGTCAGTGGGGATAGTGAGTGATGGCTACAGGCGCCACAGCAGAGTCTGCCACTTTGACATAACATAGAAGTGACAAGCTGCATCAGATATCCAACACTGTTTCTTGCCTTCAAAAAAAATGTATGATATATCAAAAAAAATTCACTGCAGCTTGGAGGCAACAATACAAAACAAGTATTATTTAGATTCCAAGCACTACTTTAACTGTGCATGCAGACATCAGGCATTAGCAATTTCACTAACTATAGAAGACAATTGCTCACTGCTACAGGTCTGAACTTTACTGATTGAGAAACCCATGTGAAGTACTAAGGTGATCAAGGAACCCAACTCAGGTTATAAGATAGTAGGTGGGAGGATGCAATCAAATAGCAAGTGACTAGGTGACACCAACCTTAGGTTTTAAAACTGCCGTGGATTGGAAAAAGAAGGGAGCTAAAATGCTACTCAATATTGTGAAAGAATGAGTTAGAATAGAAGGCGTTAGATTTGGTCTGAATTTCCACATAGTAAGGACACTGGCGGAGGAAGAGTTGCAGAACAGTTGAACAGCACTCGGAGGAAGCACTGAGGGTGGCAAGAGCACAGAATGTACTCTGGGTGGGGGACTTCAATGTCCATCGCCAAGAGTGACTCGGTAGCACCACTATTGACTGAGCTGGCCGAGTGCTAAAAGACATAGCTGCTCGACTGGTCTCCAGCAAATGGTGAGGGAACCAACGAGAGGGAAAAATATATTTGATCTCGTTCTCACCAATCTGCCTGCTGCAGATACATCTATCCTTGATAGTATTGGTAAGAGTGACCACCGCACTGTCCTTGTGCAGACAAAGTCCTGTCCTCACAGTGACGATACCCTCCATCGTGTAGTGTGGCACTGGTATTGTGCTAAATGGGATAGATTTTGAACAGATCTAGCAATGTAAAGCTGGGCATTCATGAGGCACTGTGGGCCATCAACAGCAGCAGAACTGTACTCGGGAACAATCTGTAACCTCGTGGCCGGCATATCTCCCACTCTATCATTACCATCAAGTTGGGGAACCAACCCTGGTTCAATGAAGAGTGCAGGAGGGCATGCCAGGAGCAGCACCAGGCATACTTCAAAATGAGGTGTCAACCTGGTGAAGCTACAACACAGGACTATCTGCATGCCAAACTGCGTAAGCAGCATGCGATAGACAGAGCTAAGCGATCCCATAACCAACGGATCAGGTCTAAGCTCTGCAGTCCTGCCACATCCAGTCATGAATGGTGGTGGACAATTAAACAACTAACTGGAGAAGGTGGCTCCACAAATATCCCCATCCTGAATGATGGGGGAGCCCAGCACATCAGTGCAAAAGATAAGTCTGAAGCATTTGCAACAATCTTCAGCCAGAAGTGGCAAGTTGATGATCCATTTCGGCCTCCTCCTGAAGCCCCCAGCATCAGAGATGCCAGTCTTCAGCCAATTCAATTCACTCCGCATGATATCAAGAAACGACTGAAGGCATGGGATATTGCAAAAGCTATGGGCCCTGACAACATTCTGGCAATAGTACTGAAGATCTGTGCTCCAGAACTTGCTGCGCCCCTAGCCAAGCTGTTCCAGTACAGCTATAACACTGGCATCTACCCGGCAATGTGGAAACTGCCTCGGTATGTCCTGTACACAAATAGCAGGACAAATCCAACCCAGCCAATTTCCGTCCCATCAGCCTACTCTCAATCATCAATAAAGTGATGGAAGGTGTCGTCAACAGTGCTATCAAGCGGCACTTGCTTATCAATAACCTGCTCACTGATGTTTAGTTTGGGTTCCACCAGGGCCACTCAGCTCCTGACCTCATTGCAGCCTTGGTTCAAACATGGACAATAGAGCTGAACTCAAGAGGTGAGGTAAGTGTGACTGCCCTTGACATCAAGGCATCATTTGACCAAGTATGTCATCAAGGAACGCTAGCAAAACTGGAGTCAATGGGACTCAGGGAGAAAGCTCTCCACTGGTTGAGGTCATACCTAGCGCAAAGGAAGATGGTTGTGGTTGTTGGAGGTCAGTCATCTCCAGAACATCATTGCAGGTGTTCCTCAGGGTAGTATCCTAGGCCAAACCATCTTTAGCTTCTTCATTAATGACCTTCCTTTAAGCAAAAGGTCAGAAGTGGGGATGGTAGCTGATAATTGTACAATGTTCAGCACCATTTGCGACTCCTCAGATACTGAAGCAGCTCATGTCATTATGCAGCAAGACAACAACCAGGCTTAGGCTGATAAGTGGCAAGTAATATTCGAGCCACACAAGTGCCAGGCAATGATCATCGCCAACAAGAGAGAATCTAACCATCTCCCCTTGACATTCAATGGCATTGCGATCGCTGAATCTCCCACTATCAACATCCATTGACCAGAATCTGAACTGGAGTAGCCCTATAAATACCGTGGCTACAAGAGCAGGTCAGAGGTTAGGAATCCTGAAGCGAATAACTCACCTCATGACTCCCCAAAGCCTGTTTACCATCTACAAGGCACATGTCAGGAGTGTGATGGAATACTCTCCACTTGCCCGGATGGCTGCAGCTCCAACAACACTCAAGAAGCTCGACACCATCCAGGACAAAGCAGCCCACTTGATTGGCTCCCCATCCACCAACATTCACTCCCTCCACCACCGGCACACCTTGGCAGCAGTGTGTACCATCTACAAGATGCACTACAGCAACACACCAACACTCCTTAGACAGCACCTTCCAAACCCACGACTTCTACCACCTAGAAGGACAAGGGCATCAGATGCATGGGCACACCACCACCTGCAAGTTCCCCTCCCAGCCACACACGATCCTGACTTGGAACTATATCACCATTCCTTCACTGTCGCTGGATCAAAATCCTGGAACTCCCTTCCTAACAGCACAGTGTGTACCTACCCCACATGGACTGCAGCAGTTCAAGAAGGCAGCTCACCACCACCTTCTCAAGGGCAATTAGGGATGGGCAACAATTGCTGGTCTAGCCAGCGAAGTCCACATCCCATGAATGAATAAAAATAAGGTTCTTTCGAGCTTAGGAGAAGCAAGGTGGAAGTAAAGAAGCCATTAACTATAATAATATAGATAAAATTGAGAAGGACAAGAAATATTATGTTGGATAAAGCACCTGTGAAGTGCCTTGGAACGTCTTACCACATTAAAGGCGCTATATAAGTGCAAGTTGTTGTCGTTGACAGAGATATATGGCCCGGATTTTGCAGTCAGTGTCACAATGACAGCGCTTGTTACTGATAGCAAATTAATCTCTGCATGAACCTACTGTCAATCTGATGGCCGGAATTTCAGCTGACCTGAAAGGAGGATTCCCTCCTGATATGGGATGCAGCGAAGCCCAGCAGCACAGACTAGTTCAGGAGAAAAAGACAGGCATTTGTGGGGATGGCTTCAAGTCACTGCTCACAAAAACAAGAAAAAAAGGCTGCTGCGGTAAAAAGGCATTGGAAAATTACATTTAAAAAAAGTCAATGGAAAAACACATTTTTAGTAGACATTAATTTTACAAAATTAAAAATATAACATTTTTAAAAGTTCAATAATTTTGATCAGATAAATCATTTTAAAAGTGATATTTTAAAAGTCTGATAAATCATGATAAAAGCCACAGATTTTGCCCTTTAATAAGATTCATCAGATTTTTTAAAAATAGGTTTCATGTTAAGAAATGTTTTTAAAAAATCAATCTATTTTAACTTTTAAAATGGTGGGGGCCTCCTCATTAAGTATTCACAAATTGAGAGGAAAACCCATACACCAGAAAATTCAGGTGTAAAATTTAAAAGTGTAGTGGGCGATTAACCCAAATTCGCAGTGGTTCCGCACTCAGGAATGTGTTGCGACTGCTAGCACTTCAAAATCCGGCCCCTTAACATCAATGTCTATTAATTTTTCATTTTAAAATAGTAATGTGTGGCACAGTACGCTGAGGTGGTAATTGTTGAAAGATGTGGCAGGGGGGTGGATTTTCCTTCATGGTGGAATTGCTGCTGAAATTAGGTCAGAACTCCCAGTCCTAATTCTCCTGGGTTGGAGTCAATTACATGTACAGAGAAGTCCCCCCAGAAGTATCTCCATATTTCAGAGGGTGTTCGCCATTGCCAGCGAGGAAAGTGTCATTAGCAGAGGGAGACTGAAAATGACATTAAAAAAAATGCATTTTCAGTATTTTAAATCAGCTCCTAATGAGCCAAGCAGCAGTATGAGGAGAGGTGACTAGATTGCTTAACTTTTCATACATTAAAATTATGCTTCCTACCACTATATCCCCCCTATCATTGTCTTCATTACTTCCTTGCAAAAGAAAGATTTGCATTTATATTGTATCTTTAACCTCAGGATGTGGCAAAGTACTTTACAGCCAATGAAGTATTTCTTTTGAAGTGTGGTCACTGTTGTAATATAGGAAACATGGCAGCCAATATGTGCACAGCAAGCTCCCATAATCAGCAATGTGAGAATGACCAGATAATCTGTACTATTGATGATGATTGAGGGATAAATATTGGCCAGGACACTGGAGAGAACTCCATCTTCCAAATGCCACCATGGGATCTTTTATGTCCACCTGAGAGGATATTCCCCTTCAATGGCAGTACTGTAGAGGGAGGGAGGAAAGTTGTTTGAGTCCCAAGTCCCACTGCCTTGCTGTGCCTTGCATGCAGTCGGGTGGACAATGGGGTTGGGCAGGAGCCATTGACAGTGCAGGGAAGGACAGGAAAAATGCTGGTGGTGTTAACGGTGGAAATACAGAAGTAGATCACACTCCATTTCATCTGAAATGGTCAGTTTCGTGGGTGGGGGGTGGGGGTAGCGGGGGGCACATCCTGTCCACAAGCACAACAATCATTCCTACAGTTTTACAAGTGAGACATATTTGGTGATATGCACTGAAAACTAATAGTGTTATTCCTACTGTATGAAGGGTTTTATTTCAGCCTGAAGAATATATGAATCATGTAAAGTAAATATTTAAAAGTTTTCTGTAGTTAGAAACAGATGGGTCTCTCAGCATGTTGCCAGGGATGTAAACTAAAGTGTTTAAAGGTCATAATTGTATCAATTGCAATTGAGGATTGAAATACATTCCTGATTACAGTTTTAGTAATGAATCTCGTGAATATTAAGCTGTGGGCAGAATGATTGGTGAAAGTAAGTTGTAATCGTAACAATTATATGGCTTTAAATGTTAATGACAATTGAATATTTTTTGACTTTTTTTAAGAGAAGGAAAATTAGCAAAGAAGCAAGTGATGTAAGGGGAAAAATTAATGACATAACAATGGTCTTTAAACAGCATAGTTTTATAACAGCTACCCTTAATGCTGGATTTCACAATGTGAGAACCCATTCATTGTACAAACAGGAATTAATAATGTAAGATGTATCTGTGGACTGAAGTATTGCTGGCAAGTGTGCATCAATGTCAAAGTTGTTATGTCGTATGCAAGATTAGAGTTTAGACAGGTATTGTTGAGTTTTGCTAAATTGGAATTTGAGGTGTGGGAATTGCAGAGGCCTTTATAAACCCTTTGCCCTAAGTTTCAGTGATCAAACAAATTATGTTTGGTCTGTGGAAGGAACAGGCTTGCATGGCCTTGAATGGCCTTTTCTTGTTCCATGATGATATTTGTGTTGTGTATCAGCCATGGCTCGGTTGGTAACGCACTCTCCTCTGAATCAGTAGGTTCTGTTTTCAAGACCCAGCCCAGGACTTGAGTAAAAAACCAAGGCTGACACTCCAGCGCAGTACTGAGGGACTGCTGCACTGTCAGAAGCGCAGAGTTAAACTTTATGTCTAATTCGGTTAATGCCTATGAATAAGCGACGCGCCCACGCTAGCATGCATATATGATACACACATGCACGAAAAGAGCAGAAGAAATAAAGTGGAAAAGTTTGGAGCAATATCTGAAGATGGTTTTGGTTACTGTTTTAGCTTGCTGTAGAGTCCTTGATTGTAGGCAGGTCTTGCTTTTCATTGGGGCCCAGTATTCTTCTTAAACCTTGTTCAGTGTAGGAGACTTTTCTCTCTTGAGCTTCATCAGTCCTCAGTGGGTCCAGAGGCTTGAGAGAAAGAGATGGGAGCAGACAGGAGAGGTCTTCTCAGTCCAGTAGCAAACAGTCTTTCTGAGTTCAAACTCTCTTTGGCTAGTTCAAAAAAAAACCCTGGACCAGCCAGTCATGTGACCAGCGGTTTAACCAGTCCTGGATTTTGTGGATTTTATCACATTAGCAGTCTCTGGAATGCTCTTCCTTACACCTTCAATGTCTGGTGATCAAAATCCATTGTGGGTTAAGTGGACCAGGGAATAGCCCTTTGTTTCCACACGTACTGTCTGTTAGTGTGCAGATGGCCTTCCAGCCAGGTGTCTGGTGTTTTTTTAGTGTCCTATCTTCACTCCAGCAAGAGTTTAAAATCAATGTTCATATGACAAAATTAATATGCCTCATTCTTGGCAGGTGGGGGCCTGCATGATAATATAATCAATGCCAGAAGGCATTGCTTTATAAAGTGTGGAATGATTTAAATTAGTGCTTTAATATTCTTGGGTTAATGCGGAGTCTGAAAGTTCTATCCTAAACATGGCACTATTGGAGATGACTTTCTTTTAAATGCACTAGGGAATGCAGCAGCAATCATTTAGTGAAGAGTTCAAGCTGTTTAAAGATGGATTGTCATATTTTGTTGATTAAACATCAATTATTCTTTACTTCTTCAATTTGTTAAGCTGAGGAGGTAATTAAATTATTCGGATTAAGCAAAATTGGGCCATTTGTGGAGTCCTTCAGAGGTATCTTAAACTATCCCAAGTAGCCTCAGCCAATTTAATATGTGGCTACAACAGCTTGGATTTATATCGCACCGTTAGCATGGTAAAACATCCTAAGGGATTTCTCAGGAGCATAATCAGACAATAATTGACATGAAACAAAGAAGTAGACATTAGGACATGTGACCAAAAGTTTAGTCAAAGAGGTAGTTTTTGAGAAGTGACTTAAAGGGTTGGGAGAGAGGTAGAGAAGTGGAAAGGTTTAGGTTAGGGAAGGAATTTCAGAGCTTATAACCTAGACAGCTGAACGTATGGCTGCCAATGCTGGGTCGAAGGAAGTGGGAGGTGCACAAAGAGCCAGAATTGGAGGAAGGCAGAGTTCTCAGAAGGTTGCAGGGCTGGTTGTGGTTCCAGATGTAGGAAGGGGAAAAGCCATGAAGATGAGAATTTTAAAGTTGAGGCTTTGGTGGACCCAGTTATCCAACCCGATGTGTGTGTGTGGTGCCATCTTTCTGTTCTGTATGTACTGTGCCATTGGGACATCACCTTTGAAGAAAAACAGGCTCTTTGATGAAGTTTAACATGTTTGTAACGTTCCTTTATTCTGATATCTTAACATATACACTAGCCCAATAAAAATAAACAGATTAAAACTTCTGTCAAAATATCAGGCAACCGAATTTTACATATTTTGTATTAAGCGTTTGTACGCTAGTAATTCAAAGACCTTAACTTCAAAGCAAATATCCCTCTGAGTTTTAACTTTCAATTAGATAAGTGGGAGTTTGTAGTAAGGAAATAGCTAATTGAGATGCTTCAACCATTGTATTTTCCTGCTGGTCAATTTGATATGTTTGTATGTGTTCAGATTTTGGAAATTAGGATCACTCTGAGTGCTCATCCCCAATAATTGATTTGTGTGCACAGAAAAATGCTGCGAGTTGTTTGGTCTAAAGCCTGGCTCGGGTATAAAATTGAAACCTGACCCGGGCCCGAGTCCTTTAATTTTTTTTGAATGCCCGACCTGACCCGAACCTGACGCATGTAGTCGGGTTTGGTCGGATAGCCAGGCTTTACTGCAGAGTGCGGCGTCCGGACTGCACGTTTCCACCTTGACGTTCTGAATGTTCATTTGAAGATTACTGCCCGGAGCAAGGCAGCACCATCCACGTCCAGCCTGACCCGACCAGAGCCCGAATGCTGGACCCAGAAGAGAGGCCCGACCCAACCCAAACCCAACACATAGCATCTGGTTTGGTCAGGTTCGGTTCAGGTCGCCACGCTTTACTGCTGTCTGTCTTTCTTGCAGAAGACTGCAAGGACACTGAACCATTTATGAATGTTAAGCTTTTCAAGAACAATAACCACTACGGTTGCCAATGTTCTCAAGTGGCCATGAGTTCAGAGTAACCATTTTCAGTTTGTTGATCATACTTAATGAGCAGTTCAAAATGTCAAGCTACAGACAACATGTAGAACAGCATCCGAAGAGTTGACACAGTACTGATGATTCTGTTAGGTTCAAGTCAAATATTTCATGCTGATTGATTTTACAACCAAATATCAACATTTAAACTTTCTCTTGCCAGTATAACAATTATATGAAAGTCCTTAATAAAAAAAATCTCTGGTCCCTATAATTATTCCTAGTTTAGCACACTGCAGAGGGTTTCCCCATACTATTGACGCTGACCGTCACTCAGTAAAAGGCAGAAAGCTTCAGTGCAGGCTTTACCAGTTTTTAATTCATTCTCAGGATGTGGGTGTCTCTGGAAAGGCTGGCATATTTTTCCCACATTCAGTTGCACAGAGAAGGTGGTGATGGGACACCTCCTTGAACTGCTGCAATCTTTGTAGTGGTTTGGTACAACTGAGTGGCTTATTAGCTGACTTCAAAGAGCAGTTAAGAGTCAACCCTATTGGTTGGGGACTGGAGTCACATATGGACCAGACCAGGTAAGGACAGCAGATTTCCTCCTTTCAGAGAGGAGAGGTGTGTTCTTTCTTATAATTTGCTTCTCAAATCAATAGAATTCGTTAATATTGAATGTCAGATTTATCGAGCAGTACTGATGACTAAATATTGCGGGTTCAGTCAGGGACTCAAACGTGTTACAGTTCTGAGCTCAGTATCGTAGGCCTTTACAAATCCAACATATCTGTTCCAACAGCCACTTCATGTATCTTTTTCTTACTCCCTCTACATGACAATCCACACAATTTTACATTGCATAATGCAACTTCACATATGGAGCATTTTAATGAGCTTACCCTTATCAATAACTTTTACTGTAACAAGTTTTTTTTCTGTAGACCAGTACAACTTCCCAATTTATTAACTTGTCGAAAGTTCATTTGATTCCATGAGTGAAACTCCTCATTATAAATGTGTGCTATTCCATACCAATCACCTGCTTCCAAGAAGGATGATATATTTGTGAATGTTTTCTGACGCAGAACTAATGTATTAAAGTTCTCTGAAATATATGAAGCATTAAATCTGTTAATGAGGTTTACTGAAGGAATTAAACTGACCATTGCTTTACAGTCAGTCTTTGTTCAACAGTTCAATGGTCACTGCAGCTTAATTGACTTATAATTTCCTGCTTAATAGACAAAAGCTAAGGGTTAACATTGCTGTACTAAAAAGAGAAATCAACAGCAGTATAACATTAGCAAACTCCAGGACAGTCTAATTAACCCTTTAATGACACTTCCCCGAAGGACATTAGTTGAAACAGTTGGCCATTTATGACAAACTCACAGCTTTTAGAGACGCGTTTAGTGATACCAGCATTTTTATTTCAGTTTTTGGGAATCTGAATTTCAATTCTTGAATTGGCATGGTGTGCTTTGAACATTCTCTATATTTTTAGTCCAAGTCTCTGGATTATTTGAACATTGACATAAACATTGCACTACCAACCCACACTACATAGTTCAACCCTGTTAGTTTTGATACCTAAGCAACATCTCAGACCTGGGTTTCTGTAGCTAAATTCATTTTAATGGAAAGTTTTATTTTGACCCACTTGCATTCTTATCACAAGATGTATTATATCACAAGAGGAAGCCAGTCAGTCCATCATACCTTGAAAAATACTTTTGAAAAAGTCCCATTCCCACCATTATTTCCCACAACCTTGCAATTGTTTTCCTTTTTGAGGGTATATTTTATTCCTTTTTGAAAGCTACTATCGAATCTGCTTCCACCACCCTTTTTGTCCTGCAGAAGGCACATTCAAATTTCTGGGGTTTTCTATTGAGGGAGAGTGACATGGATGCAGTACTCTCTATCTTTTGTGTGTTTGCTATTGGATATTGGTTTCTATTGTGTATTGGCCTCCACTGTGTGGTCTGGAGCCCCAGAAGAATGTAAGTTTGACTGCCTGAAATTCGCTGTCAAGGATCAAGTACCCCTGCCTTATTAGCAGATTCACAGATCCAATTCCCAATTGTTTTATCCTAGGCTGTCCATTGAATAAAGGGAGAATGGTGTGTTTGCAGTAAACAGGTACCCTGGAAAGGTAAAAGAGTGCATCTGGAGAGCAGGATGTTGTTTATGTCTTTGGGTTAACGTTCTTCGAGACAAAACACCAGGCAGTATTTTTGTAATTGTAAGATGATCTGAATAAATGTAAAAGAAAAATTGTTGCAAACACAGGAAAAAGATGTGCTTTCATGTCCAATACCAATATTGAAGCACAAAGCCATGTAATATATTTAAGCATAAAACATCCTGAAGCTGTACCAAAGAATCATTGGTTGTTAGAATATCGCCAGCAGTAATGTGCTTAGATTAATCTGCATGCAAATTTCAGGATACAACAAACTGACACAAATTTTTCTCTCTCAGCCTCTTATGTCTACCTCACAGATGTTTGCATCAAGTTGCATTCAGCATTAACTTTGTCATAAGAAATAGGAGCAGGAGAGGGCCATATAGCCCTTTGAACCTGCTCCGCCATTTAATAAGATCCTCAACCTCAGCTCCACTTTCCCACCTGGTCCCCATATCCCTTGATTCCGTTAGAGTTCAAAAATCTATCATACTCAGCCTTGAATATACTCAACAACTGAGCATCTACAACCTTCTGGGGTAGAGAATTCCAAAGATTCACAACCTTCTGAGCAAGGAAATTTCTCTTCCTCTGAGTCGTAAATGGTTGACCCCTTTATCCTGAGACAATGCCTGCAAGTTCTAAACTCTCCAACCAAGGGAAACAGCCTCTCAGCCACTACCCTGCTAAAGACATGACACTTTTGGGATAACATTAGTCTAACCTGCCCATGGATCAGACTGATCATCCACTTTACACCCCGTATGATTTTAACTTTTACAGAAGTCAGTGGACAGTAAAATCGGGCAACTTGTCCAGTTCCCGCCAGTTCCCCACTGGGTGGGTTATATTAAAATTTTTGTTACAGATGCAAAACAATTTCTTCAAAAGAAAAGAAAAGTAGAAGCTACTTAAATAAAAGCAAAATACTAACAAGAAATGCTGGAAATACTCAGCAGCTCTGGCAGCATCTGTGGAGAGAGAAGCAGAGTTAACGTTTCGGGTCACTGACCCTTTTTCAGAACCGACAAATATTAGAAATGTAAAAGGTTTTAAGCAAGTAAAGTGGGGGTTGGGGCAAGAGATAACAAAGAGAAGGTGTTGATAGGATAAAGTCACAGAGAATAACTGACCAGAAGGTTATGGAACAACGGCAAACAGTATGTTAATGGTGTGCTGAAAGACAAAGTGTTAGTACAGAGAGGGTGTGAATTGACTGTAAAGCACAAAGCACTCCAAGCACAAGCATTAAAATGTTTTTTTTAAAAAAACAGAAACAGTGGGTAGTAGAAACAAACTAACCAAACTAAAAAAAAACTAAAATAAAATAACCAAATAAAAAAGAAAAAAGAAAAAAAGAAAAAAATAACTAAACATAAAAAGTGGGAGGACATCATGCTCTGAAATGACTGAATTCAGTGTGCAGTCCAGCAGGCTGTAGCGTGTCTAGTCGGTAAATGAGATGCTGTTCCTTGAGCTTGCGTTGATGTTCGCTGGAACACTGCAGCAATCCCAGGACAGAGATGTGAGCATGAGAACGGGGGGTGGGGGATGTTGAAATGGCCAGCAACTGGAAGCTCGGGGTCATGCTTACGGACTGAGTTGAGGTGTTCCACAAAGCCGTCACCCAATCTGTGTTTGGTCTCCCCAATGTAGAGGAGACCATATTTTGAGTAGCGAACACAGTATACTAAATTGAAAGAAGTACAAGTAAATCGCTGCGATTGCAGGGAAAGGTGCCTTGGGAAGGGGAGGAAGTGGTGGGGATAATGGAGAAGTGGACAAGGGTATTGCGGAGGGAATGATCCCTTCGGAATGCTGACAGGGGAAGGGAGGGGAAGATGCGTTTGGTAGTGGCATCACGCTGGATGTGGTGGAAGTGGTGGAGGATGATCCTTTGGATGTGGAGGCTGGTGGGTGAAAAGTGAGGGCAAGGGGAACCCTGTCACAGTTCTGGGATGGAGAGGAAGGGGTGAGGGTAGAGGTGCAGGAAATGGGCCGGACATGGTTGAGGGCCCTGTCAACCCTGTCAACCGAGGGGGAATCCTCGGTTGAGGAAAAAGGAAGACATATCAGAAGCACTGTCATGGAAGGTAGCATCATCTGAGTAGATGCGCCAGAGACGGAGAAACTGGGAGAATTGAATGGAGTCCTTACAGGAGGCAGAGTGTGAAGAAGTGTATTTGAAGTAGCTGTGGGAGTCGGTGGGCTTATAATGAAAGTTAGTAGACAGCCTATCCCCAGAGATGGAGACAGAGAAGTCGAGGAAGGGAAGTGTCGAAGATGGACCATGTAAAGGTTAGAGAAGGATGGAAATTAGAAACAAAGTTGATAAAGTTTTCTCATTCCAGGTAGGAGCAGGAAACGGCACCGATACAGTCATCAATATACTGGAAAAAGAGTTGGGGGAGGGGGCCTGAGTAGGACTGGAACAAGGAATATTCGACATATCCCACAAAAAGACAGGCATCACTCGGACCCATGCGGGTTCCCATAGCAACACCTTTTACTTGAAAGAAGTGAGTGGAGTTGAAGGAGAAGTAGTTCAGCCAGGCGAAGGAGGGTGGTGGTAGATGGGGACTGGTTGGGCCTCTGTTCAGTGAAGAAGCGGAGAGCCCTCAAACCGTCCTGGTGGGGGATGGAGATGTAGAGAGATTGGACGTCCACAGTGATGAGGAGGCGGTTGGGGCCAGGAAACTGGAAATTATCAAAATGAGGTCGGGCATCAGAAGAGTCATGGATGTAGGTGGGAAAAGACTGGAACAACAGAGAAAAGACCAGGGGAAAAACGTTACTTAATCCTGGATGCTTCTGACCAGGAGTCTGAAACCAGTAAGCATTTCCCAACTAGCATTTCCCTAATCTTCAAGTCCAAATCCTGACTAAGCAACTAAATGTCAACTGACCTGTGTAATAATTAGACCTTGTAGTCTATGGGGCCTCTGCTTTGACAACAGAAGAACACATTGCGCATTACAAGGTATAACATTCCTGTCCTTTTAAAACAGCCCATCATTCCAAAAGTGTAAAACAACTATTAAGCAAACTGAGCTGATGTCCTACAGAATGTATGCTAACCATTTTTAAGTGTTTTAAGATAAGGAAGATATTGCTCATTCACCTTTCAGCTTTCTCTCTTCCTATGAAAGGGTGATATCTCCGAGAAAGCAACAGAATTTCTCTCACCATAGCTATTCCCGTCAAACTATCAGGACAAACCCTGTTGAGTTTAAACCAATATGTCAGTCACTTAATGCTGATTAAAATGTATTTCAATGTTTTCATGCGGTTTGATTATTCTACTAACTTCCAAACTTGTGATTTGGCGCATTGAATTCCAAGCCCCTTCCATCCTATTCCGCAATAGTGTCTGTCTTGCATGTATTCTAAAATTGCAGCTACAGTGAAATAAAACCCTCTACTAAAGGACTACACTTCTTCAGATACCAAAGTGCTGATTGTTTTATCTAGTCATATAGCTGCCATGCTGATTTTTTTTAAATCATTCATGGGATGTGGGCATCACTGGCTATGCCAGCATTTATTGCCCATCCCTAATTGCCCTTGAGAAGGTGGTGGTGAGCTGCCTTCTTGAACTGCTGCAGTCCATTTGGGGTAGGTAGACCCACAGTGCTGTTAGGAAGGCAGTTCCAGGATTTTGACCCAGCGACAGTGAAAGAGCGGCGATATAGTTCCAAATCAGGATGGTGTGTGACTTGGAGGGGAACTTGCAGGTGGTGATGTTCCCATGTATTTGCTGCCCTTGTCCTTCTAGTTGGTAGAGGTCGTGGGTTTGGAAGGTGGTTGCAGGAACTCTAGAATGTGAAAACAGAAGAAGAATCAGTTTAGCTGTTTTATTTGAATGTAATGTACAGAACTCTTATTGAAAGGTGCCAGGCATCTCGAGCACTTGTCCAGGCCCCATAGTCCCTTGAGCAGAGAAGATTAAGAGGTCGATCTAATTGAGGCGTTTAAGATGATAGAAGGAGTTGGCAGAGTAGGGAGAGAGAAACTACTTCCTCTGGTGCTGGGGAGTCTAGAACAAGGGAACATAATAAAATTAGTGCTAGGCCATTTCAGAAGGCTTTTGATAAGGTCCCACATAAGAGGTTAGTGTGCAACATTAAAGCACATGGGATTGAGAGTAATAAACTGGCATGGATTGAGAATTGGTTGACAGACAGGAAACAGAGAGTAGGAGTAAACGGGTCTTTTTCTGGGTGGCAGGCAGTGACTAGTGGGGTATCGCAGGGATCAGTGCTTGGGCCCCAGCTATTCACAATATATATTAATGACTTGGGTGAGGGAACTAAATGTAACGTTTCCAAGTTTGCAAACGACTCAAAGCTGGGGGGGAATGTGAGCTGTGAGGAGGATGCAAAGAGGCTCCAATGTGATTTGGACAAGTTGGGTGAGTGGGCAAATGCATGGCAGATGCAGTATAACGTGGATAAATGTGAGGTTATCCACTTTGGTTGTAAAAACAGACAGGCAGATTATTATCTGAATGGTGATAGATTGGGAAAGGGGGAGGTGCACCAAGACCTGGGTGTCCTTGTACACCAGCCATTGAACGCAAGCATTCAGGGGCAGCAAGTAGTTAGGAAGGCAAATGGTATGTTGGTCTTCATTACAAGAGGATTTGAGTACAGGAGCATGGATGTCTTACTGCAGTTATACAGGGCCTTGATGAGACCACATCTGGAGTATTGTGCGCAGTTTTGGTCTCCTTATCTGAGGAAGGATGTTCTTGCCACGGAGGGAGCACAAAGAAGATTTACTAGGCTGAGTCCTGGGATGGCAGGACTGACATATGAGGAGAGATTGGGTCGACTATGTCTATATTCACTAGAGTTTAGAAGAAACCTATAAAATTCCAACAGGACTAGACAGGCTAGATGCAGGGAGGATGTTTCCGATGGCTGGGGAGTTCAGAACCAGGGGTCACCTCAGGATACAAGGTATGCCATTCAGAACCGAGATGAGGAGAATTTCTTCACTCAGAGGGTGGTGAACCTGTGGAATTCTCTACCGCAGAAGGCAATGAAGGCCAAGTCATCAAATATATTCAAGAAGGAGATAGATATACTTCTTAATGCCAAAGGGATCAAGGGATATGGGGAGAAAGCGGGAATAGGGTACTGAATTAAACGATCAGCCATGCTTTATTTTGAATGGCAGAGCAGGCCTGAAGGGCTGAATAGCCTACTCCTGCTCCTGTTTTCTATGTTCAGGGGTGATGTCAGGAAGCATTTCTTCACAGAAAGGAGAGTGGAAATTTGGAACTTGCTTTCCAAAAAAGCTGTTAAGGCTTTGGCTCAGTTGAAAATTTCAAAACTGGGATTGATAGATTTTTGTTAGGCAAGGGTTACGGAACCATGGCTGGTAAATGAGGTTAGATACAGATCAGCCGTGATCTAATTAAATGGTGAAACAAGCTTGAGGGGCTGAATGGTCGACTCCTGTTCCTATGTTCCTTTCAGAAATCCAGCTTAACTGTCTCTTTTTCTGTTTATTTTCTTATAATTTGGGGTTTAAAACCAGCAATCATTTATAATGGAAACCAAACATTAGTGTATTGAAGAACAGCCATCCCTTTCACTTTTGTGTATTCAATATTTCTACAGTGAACAACTGGGATGAATGACATAGTTTACCCCAGTCCTAAAGAATAAACTTGTTTATAATCTTGTCATTGTAACACTGAACACAGAGATAACCCTGTACATGTAAAAAGGACAATTGAATGCTTTACAGCGCTCAGATTGAGTGAAAGAGGTAAATTCTTGAGAATAAATTCCAGTCCCAAAAAGCTGTGTTTACCTCAATTCTCGGACTAATATACACTATGCATCACATTCTGCTTATTGAAAATTAGTCAGTTCATCTTAGAGTATAGATCTAATATTATATGCCGCATTATGCAAACAAATATTTTTGTCTGCGGGAACAGTAATTATTTAATCAAAAAGTTGGAGTTGGACATCAATATCTAAATATATCATGGTATAGAAGAGATGGAGAGAGTTTAAACTACAAAGAAGGAGCTCTTTGTATCAACAGTAGATTCTAAACTCTACATGAATATAAGAAATAGGAGCAGGAGTAGGCCATTTGGCCCCTGGAACCTGCTTTGCCATCTAATAAGATAATGGCTGATCTGATGGTGACCTTAACTCTACCTTCCTGCCTATCCCCATAACCTTTGACTCCCTTGTCAATCAAAAGTCTGTGTAACTCAGTCTTGAGTATATTCACGAAGCCAGCCTCCACTGCTCTTTGGGAATGAGAATTCCAAACACTAATGACCCTCGGAGAGAAGAAATTCCTCCTCATCCCTGAATTAAATTGAAAATCCCTTAATTTGAAACTGTGCCCCTAGTTCTAGATTCGGGGAAACATCCTCTCAGTATCTACCCTGTCAAGCCCCCTCAGAATCTTTTGCATTTCAATAAGATCACCTCTCAATCTTCTAAACTCCAATGAGTATAGGCCCAACCTTTCCTCAAGACAAACAGCCTCATCCCAGGAATCAGCCTAGCGAACTTTCTGTGAACTGCTTCCAAGGCAAATATCCACTCACTTAATCTGTCTATATCCCTTTGTAGACTCTTTGTATCATCCTCATAACTTGCATTCCTATCTATCTTAGTTTTGTCAGCAAATTTGGCTACAATACAGTCGGTCCCTTCATCCAGGTCATTAGTATTGTTACAACCAAGGCGGAAGGAGTGCACTGTCTTTCTCTAGTTCCACCTTTCCATGGGTCACAACATATATTTACTGAAGTGGCCAATTATATACACTTTTTTTTCAGAATAAAATCCACCAACCAGGTTTTTTTAATAAGCAACAAAATTATTAATTTATTTTAAAACAGGACTTCTTCAGTAAAGATGCAAAGCTTGTTAACACATTGAAATATGAAAGTTCCCTTCTAAGTTAACCCACCACACATGCACGCACATACACCTGTTAAAGAAAAAATAAAGAAGATTTCTCTGCAGAGATCTCTTTACAAAAAAGGCAACAAAAAAAAACACTTCGGCAAAATACTTGTCAATTCTTGAAGGAAAACGATACGATATGGTATGTTCCAAGCTGGCCCTTTATTCTGGCATCCAAATATGCATAGACGACTGTCACTGGGATCTTTTTGGAGCTGTTCCCTTCAGGCAACATCAAGGATTAGTCTGACAGCGTTTTCAGGAGAAATGCAGCATCAGTTTCTCTATTTCCCAAACCCTGGATTCTCAGGGTTTCTCAAAGAGGTGGAAAAGGATGAGCTGGTAGCTTCTCTCTTAGCAGGCTTACCCCCAACTGACTCAAAACAATATCCAAAACGAAACCAAGTCTTGACCATCATAAATCTTCATATGTCACTTCTCTGTAAACAACTCCCCCAGAAGGCTCCTGCTGTTTACTTAGCTGAAGACGTGTGACTTCTAGTAAGTGTGTTTTTAAACAAAGTCCCAAAGTCCTTCCAGTGACCTTTTTTTTAAAAAAAAAACAAAGTCCAGCATCACTTCAGTCTTCCATTTCCAGAATTTTTCAACATGGTTCCTCAAAAAATATTTTAAAAATTGGAAGCGCTTTCATAATAATATAGATCAGGGTTGTCCAAACTTTTCGCATGGGGTCCACATTACAACTTTTGTCTTGCAAAGGGGGCCACAGAGACAATTTTGGAAAGATAAAGGCATTAAAAATGTATCTTACTATTAACCAATACAGCAACAAATGTGCATTTTTGTGAAGAAGCCTTCAATGGAAAGATTAATTTATTGACTTATTTTCTTGTCACTATGTTGGACACTGATTTAGTGAGATACCTGGCATTTTTTGCTTACACAAGTAGTCAGTGTTTGCCTGCACACCTGTTGTAGCGATGCGGAGTATTCCAGATAGATGTCCATCTGTCAGGAATGATCTTGATCACACTTTTTCCCTCTCCCTCTCTGTCTCTCTCTCTCTCACTCTCTCTCTCTGTCCCCTCTCTCTGTGCTTCCCTTTCCCTGTGTCATCCTCGCTCTCTGTGTCGTCCTTGCTCTCTCTGTCCCTCCCTCTCTCTGTCTCCCCCCCACTCTGTCCTCCCTCCCTCCCTGTCCCTCTTTCTCTCTCTCTGTCCCCTCCTCTCTTTGATTCTCTGACTGTCCCCCCCTCTCTCTCTCTGTCCCCCTTCTCTCTCTCTGTCCCCCCCTCACACTCGCTGTCTCCCTCTATCTCTCTCTCTGTCTCTCTCCCTCTCTCTCTGCCCCCCTCTCTATGGGACCCTCTCTCTCTCTCTCTCTCCCCCCTCTCTCACTGCCTCTCTCTCTCACTGTCAGTCCTCCCTTTTTCTCGATCTTTGCCCCCATCTCTCTGGCTCCCACTCTCTCTCTGTCTCCACCCCTCTCTCTGTCCCTCTCTCTGACTCTCGCCTCCCCTCTCTCCCCCTCTTTCTCGCTATCCCCTCTCTCTCTCTCTCTGTCCCCCTCCCTCTCTCTATCCCTGTCCCCCTCCCTCTCTCTATCTCTTCGTCCCCTCCCCTCTGTCTCTCTGTCTCCTCTCGCTCTGTCCCCCTCTCTCCCTCTGCCCCCTCTCTCTCTGTCCACCCCGCCGACATTGCAGACAGCGGGAATGCTCAGTCGAGCAGCTTTGTGGTTAGTCAATTTTTTTTTTAAATCGCAATGTCAGTTTCACAACTGACAGGTTCTGGGAGTGAGAACAGTGGTTTAAGGACTTCGGACAGATTTGTAATTTTCTAGTGGGCTTTAAAAAAAAAGGCAGAACCCAGGCATCTGTCGGAAGTTGGGAAACTACTCTTCCCGCTCCCAGCACCTGTCAGCTGTGAAACTGACATTGTGAGTTTTTTTAAAAGCTAGTCTGGAACAAGAAGCCAATGGGAAATTTCTCATCTCTGAAATTACCAATCATGGACTCCTCATCAGAATGAGGAATGGCCCGGTACAATTTACATCAGCAAGCTGGCTGGCAACTTTTGATGGGCTGTATCATGGCTCGCGGGCCATATGTTGGACAACCCTGATATAGATCATAAATAGTTGCGGTCCCAGCACTGATCCCTGTGGCGCTCCACTAATTATAGTTTGTCATCCTAAAACTGACCCAGTTATCCTGACTCTCTGTTTCCTGTTAGTTAGTCAGTCACCTATCCATGCTAATATATCACCCCCAACACCAGGAGTTCTTACCTTTTGTTACGAACAGGTGGGAGGTGATGTGGGTAACTTCCACTTTTCACCTCTCAACTGATCGCAGATAGTGTTTTTAAAAATAACGTTTTAGTCCCTGAGTGTTTGAAGAGTCACAAAATAGGCACATGACAGATGTTCCCTTTGGGTTAAAAAAAATATATATTTATTTTACACTATATGGAAAAATGTTTGTGATCTCACTCACTCATGCATTCACACGCGCACACACACACACATACGAAAACTGTGGTAAAAGAGTTTTTTGTTTGAAGAAAACCTTTAGAAGTTTTTCAGGTGGAAATCCTTCAATGGTGCAGGCCTGAAAGTTCTTTGTCTTGAAACGGATGAAGTATCGCAGACTCCATCTGGTTAAATCTGAATCCGAAGTCGATGGTGTAAATCCTGGTTCACTTTCGCAGGTGGGAAGTTCCAAAGTCACCTAGCAATTTCTCTGCTGTAGTGGTGAAAAGTTGTTGTCAGCAGGGCTCCTGCTTAGCTGGAACTGTCTCACAGCCGTTCTGGCTGGAAAAGAGCTTCTCTGGCTGTTCTGCTGTTCTCCCTCTCTGTCTCCAGAGAGATACCTTTTAAGGTAGAAACTTGACAGGTTAGGGTGTCAGTCAGGTGACTAACGGCTCTCTCTCCTGGGGTGATTCATAAAATGCTCCAGGATATGGGAACCATTGTTTCATGATGGCATCTGAATGTGGTCCATTCTGATGAATAGGTGCTACTTCACACTTATTATTTTAGTCTTGGCTGCGGAGTCTGTCTTTCTACAATAGACTTTATTTGCTCCATTCCTGAAGATAGGAGTTGTTTGCATGGAATGGACTGTTTTATATTTCAATGTGTTTTCCCCAAAGCTAATTCAGATGTGGATAATGGGTTTTGTCTTCAATAGACAGATACGTTTATTGACAGTACAGGAGGGTGGTCACCTGACCTCTACTCCATTTTGTCTGTGACACAACTGTGTCCATTTTGTCTGTTCTCTTCAACAGTTGACTTTTATTTCACAATTCTTCCAGTTCATGTCCTCACTGTTCCCTTCGTTAGTGTGACATTTTTATGTGGCACCTTATCAAGTGCCTTTTGGGAATCAAAATACATTGCATCTACTGGTTCCCCTTTATCCACCATACTTGTTACATCCTTAAAGAACTCCAATAAATATGTCAAACACAATTTCCTTTTCACAAACCCTGTTGTTTCTGCCTGATTTGTATTGTGATGTCTATAGATGTTTATAGATGTCTTTAATAATGGATTCTAGCATTTTCCCAACAATGGATGTTTGGCTGACTGGCCTATAGTTTCCTGCTTTCTGTCCCACTCCTTTCTTGAACAGAGGTGTTCCATTATTAGATCAGGGAGGTTAGTGCTCTGGCCTTGTGTTTTGTTTAGATCTCGTTTTTACTCTTTTAACAGAAGACAAGACGTGGACTGTAACGCAGCACAACAATACAGAGCTAACCAAAGTCCAAGGCTCCAGTTCGGGCAAACCTCACATTGTGCATTTGAGTTACACTGCTAACATGGAACAGCTTCAGGCCATGATTAACAACATGGACTACTGCGAGCAGGAAGTGTCCTACCATTGCAGAAGGTCGCGCCTTTTGAACACACCTGGTAAGTACAAGGGCCAAGTTCTACTGAATCAGTTGCCTCAGAGATGTAAGCTATGAAGCTCTTTAGTGACAAGCTACACGGTATGGTTCAATGGGACAGGAACATTTGGTTTTATGTAGTAAGCTTTCTTTTAATAATATTTATTACAGTTGTTTCTCAGTTACGATGCACAGCCATCTGTGGTTCAGTGCACTAAATAGACAGACAGAGTCAAAGGAGTGACTTATACCTAATACAATAAGGGTAAGGCATGGGGTTGGATTCTGGTGAGTGTTATTAGTACTTATGTGTAAAGCTGTGATCGTGTAAAGCTTGAGGTTTGTATTCCTTGGAATAGGAAAGGTTACAAGGTGACTTGATTGTGGTTTTTAGGATTTTGAAAGGAATTGATAAGGTAGATAGAGATTTCTGCTAGTGGTAGAGTCTAGAACAAAGGAACATGACCTTAAATGCAGAGCCAGGCATTTCAGAAGAGGTTAAGAAACACTTCCTCACTGGTCGGTAGCAGTGTGGAGCTCTCTGCAACAAAAAAAGCAATATATTCTAGCACAATTAATAATTTTAATTCTGAGATTGATAGATTTTGGTTAGACAAGTGTATAAAGAATATGGAGCCAAGGCCAGTGGATGGAGTTAAGATACAGATCAGTCACCAACTTATTAAATGATGGGACAGGTTCAAATAGCCCAATTCTGTTTCTACATCCTTATAGTATAATTCCTGTGTCTCTGACGTCTGGCCTCAATTACAGTCCCCTATGCCAGAACTGCATCACTTTGCAACAAAAGAAATTCAAGCCAATTGGCTTTTTGTTGAAAATATAATAATCTTGTATACAATCAAAAGACTGCCAAAAAATTTTTTTTTTAAATTGTCTACATTGCCCAATATGACAAAACTTACAATTGCAACAGGGATAAGAAACCTGTGCATTTGTCATGTATCTCAGTGTCAGCAGTAAAAATCCCCACTGCAGAGATAACACAAGTCGAATGCTTTGAACAGGTTTACTTTGGCTTCAGGGCCCGACTTAATTATTGAGTGGCGTGGGCCTCCCTGGAGGATGGAGTTCCATTCCGCCTCACTCCAGAGTCAGCCTGAGTCTGAACTCCACACCACAAAACCTCACCATCAATGCAAAGAAGCCATTCTGCACTGATGCTACCACTATTTGTTACCTCCAGACTCAACTATCCCAATACTCTCTTGGCTGGCCACTCATCTTCCATCATCCCTAAACTTCATCCAAAACTCTGCTGCCTATATACTGACTCGCACCAAGGGCTGATTTTTTTGAGGTCCCCCGAAGTCAGGAACAGAGGTAGGAGGGCCCCGAAAATAGTGGCACTGGAAGGCGCGTCAATTTCAGGGCACCGATCCCGGCGCCAGCAATAATTACCAGGGTGGGGGATAGGGCGGGACAGGAATCCCGCTCTCTTCCCAATTGAGGTCAATTAAAACTATTGAAAAGCTCGTTAAGAGCTGGTCAGGGTTTGAACTTGAAACTTTGAAAAGGGCAGACAGGTAACACACACCTTCTGAAATAGATCAGCTGTGGGGAGACGGGTACGCAGTGGGGTGTGAGTCATGGCTGCCCCAGGGGATCATCTCAGCCCCGGGGCGGCACAGTGGCGCAGTGGCTAGCACCGCAGCCTCAGAGCGCCAGTGACCCGGGTTCAATTCTGGGTACTGCCTGTGTGGAGTTTGCAAGTTCTCCCTGTGTCTGCGTGGGTTTCCTCCGGGTGCTCCGGTTTCCTCCCACATGCCAAAGACTTGCGGGTTGATAGGTAAATTGGCCATTATAAATTGTCCCTAGTATAGGTAGGTGGTAGGGAAATATAAGGACAGGTGGGGGAAATATAAGGACAGGTGGGGATGTGGTAGGAATATGGAATTAGTGTAGGATTAGTATATAAATGGGCGGTTAATGGTCGGCACAGACTCGGTGGGCCGAAGGGCATGTTTCAGTGCTGTATCTCTAAACCATAAAAGTGTCTTCCAGTCTAAGGAGAACTCAGCTCTTGGTAAGGGAGTGCCTTTGGCATTCCGCAGGTGGTAGGGAGAGTGGGCACTCACCACCCGGGCATTGAACAGGGTCGGCACCCACTGTGGGATGCACTGTGGAGGAAGAACAGCATGGAGCAAGGCTGCCAAGGGCAATTGGGCAGCCACCTGCCCAGCATAAAGGCTGCAGCTGGCAATGGGGGTAGAGCTCTCAGATTTTGGGCCCCGTGGTGATGAGGGCCAACACTGTCTGCAGGAAATGTGGAAACCCGAGCAACAGGAAGGCACAGGAGAGGAAAGAAGGCAAGAAGGACACGGAGGCCATACCCTCAGCAGAGGATTTACTGCCAAAGATACCGTCACCTGGAGGTGACCGAGACCCAGTGCCATGTGAGACTGCGACTCACCAGACAGATAGTCACAGACGCCGATAATCTCGTCACTGGAGACCTCCCACCTTGCAGCACTGGTCACCATACCCTGCCAGTAGTTGGCGCAGTCACTGTGGCCTTGACCCTCTTTGCTTCTAGCCTTCCAAGGATCTGCTGCAGACCACAGTGGCATCTTGCAAATGGCAGCACAGCACTGCATCTCTCAGGTCATTGATGCCCTCTTTGCTCGAACTGGACAGTACATTCACGTCACAACAGATATGGCCTCGCAGGTTCAGGGCATCTTCGATTGCACCCATGTGGCCAATGAAGCACCGATTGACTGGCCAGTGAGATTCATCAACAGGAAGGGCATCCACCTCCTCAATGTCCAACTGGTCTGTGACCACAACAAGAGCTTCGTCCATGTGTGCGCTTACTTTCCTGGCAGCTGCTCGACTCCTTCATCCTTCGCTAGTCCAGGCTGCCTCGGATCTTCACTCCATCCCCCAAAGTGCATGGACAAATCCTAGGTGGTCAAAGGATATCCCTTGAAGACATGGCAACTCACCACTCTATGGAAGCCCCTGGCAGAGGGACAGAGGTGATTATGCCAGAACCACCTGCTCAACAGGACAATCATTGAGCAGGTCATCGGACTTCTGAAGATGTGCAGGTGTAGCCGTCTCTGGAGATACCCCCATGGACACCTCCGTGATGAGGACGACCGCCACATGCATCTCAGCCGCAAGCCAAGGCAAGTGAGCAGGCTGCCTCCACCTCCTCCGAGTTTATGAGGAAGCACTGTGTAGGAGTGGCTGATTGCAAAGGCCACCATGTCGCATGGAGCACTAACAGGGTCAATACGGTGTCTTCCTACTGTCTCTGTAAACTGATTTTCTCTTTTTACACCTTATAAATGAAAACTTAAGGCACATGTCACTCCCTCCAAGGGGGACTAACGACAGCTGCCCCTGCCTTTAATTGCTGCCGTGACAGGAAAAGTGGTATGAGGTGGTGAAAGACATAATGGGATCCTTCACAGTGAGGGCAAAGCCTCTGGGCAGATATGCTTAGATTAGAAGTTCCAGGCTGTGTTTTCCATGCACAGGTATCTCAGACTCCCTTCCATACCTTCAGCCGGGGTCAGAGGGGCTCAGTTAAAATTCCCTGAATCAGGAATTCCCTGACGTTCATCGCATCTTCACAAGCTCTTCGATTCCTGAGGCGTGCCTGTCCACCTCTTTATGCAGCTGGGACACCTTCCTTTTCAGCGTCAGCTCCCTCTGCCTTCACTTCCTCCTCCTCTCTCACCTCCTGCTCCTGCTCTTCTCCTGATAAGCTGTCTCCTTCAAGGGCCTCACAACACTTCCCTGGAGGGCCATGTTATGGAGAACACAGCAAACCACCGCAATGACTGAGACCCTTGCAGGAGGGCAGCACCCGACCAGTCCAGGCACTGCAATTGTGAGAGCACATCTGCTGCTGCTGTTCAAGGTAGAACCTTCTTTCCTGTGATGCCTGAGGCCCTGCACCTATGACCAGTGCACCAGGGCTATGTCTTCTCCCTCCTCCAAGGGGATGAACCACAGCTGTATCTGCTCTGGTGGATGGTGCACACGTATGGTGTGATGCTGTTTCTTCCCCTTCTTCCTCTTCCTCCTTCTGCCTCCCCTTCTTCCTCCTCCACCTCTACCTCTTCTTCCACCTCTTTCTCCTCCTTCCTCTTCCTTTTCATCGTCTTCCTCCTCCTCTTTACTTTCCTCTTTCTTTTCCCCTTCCTTCCCTTCCTCCTCAACTTCCTCTTTCTCCTCCTCTTGGTGTACAGGAATAAAATTGTACAATTACTAAAATTGTACAGGGTTTTGGTGAGACCGCACCTGGAATACTGTGTGTGCAGTTTTGGTCTCCACATTTAAGAAAGGATATACTTGCACTGGAGGCAGTGCAGCAAAGATTTACTAAATTGGTCCCTGGGATGAGGGAGTTGACCTACGATGAGAGGCTAAGTAAATTGGGCCTTAGTAGAAGATTGAGTGGCGATCTAATTGAGACAAACAAGATTTTGAAAGGGCTTGATAGGGTAGAAGCTGAGAGCTTGTTCCCAGTGGCCTCTTAGGTACCAATTCTGGGCATCGCACTTCAGGAAGGATGTAGAAAGAGTGCAGAAAAGATTTACGAGAATGGTTCCAGGGATGAGGGACTTTAAATACATGGTTAGATTGGAGAAGCTGGGGACCTTCGTTTGGGAGGTGATTAGATAGATGTGCTCAAAATCATAAGGTGCCTAGAGAGAGTAGGCTAAGAGACATTGTTCTCGTTGGCGGAAGGGTCAAGAACCAGAGAACACCGATTTAATTGAAGTTGGCAGAAGAACCAATGGTGACATGAGGAAAAACTTTTTACGTAGCGAGACTGGTTAACATCTGGAATGCACTGCCTGAAACTGTGATGCAGGCAGATTCAATTGTGGCTTTCCAAAGGGAATTGGATAATTATCTGAAAAGAAAAGAATTGCAGGGCTGCGGGGAAAAGATGATGGAGTGGGATTAGCTCAGTTGCCCTTGCAGAGGGCCAGCATGGACACGACCACCTGGAAAACGGGAATAATAGGGATGAAATTCTATCACTTTCCTGAATCCTGGTCACTCCTCAGATATATTTGTGTTTCTTCTGTGCTGTAACCATTCTATGATTCTATGAACATGTAAATTAGGTGCCCAACGTGTGTTAAAGGATCCCTTGTCCAAATTTGTCAACGATGAGTGAGACAGGCATCAGGATCCTTCCTTGGTACCCAAGGCTGCCTATGAGAAGTAGGTAATAATTTCTTTTTAAAAAAACATAACAACTGGGGAAGAGGCAGGCAGAGGAGGACTCGTCCAACTCCACTGGCATCGCGATCACCACCTCCACCCCATAGCCCAACACCCCTCCCTGGGACTTAACTGAGGGCTACTCCTGGCACTTGTACCTCTGAACACTGGCAAATTTTGCTGCAGGAATTAGCTTGATCGGTACCTCATCCAGCACCGACACACAGTGCAGCAGTGTGTACCATCTACAAGATGCACTGTAGCAACTCACCAAGTCTTCTTTGGCAGCACCTTCCAAACCCGTGACCTCTACCCCCTAGAAGAACAAGGACAGCAACTGCATGGGAACACCACCACCTGCAAGTCCCCCTTCAAGTCACACACCATCCTGACTTGGAACTATATTGCCGTTCCTCCACTGTCGCTGGGTCAAAATCCTGGAACTCTCTTCCTAACAGAACTGTGGGTGTACCCGCACCAGATTGACTGCAGCAGTTCAAGAAGGCAGCTCACCACCACCTTCTCAAAGGCAATTAGGGATGGGCAATAAATGCTGGCCTTGCCACTCATATCCCATGAAACAAAAAAAAAGGGTCCTTCATTACTGTATGCAACTGGCTGAACACTTGTTAAAAGCACTGGTCAGAACGCCTGAAAATCAAGTATCCTTAGGGTGAGCAAAATTGGTCATTCTTTCCCCCAATAATTTCCACCTGGAAAACGGGAATAATAGGGATGAAATTCTATCACTTGCCTGAATCCTGGTCACTCCTCAGATATATTTGTGTTCATTTTATTCCTTCTTCTGCATTTTTATATGTATTTGTTGCAGTAATCCTAGTAGCATGATGAGGAAAGCCATGTATATTTAAAATGAGAATTTAAAATTGTTACAATGGTTTAGTACATTATGAGCAGGACAAAATGGCAGCCATTGTCACCTATATTGCTTAACGTTAGAAAAAATACTGTCTAACTTTTTATTATATATGGTTCATCAATGTAACAAAGCATGCAGCCATGTTGGATGGCGTTACCATGGTTTTTATATTAGGACTTGGAAGGCTTGACTACCTGATACCTATACAGTGCAAAAGTAACTTAATAACTACATGTGTCGTTCCTCACAGTAAAGCAGGAAATGGTTAAAGTTGATAAGGATGTCTGCGCTGTGTAGTTTTCAGTAAGTGTACATATTTTTCTATCCTGCTGAGCTATAATTATGCTTATCTAGCATAATTCCAACCAATTTAAATGTGCTAAACATAGCTCTGCCCTCTAAAACTTCTCCAATTTGTATCGTTAAGACAGTTTTATGAAGGAATATGAGTAAAGTTTTTGAAGTAAATCTTAACAAGACAAGCCTTCCAGAATTTTCTGGAGACAATGGTGAACTATTCAGGCAGATCCGATGTGCTGATGTGACCATATGTTATGTTCTTATTATTAAAATCTGGTCTACTTCCCTTGTTTTCAAAATTGCTTTTATGATAATCAGTCCTAATATTAAGTACCCACTTTGTTGTGTAATTTACATTGCTTAGTTAATTAATACAATTATTAACGGAATAATTTGATTTCTTTAGTTGGGACACATATTACAGTATTGCTGTAAGACTGTCCATATATTATTCAATCAGCTGAAGGTTGCTAACCATGCTGCTCAGCTGTCTGTTTTAATGAGGATGTCTGGACATTATGCAGCAGCAGTGGAGCAGGACTTCAAAAGTGGCATTATCAGCTAATTTGCCAGTTCTGCAGAAGTCACAATGCTGGCCAAAGAGCAGAACTGAATTCCACCCCTTTGACACGTTGCAGGTTGAAATGTGCACTGGTAATTCTTCATTTATCAGAATTGTAGCTTGTGTTTTACGTGAATCCCAGCAACAACATGCTTTTGTATAGAGACTTTAATATAGTAAAATGTCCCCAAGGTGCTTCACAACAGCCATTAGCAAACACAATTTAACACTGAGACTTAAGGAGATATTCGGACAGGTGACCAAAAGCTTAGTCAAAGATGTAGGTCTTTGTGCTATCTTTTCAGTGTGCTATTGATATTGAATGAGGAAAGTAGACTCTGGGTTAAAGTAACAGGAGTTTATTTACAGGGGTCTTCTTGCTAGGGCATCTACATGAACACTGAGCAGCACAAGGTACAGGTTGGTGACATCATATCTTGGGATGATGTTTAAGGTCTTGGGGAGACGGTGATGTAGTGGTAATATCACTGGACTAGTAATCCAGAGACCTAGGCTAATGCTCTGGGGACGTGGGTTCGAATGCTACCACAACAGATGGTAAAATTTGAATTCAATTAATAAATCTGTAATTAAAAGCTGGTCTAATGGTGATCACAAAACCATTGTCCTAAAAACCCATCTGGTTCAGTAATGCCCTTTAGGGAATGAAATCTGCCGTCCTTACCTGGTTTGGCCTACATGTGTGTGTGGATGTACCTACGACCCAAGGACTGCAAGGGTTCAAGAAGGCAGCTCACCACCACCTTCTCAAGGGCAATTAGGGATGGGCAGTAAATGCTGGCCTAGCCAGTGATGCCCACATCCCAGAAACACAAAAAAAATTACCCAGCAACAGTGTATGTACATTACACTACAGTCTTAAGGAGCATCTTAAAGGAGGAGAGAGAAGTGGGAGGTATAAGGAGGGAATTCAAGAGCTTAGGATCTAGGTGGCAGAAGTCATGGTTGTCAAGGTGGAGCAATTAAAATCTAGGATGCACAGGAGGTCAAAATTGGAGAAGTACAGAGAGCTCAGAAAATTGTGGCACTGGAGGAAATGACAGAGATTGGGAGGGGCAAGGCCATGAAGGGATTTGAAAACGTGATGAAGAATTTTATATCGAGGCGTTGCCAGACCGGGAGCTAATGTAGGTCAGCAAACACAGGAGAGATGGGTGAATGGGACTTGGTGCGACTTAGGATATGGGCATCAAAGTTTTGGATGAACTCAGGTTTATGTAGTGTGCAGGGTGGGAGACCAGCCAGAAGAACATTGGAATAGTCAAGGCTAGAGGTAACGAAGCATGGATGAGGTTTTTAGTGACAGATGAGATGAGGCAAAGGATAGAGATGGGCTATTTTATGGAGGTGGAAGTTGGCAGTCTTGGTGATGGTGTGCATATGGATTGGAATCCCAGCTCAGTGACAAAAAGGAAGCCAAGTTTGGGAACAGTCCGGGAGACAGACTAAGGTGTGATTTGGTGATGAGGGCTATGCCATCACCATGCGGTCTGAGGGGTCAGGTGATATCGGGGAGGCCTCATTAAGGGAGAAGGTGCTGTCAGCCGTTGGCCATATTTCCTTCTTGGTCATGATATTGATGCAATCATCCATCATAAGATCATGGATGGTGAGGCCCTTATTCATAAGTGAATGGACATTTTGGAGGGAGATATGGAGAGGGGAGCTGATAGCTGACCTGCAAGCAGAGTCCATGAAATCACTGGAAATAAATGATCTGTTCATTATCTAATTTTTGTGAGATCTTGCTGTGTACAAAGTGGCTGCTGTATTCTCAGTATTGCAGCGGTAACTACACTTCAGAAATAATTTATTAGCTGTGGGATGCGCCAAGGTCTTGAAAGGTGCGATTTCTTTCCTTTCTTTCATGGCTCCCTGAAAGGAAAAAAAAAGGACTTGCATTTATATAGCACTTTTCACGACCACAGGCTGTCTCAAAATGCTTTATCCCCAATGAAGTGCTTTTGAAATGTAGTCACTGGCTGAGATTTTACCTGGGCAACAGGGATCTCGAGGTCCGGCAAAAACCGCAGCCAAGAACCCCACGTTGCCCCTTCTGTGGGAGGCCCGCTAAATCAAGTGCCAATTAGGCACTTAACTATACAATGGCAGGCCACCCACGGGATCAAACACCTCAGTGACAGAAGTCCACCCCCTCTAATAATTACCGGCCAATCAGGGGTTGGCAGCTCTTTAACTGAGAAGTACCACCGCAGATGGTGGATGTAGGGGGGCCGGCAGCAAGGGTTGGGGGGGGTGGTGGCTCTCAGTGGTCCTCTCCTTCCCGATGTCAGGTCCCTCGTTCAGGTGCAAAGTGCTGTTTAATGAGAACTCCCCCCGAGCCAGCAAGCAGCCAACAGGTTTTCCTGTCATGCTTACTGTGTCTGCCGCTTGGCTAATTGTGGCGGTGACAGGATGAAGCCCTTAATTGCCACAATTGGGCATTAATTGCCCACTTAAGGACCTCAATTGGTGGTGGGACAGGCCTGTTCACAGGCCTTCCCGCCCTGGACCTAATTTTGGCGGAGATGCGAAGGTGGCATGGTCTCTCGCTAACCTGCTGCGGAAGAGAGCATCAAATTCCCCTCACTGTTGTAATGTAGAAAAGGCCGTGGCCAATTTGTTACAGCAAGCTCCCACAAACAGAAATGTGACAATGACCAGAAAATCTGTTTTGATAACGTTGATTGAAAATAAATATTGACCAGGAAACCACACAGAATTCCCCTGCACTTCTGCAAAATAATGCTGTGGGATCTTTTATGTCCAGCTGAGAGGGCAGTGGGGTGCCTGGTTTAATGTCTCATCTGGAATACGGCATCTCCAACAGTGCAGCACTCCCTCGTACTATGCTAGACCGTCAGTTTAAATTTTTGTGCTTAAGTCCTGGAGTGGGTCTTGAACCCACAACATCCTTTGGTCATCCTGCAGCTCTTCCTTCATCTGCTTTTATCAACGCAGAGGCAAAATATTTGTTTTAGTTCCTTGCCATTCCTGTACAATGAGATTGCCATTTTCATCCCTAAGTTATCAACTTTTTTTGGATTTTATTCCTCCCTTTGATGTTCTTTGAAACCCCTTACTGGTAATATCAAAGTTTAAAACACAGACTATACGTAAGAGTGAGAAAGTGCATTTTGGTAGGAAGAATAAGGGGGCCGCCTACTCCTTGGAAAATAAGAGTCCAAGTGGAGTAGAGGCACAAAGGGATCTTGAGGCATGAATTCACAAATCATTAAAATTAGCAACACGGGTTAACAAAACCATAAAAAGTGCAAGCAAAGCACTGGTGTTCATTTCCAGAGGAATATAACTCAGAAGAGAGAAGTTATGTTAAGCTTACATAGAAACCAGTGATACACACATCGCATGAACAAATAATTTCAAAAAAACCTTGGTTAGACTATATTTATAGTGTATTATGCACAGTTCTGGTCTCCCTTTTACAAACAGAATATAGAAACCTTCACAGATAGGAACTAGAGAAGACAGGAGGGCTTTTGTTAATGCAACGAGTTGTTGTGATCTAGAATGCACTGTCCGAAAGGGTGGTGGAAGCAAATGCAACAGTAACTTTCAAAAGGGAATTGACTAAATATTTGATGGGAAAAATTACAGGGCTTTAGGGAAAGAGCAGGGGAGTGGCACTAATTGGATAACTCTACCAAAGAGCCAGAACCGAGGCAATGGGCTGAATGGCTTCCTTCTGTGTTGTATCATTCTATGCATACCCATTTGAATTAAGTTTTGAAAAGTCCAATAATCTGCTATCATTATACCCTGCACGAGTGACCGTGGAGAAAGAATATTGTATAGGCCATTGTAAAATCATATACATGTTCTCTTTGAATATTGTTATGGTGTTGCTACACACAGTAACGAGAACAATTATTGCCCCAATATTAGTTAGCAGCATTGTTCCCTGTAAGCTGCACGCACATGGCTGCACGGCAATCCAGAATGGACCATGCTGGCTGCTCACAAGTTGTCCACTATAAGACACTGTGAGTGCCCGGCTGTGGCCGCGCAATAAGACTTAAAGGTACCACGTGTTCAAATGAAGAAGCACTGCACAGCAAAAAAGTTTAAAGGGGACATTTGTTATTAGTATTCACTTGCCATCTGTTTAAATGAGTTAACTGCTCTTTCTTCCCCTCCAGAGTCAATTTTACAAGGTTATATAATTCAAGTGTCAGTCATTCTTCAGCACTTTTGTTTGTTTAATGATAGATGCTTCAAGTAAAATAATAGTCACTATTGTGCTTTACTTCAAGAGCTCATATTCCAAATCAACATTTGGTCACTGATTGATGCTACGTTGCCTTTTTTTGTCACACTGTAAAGAAGGAACCATTCAATGAGAATAACAAATCCCATGGTCCTGTCGGTAACCCCTCTTGAGAAGCTGAGGAATCAAGAGCATCTGTATGTGCATAATTACTGTGCATCCTTTTGCATTTACTTGTGCCTTTCGACAGGTATAATGCAGCATTTCTTGATCCCTGTCAAACACGCCTTTATTTTCACTAACACAGGACCAAACTATGGTTCAGTAGAGTGAGAAACTAAGGATAAAGGATGTCTGAATTGTCAGTTTTGGTGCTGTGCTTGGCCAGCTGTTCACTTTTCACAATTGACGTAAACATGCTGACATTTCACTCAGTTAGGCTGATTCATTCCAGGGATTTATGCTAGATCTCATTAGAAAACAAACAAAGAGCATTACTTATTTGCCTTGCCGTGGATACCCAATGTACAGTCAATAATGCAGTAAAGAGTGACTTCAATCATTGCAGTTTTTCTTTATTCATGTGAGCATTGCTGGCTAGACCAGTGTTTATTGCCCATCCCTGGTTGCCCTTGAGAAGGTGGTGGTGAGCCTTGAACTGCTGCAGTCTATGTGGTGTAGGTGCACCCACAGTGCTGTTAGGAAGGGTATTCCAGGATTTTGACCCAGCAACAGTGAAGGAACGGCGATATAATTCCAAGTCAGTATGGTGTATGGCTTGGAGGGTAGTTACAGGTGGTGGTGCTCCCATACATCTGCTGCCCTACTTCTAGGCGGTAGAGGTTGCGGGTTTAGAAGGTGTATCTTGTAGATGGTACCCACTGCTGCAACTGTTGTGGTGAATGGAGTGAATGATGAAGGTGGTGGATGGAGTGTCAATCAAAGCAGGCTGCTTTGTCTTGGATGGTGTTGAGCTTCTTGAGTGTTGTTGGAGCTGCAGCCATCCAGGCAAGTGGGGAATATTCCATCAAACTCCAGACTTGTGGCTTGTAGATGGACTGGCTTTGGAGAGTCAGGAGGTGAGTTACTTGACAACTGGATGGCTTGCTAGGGCATTTCAGAGGGCGGTTAAGAGTCAACAACATTGCAGTAGGTCTGGAATCACATGTAGGCCAGAACAAGTAAGAACAGCAGATTTACTTCCCTAAAGGACTTCAGTGAACCAGATGGGTTTTATGACAATTGATAGTTTAATGGCACCATTACTGAGACTAGCTTCCAATTCCAGATGTTTAATTTTAATTAATTAATTGAATTTATTAATCAATTGAATTTAAATTCCACCAGCTGCCAGAGTGAGATTTGAACCCATGTCCCCAGGGCATTAGCCTGGGCCTCTGGATTACTAGTTCAGTGACATATCCACTATGCCACTGTCTCAGCAATATGCAAATGTTTTGAGCAGAAGCATGAGAAAAAAATCTTTCTCAAAACGGGTGCAATTTGGGTCTGAAGTGGAAACTTTATCCCAATGTGTTTTGGACCCACCGTCTAAACAGAGCCCTCAAAGAAACTGACAAATTTTCACAGAATCACAGAGTCGTTACAGCACAGAAGGAGGCCATTCGGCCCATTGTCTCCTCACTGGCTCTCCGAAAGAGCAGCTGCCTCAGTTCCATTCTCCTGCCTTCTCCCCATAACCCTGCACTTTCTTCCTTTTCATATAACTGTCTAATTCCCTTTTGAATGCTTCAATTGAACCTCTTCCACTACATTCTCAGGCAGTGCATTCCATACCTTAACAACTTGCTGTGTGAAAAAGTTTTTCCTCATGTCACTTTTGCTTCTTTTACCAAATACTTTAAATCTGTGCCCTTTCATTCTCGATCCTTTCATGATTGGGAACAGTTTCTCTCCATCTTCTCTGTCCATACCCCTCATGATTTTGAATACCTCTATCAAATCACCTCTCAGCCTTCTCTTCAAGGAAAACAGTCCTAACTTCTCCAATCTATAGAATCATAGAAAATTGCCCTCATCAACTCTCTCTGTTACTTCCTCATAAAACTCCAGCTTAGTTAAAAATGATTTTCCCTTAAGAAATCCATGCTGGCTTTCTTTAATTAACTCACGTTTGTCCATGTGACTATTGATTTTGTCCCTAATTATTTTTTCTAAAACTTTTCCCACCACGCAAGTTAAACTGACTGGCCTGTAGTAGCTGGACTTATCTTTACACCCTTTTTTGAGCAAGGGTTTAACATTTGCAATTCTCCAGTCCTCTGGCACTACCCCAGAGTCTAAGGAAGTCTGAAAAATTATGGCCAGTGCCTCTGCTATCTCCATCCTCACTTCCCTCAGTATACTTGGATGCATCTCATCCGGCCCTGGTGTTTTATCCACTTTAAGTACAGACAGCCTATCTAATACTTCTTCTTTATCAATTTTAAACTGCTCTAGTGTCTGACTTAACTCCTCTTTCAACATTTTCTGGATTGCATCTTCTTCCTTGGCAAAAACAGATGCAAAGTATTCATTTAATACCTCAGCTATGCCCTCTGCCTCCAGGTGTAAATCCCCTTTCTGGTCCCTAGTTGGTCCCACTCCTCCTTTTACCACCCTTTTACTATTTATATGCCTATATATTGCCATTGAAATCAAATGAAATGAAGATCGTGCAGTTTCAACAACAGGCAGCGATGTCAGTTGAAAATCTACTTTGTCACTGTAGTAAGAGTTTCTATAGATATTTAAAAAAGAAAAGTGTTAACAAAGTGAGCATTGGTCCGATAAAAAAATGAGTCTGGGGAATTAATAAGGGAAAATAAGGAGATGGCAGATGAATTAAACAGGTATTTTGCATCAGTCTTCACTATAGAGGATACACAGTGGCGCAGTGGTTAGCACCGCAGCCTCACAGCTCCAGCGACCCGGGTTCAATTCTGGGTACTGCCTGTGTGGAGTTTGCAAGTTCTCCCTGTGTCTGCGTGGGTTTCCTCCGGGTGCTCCGGTTTCCTCCCACAGCCAAAAGACTTGCAGGTTGATAGGTAAATTGGCCATTATATATTGCCCCTAGTATAGATAGGTGGTAGGGAAATATAGGAACAGGTGGGGATGTGGTAGGAATATGGGATTAGTGTAGGATTAGCATAATATGGGTGGTTAATGATCGGCACAGACTCGGTGGGCCGAAGGGCCTGTTTCAGTGCTGTATCTCTAAATCTAAATCTAAAAAAATAAATCTAAGTAACATCCCAGAAACAGCTGTAATTCAGGAAATGGAAGGGAGGGAGGAACTCAAGAAAATTACTATCACCAGGGAAGTGGTACTGAGCAAATTGTTGGAGCTGCTGGTTGACAAGCGCCTGGGTCCTGATGGACTTCATCCTAGTGTCCTAAAAAAATTGACTAGTGAGATAGTTGATGCATTGATTTTAATTTTCCAAAATTCTCCAGATTCAGGGAAGGTTCCATTAGATTGGAAAATAGTGAATGTAACTCCTTTATTCAAAAAAGAGAGGGAGACAGAAAGCAGGAAACTACAGGCCAGTTAGCTTAACATCTGTCACAGGGAAAATGTTAGAAGCTATTATTAAAGATGTTATTGTAGGGTACTTAGAAAAATTCAAGGTAATCAGGCAGAGTCAACAGTGGTTTGTGAAAGGGAAATCATACTTAATCAATTTATTGGAGTGCTTTGAAGAAGTAACATGTGCTATGGATAAAGGGGAACAGGTGGATGTCCTGTACTTAGATTTGCAGAAGGCATTTGATAAAGTGCCACATCAAAGGTTATTGCAGAAAATGAAAGTTCATGGGGGCATTGATAGAAGATTGGCTAGCTAACAGGAAACAGTCAGTCAGCATAAATGGGCCATTTTCTGGTTGGCAAGATGTAATGAGTGGTGTGCTGCAGGGATCAGTGCTGGGGCCTCAACTTTTTACATTTTATACAGATGACTTGGATAAGGGTACCGAAGGTATGGTTGCTACAGTTCTGGGCACAGCACCTTATAAAGAAAATTTTGGGCTTGGAAGGACTGCAGTGCAGAATCATGAGAATGCTTTCCAAAGGTTAGAATATGAGGAGAAATTACATAAACTAGGCTTGTATTCCCTGGACTATAGACGTTTAAGAGGTGATTTGATTAAGGTTTTTAGGATTTTGAAAGGAATTGAAACTGTAGATAGAGAGAAACCTTTTCCACTTTTCCTTAAAATCATAAGTCAGGCGATTCAGGATGGAAGTTAGGAATCTGTTCTTTACATAAAGGGTGGTAGAAATGTAGAACTCTCTCCCACAAAAAGATGCTAAATCAATTAATATTTTTTAAATCTGTCTGATTTTTGCTACACAAAAGTATAAAAGGATGTAGAACCAAGGTGGGAGGATTGAGTTAAAATACAGACCATCTCATGAAGTGCCGGAACAGGCTTGGGAGCTGAATGGTCTGCTCCTCTTTCTATGTTCCTAGCCATCGGGAGGTGTTATGACCGTTGAGACAAGCAACCATTGAAATTGGCTGCGTGACCAGACGTAATTTTTCCCGACTCTGCACCTGCCTCAGCTCATCTGCTGCTGAAAGCTTCATGCATGCCTTTGTTATCTCTAGACTCGACTACTCATGGCAAGTCCCATTCACACATTACCCCTGCGCTCGCTGATCTACATTGGCTCTTGGTCTGACAACGCTTGATTTTAAAATTGTCATCCTTGTTTTCAAATACTGTGGTCTCACCCCTCCTCCAGCTCCAAAACCCTCTGAAATTTTTGCACTCCTCCAATTCTGGGCTCTTGCACATCCCTGCTTTTAATTGCTCCATCATTGGCAGCTGTGCCTTTAGCTGCCTAGACCCTAAGATCTGGAATTGTCTCCCTTAACATCTCCACCTCTCTCCTCCTTTAAAACACTCCTTAAAACCTACCTGTATAACCAAAGCTTTTGGTTATCTGTCCTAATATCTCCTTATGTGGCTCAGTGTCAAATTTCATTTGATAACACTCCTGTGAGGCACCTTGAGATGTTTAACTACATTAAAGCTGTTATAGGCCCAATTTTAACCTTGCATAAGTGAATGGGCTTTGAGTGAGTTAAAATCTCAGATTAATGCAAGTTTGTGAAGGTGAAGGTTGTCAATTAGTTCTTCATCTTGGCTCACTTGGTAGTACTCATTTCTGAATCGGAAGATCATGGATTCTAGCCCCACTCCAGGCCTTGATGGTGTTACAGCCAGGTGGTAAGGGGTGTGGATGGTATCCACTGTTCTACGCTCAACTGAATACAGCAAATGTTTTCTATTACTAGGGTTTTAACCCCCTGTATTTTATTTGTCTAATAAACAGACAGTGACAGGTTTTCTTGTAGGTTTAAAACAGAAGATTAATATTTATTGAGCAATATTCATTTTTGAAATGGTCACAACTGCCCCCCCACACACACACACAAGAATGGATAGATAGAGAGGAAAAGGGTAAGTGGTTTGAAGTGAGGTAAGTGTTCGAGGTTCACAATAAACCTGTCGAATCAGGTCAATTTCTCTTTTAAAGTTGCAGGCCTGTGTTTGTAGATTTTTCTGGTGGTTAAAACTTCAGTCTGTAGATAGGTATCACTTTCAGTACTCTGTTGCAACAAGTTGAAGTGTAAAATTCACAGCAGGGCTCCTTCTTTGGCTTTTGCTAGGTCTCTCACAGCTCTTGGCTAGACAGGTTTTTGTGATGTTTGTTCAGTTTTAAGATCAAAAGTCTCTCAGATCTTGCCTCTGTTGGAAGACGCAGAGCCCCCTCCTTGCAGTGACCAACAGTGGACCAGGATGTGGCAACTTCACACCTTCTTTGTTTCAGAAGAACCCATTCAATTCAAAAATGTCTCTTTATGGGTTCAGGATGGGTGTAACTGATACCTCTTAGCTTGGAATATATCCCTTTGTCCTTAACAGACAGTCAGACAGTTTGAATATACAGGTCCAGGTTGTTTGACCTTCAGTGCCATTTTGCAGCACATTTCCCACTTTGTTAAAGGAAAAGCCAATTTTTATAACTCTTCAGTTTTTGTTCTGTATTTCCATCACTGCACTTAACATGAGCGTGACAATGTTATCATCTAGGCTGACACTTCCGTACTGTATTGATACAGAGCTGCATTTTTGCAAGTGCTGTCTTCCATCAAAGAAGTTAAACTGAGCTCCAGTCTGCTTGTTCAGTGAACATAAAAGACCCATGGAACTATTTGAAGACCAAGGTTGCTCACAGTCCCCTGGCAAGTTTGTTCATTCATCTTTTGTTCTCTTTGAATACCAATTACAGCACTTCCTCATGCTCTGTATAAACCAATCAATTGAGTCAAATAGACGACGTGCTGGTATATTAAGAGGAAGTCCACCAGCTCAAAATTCTATTTACCTTAATAATGTCACAATTTGAAAAGGATGAGCAACCACTGGCAACTTAGTTGCCATTTTTCACAGACTCTAGGGATGTTTAAGAAGTAATTCACCATGTAAAGTGCTTTGAGACATTTTAACATGATAAAGTTCAATGTAAAACAAATCTTACACATTTTTCTGCCATGCTCTTTCATTATTTTACATGATTCATGTAGTGTCATCAAGTTCCTTTTGTATTTCCATCTACAGCAATTGTTTCATACCGAAGCACATTTGCCACAGCACACCTTACCAGAGGTCTTTTGTAATCCTTCGTCTTCCATTCATATTGGTTATCAACCATTAGCAACGTGTATCATATATTTGAAACTGCAACTGCGTCTAAGGTACAAATATCAGTATTCCATTTTCAATTAAAATCTGTTCATATTTACTTCTGTCACCTGCGGCTTTCTCTCTCGAACATCCATGCCCACTGATTGCTTGGTTTGTTTGAGTGGGTAGCAGGATGTAATAATGTGCATTCTTGCCTCTGAGTTAGCTCAGCATTTTCCAGGCCTGCCAGTATGCAGGTCCTGATCTTTCTCAGTCTTGCAATATAGTAACTCATGCTAATTAGCATGCAGCAAGCCTCTACTTCGTGGGCAGCAGGTCTTCAGAGTATATGACCAATTTCTCTGCTCCATACTGGACTTCTGGTGCAAAACTTCTAAATGATGGTAAGGCAACTGAGGAAAAATAGATTGCTGTTATTTTAAGATGGAGTTACATTTCTAAGCAGCAGTTGTGCTTTACATCACTGTGTTACGACCAGGCGAGAAATGTGACCCGGGTTCTGTTACTACCTTCACCTGGTCTTATTGTAACAGGGTTTAATTTTAAACACACTGTGTTTTGAGCTCCCCCTTTGTGAATTCTTGTTCACAGCTTTCCAATTATAAGGCAAAGAAATTAGCACAAATAGACTTTCTTTGGTTTAAAGAAGAGAAGTGAAATTTATTAAACTTACTTAAATGCTATATGGTTCACACCCATAGATTTACGACACACCCACACTAGTATGCGCATGCTATATACACAAGCAGATAGGGACAGAAAAGAGAAGAAAAGATAAAGTGGAACAGTTTGGGGCAATATCTTATTACTGTGCTTTGCTCACGGTATAGTCCTTTTGTAGGTAATTCTTATATTTTGTTGGGGCTCAGTATTGTGCTTAAACCTTGTTCATGAAGGAAACTTTTCTCTCTTTGAGGTTCATGTGTCTTCACAAGATTCAGTTCCCTGAGATGAGCAGGCAGACAGGAAAGAAGGTAATTCTTGCTTCAGTTCCAGGAGCACACGGCGTTCTGAGTTCAAATTCTGTTTTTCCAGTTTAAAACTCCCCGAGTTGGCCAGCAGGTAGTCAAATGACCGACTGGATTGACCAGGTCTCTTCTGTGTATTGGGGCGGGGACTGGCTCCTTTGTTTCAATACTGTCTGGTACTATGCAAATGTCCTTCCAGCCAGGGGCTTGCAATTTTAAGTTTTAATGTTCATGTGGTGAAATCTTCCGTGCCTCAGTCTTGGCAGGTGAGGGGTTTGCCTGACACCCTCACACCCAGGAGAATGAAATGCGATTTGAAGAAAAACGGCACATATCATTACAGAGTTTGAGAGAAATGTAAGATACAGAAAGAAAACCATGCATTTCTTTCATTCATTTCCATTCATTCACCAATCTTAAAGCTTATTAAAACTGGTCTGTTCTGGGTGCCAGGGCTGCTTTAATTTTCTCCTTTTATCTCAGGATAGTTAGTGGGGACAGGTCTATCCTGAACTCATGCAAAGAATTTTGGCTTCAGAGGATGGGTGGTTCCCTTTTCCTTTGACTGTGCGGGAGAAGTCTTTGTTACTCTCCTCTTTGTTCTCTGGGGCACTCCTACCTGCAGGTATTTGTGCAGACCTAACTGCATTCTCCTGTGACACTTCGACTAGTCATCACTCTCACGGTTTCTCTGCCCCCTAGAGGTCTCTCTTTGTCTCTGCAGGTTCCTGTAAATGCTGTTAGCAACTCTGGTGGGGTGCTCCTAGAGTCTGCATTTACATAGGAGGATGTGGGGTCTAACATTTCAACTTTTTCAGGGTTGGTTGACCAGATAGTAGGAGTTTTCATCCGGGGTTCTTCCTGGACTTCCTTTAACCTGTCCTCTTGGTCCTTTTTTCCCCTTCTCTTTTTAAAGTTTTTGCCAGCCATGTGCCTGCCTGTCCCCTTTGGTTCTAGGAAACTAGGGTCCTGAATCTAAATAAAGGAAACTACAAAGGTATGAGGCGCGAGTTGGCAATGGTAGATTGGGGAACTTTACTAAAAGGGTTGACGATGGATAGGCAATAGATAATATTTAAAGAATGTGTGCATGAATTACAACCATTATTCATTCCTGTCTGGCGCAAAAATAAAACTGGAAAGGTGGTTCAACCGTGGCTTACAAAAGAAATTAGGGATTGTATTAGATCCAAAGATGAGGCATATAAAATTGCCAGAAAAAGCAGCAAGTCTGAGGTTTGGGTGCAGTTTAGCATTCAGCAAAGGCGGACAAAAAGGTTGATTAAGCGGGGAAAATAGAGTATGAGAGTAAACTTGCAGGGAACATAAAAACTGACTGTAAAGGCTTCTATAAATATGTGAAGAGAAAAAGATTAGTGAAGACAAATGTAGGTCCCTTACAGTCAGAAACGGGGGAAATTATAATGGGGAACAAAGAAATGGCAGAACAATTAAACACATACTTTGGTTCTGTCTTCACAAAGGAGGACAAAAATAACCTCACAGAAATGTTAGGGAACCAAGGGTCTAATGAGAGGGAGGAACTGAAGGAAATCAGTATTAGTAAAAAATAGTGTTAGGGAAATTAATGGGGTTAAAGGCTGACAAATCCCCAGGGCCTGATAATCTACATCCCAGAGTACTAAAGGAAGGGGCCCTGGAAATAGTGGATGCATTGGTGGTCATCTTCCAAAATTCTATAGATTCTGGAGCAGTTCCTACAGATAGGAGGGTGGCAAATGTAACCCCACTATTTAAAAAAGGAGGGAGAGAATAAACAGGGAATTACAGACCAGTTAGCCTTACATCAGTAGTGGGGAAAATGCTAGAATCTATTATAAAGGATGTGATAGCAGAACACTTGGAAAGCGTAAACAGGATTGGACAAAGTCAGCATGGGTTTACGAAAGGGAAATCATGTTTAACAAATCTACTGGAGTTTTGTGAGGATGTAACTAGTAGAATAGATAAGGGAGAACCAGTGGATGGGATGTATTTGGATTTTCAGAAGGCTTTTGATAAGGTCCCATATAAGAGGTTAGTGTGCACAATTAAAGCATATGGGATTGGGGGTAATATACTGGCATGGATTGAGAATTGGTTGACAGACAGGAAACCAAGAGTAGGAATAAACGAGTCTTTTTTCCGGATGGCAGGCAGTGACTAGTGGGATCATACAGCACTGAAATAGGCCCTTTGGCCCACCGAGTCTGTGCCGACCAACAACCACCTATTTATACTAATCCTATATTAATCCCATATTCCCTACCACATCCCCACCATTCTCCTACCACCTAACTACACTCGGGGCAATTTACAATGGCCAATTTACCTATCAACCTGCAAGTCTTCGGCTGTGGGAGGAAACCAGAAACCCACGCGGTCACAGGGAGAACTTGCAAACTCCGCACAGGCAGTACCCAGAACTGATCCCAGGTCGCTAGAGCTGTGAGGCTGCGGTGCTAACCACTGCGCCGCCCAACAGGGATCAGTGCTTGGGCTACAGCTAGTCACAATATATATTAATGACTTGGGTGAGGGAACTAAATGTAACATTTCCAAGTTTGCAGACAACACAAAGCTGGGGGGTGGGAGGGTGGAATGTGAGCTGTGAGGAGGATGCAAAGAGGCTCCAATGTGATTTGGACAGTTTGGGTGAGCGGGCAAATGCATGGCAGATTCAGTATAACAGGGATAAATGTGAGGTTATCCACTTTGGTTGTAAAAATAGAAAGGCAGATTATTAACTACTTTATTATTGTTGTCTACTGATATTTATTTTAAGCCCACCGACTCCCACAGCTACCTCGACTACATTTCTTCACACCCTGCCTCCAGGAAGGACTCCATTCCATTCTCCCAATTTCTCTGTCTCTGACACATCTGTTCTGATGATGCTACCTTCCACAACAGTGCTTCTGATATGTCTTCCTTTATCCTCAACCAAGGATTCCCCCCCACTGTGGTTGACAGGGCCCTCAACCATGTCCGGCCCATTTCCCGCACCTCTACCCTCACCCCTTCCCCTCCCTCTCAGAACCGCGACAGGGTTCCCCTTGTCCTCACTTTCCACCCCATCAGCCTTCAGATCCAAAGGATCATCCTCCACCACTTCTGCCACATCCAGCATGATGCCACTACCAAAGGCATCTTCCCCTCCCTTCCTCTATCAGCATTCTGAAGGGATCGTTCCCTCTGTGACACCCTCGTCCATGCTCCCCACCACCTCTTCCCCTTCCCAGGGCACCTTCCCCAGCAATCGCAGGAGGTGTAATACCTGCCCACTTACCTCCTCTCTCCTCACTATCCAAGGCCCCAAACACTCCTTTCAGGTGAAGCAGCGATTTACTTGTACTTCTTTCAATTTAGTATACTGTATTCGCTGCTCACAATGTGGTCTCCTCTACATTGGGCGACCAAACACAGATTGGGTGGCCGCTTTGCGGAACACCTCTGCTCAGTCCGTAAGCATGACCCTGAGCTTCCGGTTACTGGCCATTTCAACACCTGCCCCTGTTCTCATGCTCACATCTCTGTCCTGGGATTGCTGCAGTGTTCCAGTGAACATTGGCGCAAGCTCGAGGAACAGCATCTCATTTACTGATTAGATACGCTACAGCCTGCGGACTGAACATTGAATTAAATAACTTCAGAGCATGACGAGCCCCCCTTGTTATGCTTAGTTATTTTTTCTTTTTTTCTTTTCCCTTTTTATTTGGTTATTTTTAGGTCTTTTTTGTTTGGTTAGTTTGTTTCTATTGTACCTACCCACTATTCATGTTTAAAAATGTTTTTTTAATGCTTGTTCTTGGAGTGCTTTGTGCTTTACAGTCAATTCACACCCTCTCTGTACTAACGCTTTGTCTTTCAGCACACCATTAAAATACCGTTTGCCTTTGTCCCATGACCTTCTGGTCAGTTATTCTCTGTGACCTTGTCCAATTAGCACCTTCTCTTTTGTTATTTCTTGCCCCCCCCCCCAACCCCCGCTTTACTTGCTTAAAACCTTTTACATTTCTAATATTTGTCAGTTCTGAAGAAGGGTCACTTACCTGAAGCATTAATTATGCTTCTCTCTGCACAGATGCTGCCAGAGCTGCTGAGTATTTCCAGCATTTCTTGTTTTTATTATCTGAATGGTGATAGATTGGGAAAGGGGGACGTGCAATGAGACCTGGGTGTCCTTGTACACCAGTCACTGAAAGCAAGCATTCAGGTGCAGAAAACAGTTAGGAAGGCAAATGGTATGTTGGCCTTCATTGCAAGAGGATTTGAGTACAGGAGCAAGGATGTCTTACTGCAGTTATACAGGGTAAGACCACATCTGGAGTATTGTGTGCAGTTTTGGTTTCCCTACCTGAGGAAGGATGTTCTTGCCATTGAAGGAGTGCAAAGAAGATTTACTAGGCTGATTCATGGGATGGCAGGATTGACGTATGAGGAGAGATTGGTTCGACTATATTCACTAGAGTTTAGAAGAATGAGAGGGGATCTCATAGAAACCTATAAGATTCTAACAGGACTAGACAGGCTAGATGCAGGGAGGATGTGCCCGATGGCGGGGGAGTCCAGAATCAGGGGTTGCTGTCTCAGGATACGGGGTATGTCATTTAGAATCGAGTTGAGGAGAAATTTTTTCACTCAGAGGGTGGTGAACCTATGGAATTCTCTTCCGCAGAAGGCAATGGAGGCCAAGTCATTCAATATATTCAAGATGGAGAGAGATATATTTCTTAATGCCAAAGGGATCAAGGGATATGGGGAGAAAGGGGAAACAGGGTACTGAATTAGACGATCAGCCATGATCTTTTTTGAATGGCGGAGCAGGCCTGAAGGGCCGAATGGCCTACTCCTCTTTTTTTTCTATGTTTTCTATGTCTCGGCAGGGGTCCCTTACAGTTCAGTAGCCCTCTGCTCGAGGGTCCTCCTAACACAGGTACAGGACTTAGGGGTGCAGGTTTCATTGTAGGTTTGGGTTTCCCCTCAACTTGGTACTTGTGGCAACTGCTGCACTCAGCCACATCTTTGTGGAGTTTTGGTCAGTCAGACTGCTGTCTTATGCAGGCTTTGGCCTTTCGTATACCGCACGTCCAGCTACTGTAGCCTCGTGGGCCCTTCTTAATATTTCTCCCCGGTACCTCTGTGGCACCACTAACTGGTGAACTACTGTCCACTCCTTGCCCTCAGGTCTGTGAGGAGAACTCCATTTCCTCATCACTATCTCATTCTTTAAATACTAGCAATCAGGGATTCCCTCTGCTTCACTTTCAGACTGGGCAGCCAGTGCTAACTCTTGCAATACTGGGTCGGCTTACTGAGCTTCAGCTAGGGAAAATCCATTTAATTCATTCCCTGGGTCTTCTAACTTTCCAAAGAAACTCTCAGACAGACAGACCTCATGGTCATCTGCCTGCAGTGCCAATGCTGTCTCCTCTGGGGGAGCTGGTTTGATTATTGCCTGATCCACTAGACATTCAGGGACACTGCAGGGGACCGTCTCCTGTCACCGCCCTGTTCTCTGCCCTCCTGCAGTCTTTCTTTCACTACTTGGGGGTGGGCTACCACCTTTACCCCCGCCAGATTATTACCTGGGAGCAGGTCAACCCCATTCACAGGTAAACTAGGGACAATTCCTACGGTCACCTGTCCCAAAACTAGGTTGCACTCCGGGTGCACCTGGTGTACACAGGCATATACTGCCCTCCAATACCATTCACCACCATTTTTGAGTTCACTGCACTCTCTGGGGGAAAGGTCAGACCTTTTCCCAGTAAAAAGGATCTAGTGGCCCCTGTTTCCCTGAGAATTACTATGGGCTTGCTTGCCCCACTTGAGGGATATGGGGTTACTTTCCCTTCAGACACAAAACCCTGAGAACCTTCAGGAATCTTATTAACTTTTCTGGCACTGGCCATAGTTAGCTTCCTGGGTTGCACTCTTACTGCAGTTAAAGCCACAGCTTGTTCTATGTTTTCCATTCGGGTCCCATCTGCACTAAGCGGGTGTGCCCTGATTAACCCTAGCAGTTTCCCCTTTAGTTTCCAGCAGTCAGCTTTTAAATGCACTCCTTTATTACAATGGAAGCACACAGGTCTCCGGGTCTCACTCTTGCTCACAACAGATTCCTTTTTGGCTGGAAGTGGGCCCCCGTGTCTCCTATTTTCCTTTCTCTTCCAGGACTGCCTGGGCAGATATCACCTTCCCACCCTTTGTCCTTTTCAGATTTGTGTGGGTGATTAGGAAAGGTTCTCCCCTGGGAAATTGGCTTATAAAGTAAAGCAAACTCATCGGCTAGAACGGCCACTTACCGGGCTCCCTGAACCCGCTGCTCCTCTACATGGGTCTTTATTGAGAATGGGAGAGAGTTTTTAAATTCCACTAACAGCATTAATTCTCTGAGAGCTGAGCTGTATTTTTAAAGCCCTCAGCCACTGGTCAAAAGCCAGCTGCTTGCTTCTTTCAAACTCCAGATAAGTTTGATTGGCTTGTTTTTTTTGAGGGTTCTAAACTTTTGGCAATAGGCTTCGGGTACTGATTCATATGCCCCAAGAATAACATTTTTGGTCAGTTCATAATTTGGTGAACTCTCTTCTGGCAACAAGGAATAAACCTCATGGGCTTTTCCAGTTAGCTTACTTTGTAGTAAAAGAGACCAGATCTCAGCTGGCCATTTTAGCTGCCTTGCCAGTTTCCCAAAGGGAGGAAAAAATTTTCCCGTCTTCCTCATTGAATTTTGGAATTAATTGAGTGAGTTTTAACAATCTTGTACCCAGTCCTGAATTGTGGTCCTCCATATTGGTCAAGCTTTCACTAGGTTTACTCTGTCACCCACTAGTTAACTCAAGGCACTTCATCTCTCTCTCTCCGGATTCTTTATGGAATATTCTTTCTCTCTCTCTCTCTCGTCTCTCCTGTTCCTTCTCCTGTCTTTCTTTCTCTCTCTCCTCTCTCATTTCCTCTCCTGTCTTTGTTTTTCGTCACATTCTATCTGGTAGGCTCTTTCTTTCTCCCTCTCCTGTCTCTCTCCCTACAGATATATGATGTGTCCCCGCTTGCATGTACACGTTATATATACATGCAGTTAGGGGCAGAAAAGATAAAGTGGAACAGTTTGAGGCAATATCTTGTTACTGTGCTTCACTCATGGTATAGTTCTTTTGTAGATAATTCTTGCATTTTGTTGGGTCCCAGTATTCTGCTTAAACCTTGTTCATGAAAGAAACTTTTCTCTCTTTGAGGTTCACATGTCTTCACAAGATTCAGTTCCCTGAGATGAGCAGGCAGACAGGAGAGAAGATATTTCTTGCTTCAGTTCCAGGAGCACACGGCTTTTCTGAGTTCAAATTCTGTATTTCCAGTTTAAAACTCCCCGAGTTGGCCAGCAGGTGGTCACGTGGCCAACTGGGTTTGACCAGGTCTCTTCTGTGTATTGGGGCAGGGACTGGCTCCTTTGTTTCAATACTGTCTGGTACTATGCAAATGTCCTTCCAGCCAGGGGCTTGCAATTTTAAGTTTTAATGTTCATGTGGCAAAATCATGTGTGCCTCAGTCTTGGTAGGTTTGGGGGTTGCCTGGCAACAGTAACAATGCAAAGTTCCTTCTCTGTTTTCTAAAGAAAGAGCTTGTATTGATATAGCACCTTCCACGACCTCAGGACATCCTAAAGCCCTTTACAATCTACTCAGTATTTTTTGAAATGTAGTTATTTTCATAATATAGGAAACACAGCAGCCAATTTGTGCACAGTAAAGTTCCACAAACAGGAATGCGATGATGACTAGATAGTCTGTTTTTAATTAAGCTATGTTGGTTGAGGTATAAATATTGGCGCAAGTGTTACAACCAGGTGAGAAAGGTGTCTCTCTCAGCCTTCACCTGGTCTTAGCGTAACAGGGTTTTATTTTTAAACACACTGTTTTTAGCTCCCCCATGGTGAATCCTTGTTCACCGCTTTCCAATTATAAGGCAAAGAAACCAGCACAAACAGGTTTTCTTAGGTTTAAAGAAACATTGAAATTTTATTAAACTTAAACTCTAATTCGGTTAACGTCTATGGATACACGACGCACCCACGCCAGCATGCATACGCGATACACACATGCAAATAGGGACAGAAAAGAGCAGAAGAAAAATAAATTGGACAAGTTTGAGGCAATATCTGAAGAGTTTTTGTTACGGTTCTTCAAGCTCACTGTAGAGTCCTTGATTGTCGGTAGATCTTGCTTTTTGTCGGGGCCCAGTATTCTTCTTAAACCTTGTTCGCTGAGGAGACTTTTCTCTCTTGGGGTTCATGTGTCTTCAGTGGATTCAGAGGCTTGTGAGAAAGAGATGGGAGCAGACAGGAGAGATCTTCTCAGTCCAGGAGCAAACAGACACTATCAGTTCAAACTGTTTGTACAATTCAGAAATACCCAGGTTGCTAAGCGGGTTAGTCATGTAACTAGCCGGTCTGACCACATCTTGGATTATATAACCTTGGCAGTCTCTGGTGATCAAGGTCCATTATGGGTTGAATGTGTCAGGGAATGGTCCTTAGTCCTTCCAGGCACTGTCTGTTAATGTGCAAATGTCTTTTTCAGCCACGGCTGATCTGTTTAACAAGCCCTTTCTTCACTCCACTAACAGTTTAAAATCAATGTTCATGACAAAATTTAAGTGCCTCATTCTTGGCAGGTGGGGGCCTAGCATGACAGCCAGAATACCATGGATAACTCCCTGCTCTTCTTCGAAATAACATCATGGGATCTTTCACATCCACCTGTGAGGGAGAATGCGGGCTGGATTTTCAAATGCCAGTGGGGTTGGAATCCGGTGTGGACGCAATTTAAAAATTGCGGTCAGGGAGGGCGTCTCTGGATCCCGACGCCTCTAGGACTGACTTACATTTTTTAAAAGTGAGGGCGGGGGTGGGGAACAAAATGGGGAAACTACTCGCCTCCAATTAACTGTGCATTTATCTCCTAGAGGAGCTTATGAAAGGGCTGGGGAGGTCATGACTGGACTTTGCATTCCACGTTAGTGCACAGCTGGCGAGTTCACAGCAGGACAAAGGGAAACCTTTTTTTCAGGTGAAAAATTATGGGGCTCTTGCCGGATCATGGCATTACCTCATATTTGGATTTTTCAACAACACCTTCTTTTATGCTGCTGGCACACGAAGGAGCTGCCTGTTGTCTTAGGGCCTGCGGCTGCCGTGCTGATCATGGCTGCCATATCCCTTTGCTGCCCGCACTCTGCAGGAAGCTCCCACCTCCTGGAGATGCTCAGTGTCCCAAATTGGGCACTGAGCTCACCTCCTACCCAGGTAGGGCATTAACATATCAAAATAGTGTCACGAGAGTGATGGGACCCAGAAATTATCTGGACCTCGGGTTCCCGGCCCTGTTTTAACATCTCATCTGAAAGACAGCATTCTCACTGGTTTGACAGCCTGAGCTATGTGGCCAAGTGGGCCCTGAACCCACAATTCTCTTGTTCTGAGGTGAGAATGCTACCCACTGAACTAGTCCTCCCAGAATTCATATACTGACTTCTTCCTTTATGGAATCTCCCATTCTTCTGGATTTTTCTGCTACTTCAAGGCATTCATAATTGTGTCTCTTTCATTCTGTTGTGAGACAGGGTAATTTTCCTGTACATTTTGATGTTCCTACCTTCTGGTTTCTAATCTCAGCTTTTGTCAAAAACTTTTGGTTATTTTATAACATCTAGATTTCATCATTGAATGAAGCAATGCAAGTTTTCCCACTGGGCCCCTAATTTAGAGAAAATCTCTTTGCCAGGTCTATTTTAATTGTGGAAGATAATTTTCTGCTCCACATTTGTCAATGTGGCATCCTTTTTGTTTAGCTTTTCACACTTCCGAATCATTGTTTGATCGCATGTTGGCTAAAATGAGTCATGTTCAACAGAGATCAAAAAGTGATATATTATCATGCCAGTATATAGTCAGATTGAAGCATTTAAGACAATATTGTTTGTTTCCAGCTACATATTCCTTATATGGTGCAGGTTGCAAAATCAGATTCAATGGCAAAATGCATCAAAAAGCCAATGAATCAAATGACTACACAGCACTTTCTTTATCTGTTTTCCTCCGTATCACTTATCTCCAAGTATCTGCCTTCAACCAGGAGTCAATCTTGTGAATGCATTTTGCTGGGACTGCTATCTTTGCTTCTACATGATACCCCAATAAAATAAATGTTTCTTTCTTTTGGAGTTAAACAGATCGTGCTCCAAATATTACTGAGAACAATTTCATAATGTATAGGGGTCAATCAATCTTGAAAGCGACAGAAAGACCAATGTTTTGGGTATGGCTCTTCACCAGAACTGATGTTTTCAGAATGAAGGGCCATGATAAAATGTTAACCCTCCTTTCTCTTTCATGTGCTGACTGATTGACAATAACAAAAACTGAGTAACAGGGTAGTTGTTATGGGGGACTTTAACTTTCCAAATATCGACGTGAAATACTATAGTTCGAGTACTTTAGATGGGTCTGTTTTTGTCCAGTGTGTGCAGGAGGGTTTTCTGACACAGTATGTAGACAGGCCAACCAGGGGCGATGCCACATTGGATTTGGTACTGGGTAATGAACCCGGCCAGGTGTTAGATTTACATGTAGGTGAGCACTTTGGTGATAGTGATCACAATTCGGTTAGGTTTACCTTAGCGATGGGCAGGGACAGGTATATACCGCAGGGCAAGAATTATAGCTGGGGGAAAGGAAATTATGATGCGATTAGGCAAGATTTAGGATGCGTAGGATGGGGAAGGAAACTGCAGGGGATGGGAACAATCGAAATGTGGAGCTTATTCAAGGAGCAGCTACTGTGTGTCCTTGATAAGTATGTACCTGTGAGGCAGGGAGGAAGTTGTCGAGCGAGGGAGCCGTGGTTTACTAAAGAAGTTGAAGTGCTTGTCAAGAGGAAGAAGAAGGCTTATGTTAGGATGAGACGTGAAGGCTCAGTTAGGGCGCTTGAGAGATACAAGCTAGCCAGGAAGGATCTAAAGGGAGAGCTAAGAAGAGCAAGGAGAGGACACGAGAAGTCATTGGCGGATAGGATCAGGGAAAACCCTAAGGCTTTCTATAGGTATATCAGGAATAAAAGAATGACTAGAGTTAGATTAGGGCCAATCAAGGATAGTAGTGGGAAGTTGTGTGTGGAATCAGAGGAGATAGGGGGAAGTGTTAAATGAATATTTTGCGTCAGTATTTACAGTAGAGAAAGAAAATGTTGTTGAGAATACTGAGAATCAGGCTACTAGGCTAGATGGGATTGAGGTTCACAAGGAGGAGGTGTTATAAATTTTGGAAAGTGTGAAAATAGATAAGTCCCCTGGGCCAGATGGGATTTATCCTAGGATTCTCTGGGAAGCTAGGGAGGAGATTGCAGAGCCTTTGTCCTTGATCTTTATGTCGTCATTGTCGACAGGAATAGTGCCGGAAGACTGGAGGATAGCAAATGTTGTCCCCTTGTTCAAGAAGGGGCGTAGAGACAGCCCTGGTAATTATAGACCTGTGAGCCTTACTTCGGTTGTGGGTAAAATGTTGGAAAAGGTTATAAGAGACAGGATTTATAATCATCTTGAAAAGAATAAGTTCATTAGAGATAGTCAGCACGGTTTTGTGACGGGTAGGTCGTGCCTCACAAACCTTAATGAGTTTTTCGAGAAGGTGACCAAACAGGTGGATGAGGGTAAAGCAGTGGATGTGGTGTATATGGATTTCAGTAAGGCGTTTGATAAGGTTCCCCACGGTAGGCTATTGCAGAAAATACGGAAGTATGGGGTTGAAGGTGATTTAGAGCTTTGGATCAGAAATTGGCTAGCTGAAAGAAGACAGAGGGTGGTGGTTGATGGCAAATGTTCATCCTGGAGTTTAGTTACTCGTGGCGTACTGCAAGGATCTGTTTTGGGGCCACTGCTGTTTGTCATTTTTATAAATGACCTGGAAGAGGGTGTAGAAGGGTGGGTTAGTAAATTTGCAGATGACACTAAGGTCGGTGGAGTTGTGGATAGTGCCGAAGGATGTTGTAGGGTACAGAGGGACATAGATAGGCTGCAGAGCTGGGCTGAGAGATGGCAAATGGAGTTTAATGCGGAAAAGTGCGAGGTGATTCACTTTGGAAGGAGTAACAGGAATGCAGAGTACTGGGCTAATGGGAAGATTCTTGGTAGTGTAGATGAACAGAGAGATCTTGGTGTCCAGGTGCATAAATCCCTGAAGGTTGCTACCCAGGTTAATAGGGCTGTTAAGAAGGCATATGGTGTGTTAGCTTTTATTAGTAGGGGGATCGAGTTTCGGAGCCACGAGGTCATGCTGCAGCTGTACAAAACTCTGGTGAGACCGCACCTGGAGTATTGCGTGCAGTTCTGGTCACCGCATTATAGGAAGGATGTGGAAGCTATGGAAAGGGTGCAGAGGAGATTTCATTGGATGTTGCCTGGTATGGAGGGAAGGTCTTACGAGGAAAGGCTGAGGGACTTGAGGTTGTTTTCGTTAGAGAGAAGGAGGAGGAGAGGTGACTTAATAGAGGCATATAAGATAATCAGAGGGTTAGATAGGGTGGATAGTGAGCGTCTTTTTCCTCGGATGGTGATGGCAAACACGAGGGGACATAGCTTCAAGTTGAGGGGTGATAGATATAGGACAGATGTCAGAGGTAGTTTCTTTACTCAGAGAGTAGTAAGGGCGTGGAATGCCCTGCCTGCAGCAGTAGTAGACTCGCCAACTTTAAGGGCATTTAAGTGGTCATTGGATAGACATATGGATGAAAATGGAATAGTGTAGGTCAGATGGTTTCACAGGTCGGCGCAACATCGAGGGCCGAAGGGCCTGTACTGCGCTGTAATGTTCTAACTTGCATTATACAACACCCGTAACGTAATAAAATGGCCAAAGACGCTTCGCAGGGTTGTAATCAGACAAATAAATTGACACCAAGACAAAGAACGATTCATTAGGCCACGTTACCAAAAGCTTGGTCAAAGAAGTAGTGCTTTGAAGGAGGAGAGACAGGCAGAAAGGTTTAGGGACCCTGTTGTGTATTTCCAACGCTATCTCTTTGGATGTCAGATTTCTAGCAATTGCAGATTTTTTTCCTTCTTATCTCAATATCCTGGTAATATGATTGAAAATTCAGCGATGGCACCTCATGACCAGCAATGTTTCAGTTTTAAAAGGTTAAATAGCAATCATTGCTCATAGATTAATTGGAACAGAGGGCTGAAAACTGCACCACATTGCATATGTTTGACTTGGTACAAGAATCGAAGCAAAACATCTGTTGCAGATAACACTAGCTAACTCTTGACATTGTCCAAAGCAAAAGCTGAAAATTTAGAAGCAATGTGACTATGACTGAGTCATCTATTCTTCCCAACACAACTGGAATCTATTAGGATTATTGTCCTCTTCTAGTTCATTTTTCCTTTCGGCAGCAAGAATTGCAATCTTAATGGATATTCCCGTGTTCACTAAAATAAAAGCAAAATACTGCGGATGCTGGGAATCTGAAATAAAAACAGAAAGTGCTGGAAAAACTCAGCAGGTCTGGCAGCATCTGTGGAGAGAGAAGCAGAGTTAACATTTCAGATCAGTGATCCTTCTGCAGAACTGGCAGATATAAGAAATGTAAAAGATTTTAAGCAAGTAAAACGGGGGTAGGGCAAGAGATAGCAAAAGAGGAGGTATTGATAGGACAAGGTCACAGAATAGCTGACCAGAAGGTCATGGAGCAAAGGCAAACAATATGCTGATGGTGTGCTGAAAGACAAAGCATTAGTACAGATAGGATGTTAATGGACTGAAAACTGAACAGCTACAAGCACAAACATGAAAAAAACAGTGGGTAGGCACAGTAGAAAAAAACTGAACAAGCTAAAATAAAATAAACACAAAAGAAAGAAAAAAGAAAAAATAACTAAAGATAAAAGTAAAATGGGGGGCCCGTCATGCTCTGAAATTAGTCCGGCAGGCTGTAGTGTGCCTAATCGGTAAATGAGATGCTGTTCCTCGAGCTTGCGTTGATGTTCACTGGAACACTGCAGCAATCCCAGGACAGAGATGTGAGCAGGGGGGAGTGTTGAAATGGCCAGCAACCGGAAGCTCGGGGTCATGATTTCGGACTGAGCGGAGGTGTTCTGCAAATCGGTCACCCAGTCTCTGTTTGGTCTGCCTTTCTTTGTGATTCCTCTGTCCCAGTCTCCATTGGTTCTGACCATCAGAGAATGGTAGGATTTATCTTCCAGCACAGCTGCTTCTCTTATATAATTAGAAATAGCAGCTGGCATCCTGGGTGAGACAAAATTAAATATTATGTCCCGCGGGCAATCCATTTGGATTTTATTGCACTAGGTTTATTGTTCCTTACTCACTAATCCAATGACATGAACTGTGTGTTACATAAAAGAAGATCTGTTTTCTTACTTACAGCTCAGAAACTATTGTGCAATATTAGCATACATACTCTTAACATGTCTGTATGAGATCGCTTTGTCTGCTATTTTAAGAGAAGTATTAAGCCACTTAAAATGAATGGGTAACACTTATTTAAAAGACAGTAAGTGCATGTAATTTGCCACTTGTAAAGTAAATTTTTTAAGGTAGTTCAACTCTATCTAAGTTTCCCTATTACTTGCCAACCTAGAAAAGTAGCAAAAGCTGGTCAATAGTATCCAATACAATAGACACATTCCCCCTCCACATCAAGAAACTGTCAACTAAAAACATCCTTAAACATGTCTTATGACCGATCAAAACAAGCAGTTAGACTGAAAAAGCAGTGGGATACAAGCTTTCCCAAACTAAAGTTACATGTACGCCCATCATTTGATCACTTTAAATGATGTGCATGATGGGAAAGCTTAAAGTTATTTTTATTATTTCACAGGATATGGGCACCACTGACAAGGCCAACATTTATTACCTATCCTTAATTGCCCTTGAGAAGGTGAATTCAACTGAGTGGCTTGCTAAGCAATTTCTGAGGGCAGTTAAGAGTCGACACATAGCTATGGGTCTGGAGTCACGTATAGGCTAGACCAGGTTAGGACAGCAGACTTGTTTACCTAAAGGACATCAGTGAACCAGATGAGTTTTTACAACCATCCAGCACTTTCATGGTCACTGTTACTGATACTAGCTTTATATTGCAGATTTTATTAATTAACTGAATTTAAATTCTCCAACTCTCATCATGGGATTTGAACTCATTTCACTGAATCATTAGCCCAGACCACTAGATAACTAGGCCAGTAACATAACCACTATGCTACCATAATAAAGTACTGTTGTGGAAAAAATCTAACCATGCTCAAGTCCACGGGATTAAAGCAAGTGAAGACTTTATTCAAGCATATTCAAGGGAGAAGACATCAATTAGCCCCCGAGAGCCTTCTCAATGATACAGAGTTTACAGCACACATTTATAGGTCATTACTCATTGATCACACGAACCAGACACACACCAGGTTTACGACTTGATCAATGAATTGGAGTGTATGGTCCCAACAAATGTTTCCTGTTATCTCAGCCCCCAACCTGAGGCGCTAGTTCTCATAGTTTATTGTACTCAGTCTAGTGTCCAATTTCCCTTTATCTCTTTTCTTGGTGAAGTAAGGACAGCATGCTTACACAGGCTGTTAAGACAATTAAGTAATGGGTTGTAGAATCCCAGAGAGTGGTCAAGTATCCCATCATCCTAAGGGTCCATCACAACTACTGTGTTTCTTCTAATATTAATGCATTCTAATGCTAAATCTGCTAATGTTGACCCTTTGGTCCCACTTTAACACACTTTGCTGCAGTTGTAAATCTAAAAATTATTGAAGGGGTTGTGGGTGCTGAAGGTTGGACATTTATTTTCTAGCAGGAAAATAAGCCACCCTCTGCTCCCCAGAAATGTTTATGTTTATTTTTGATACTTTATTTGGAGCATTTTATGACATTTTGGTGATGTTTTGGTGATGTCTATCAAGGCAAAATTAATTTAAATGGTAAAATAAAGGCAATTTGAGGGATTTCAGTACCACTTCACAAGGTCCAGTTCCTTTCATTGTAAATCTATCCTTGGATACATCATGTCAATTTTGTAAAATTTGAAGTCAAATTGAAATAAAAATCAGAAGAGATGTCAAATGGCCTGTCATTTGCTAGCACGCAGGCAGAACGTCAGAATCTACTGAATAGGCTGTTAACTTAAAACCATGGTTGGATTCTTTCCCTGATCAATAATCCTATAGGGTTATAGGATGGATCTCATACTTCCAGGCCACCATCAATAATTGTTGTGTGACCGGCTGCTCAGAGGTGTTCAAAGGTGACTCTCCCTCTGCTTTCCTATCCTTCTGTCCTTGAGTAATAACTGAGCTGTGGCGCCTTTCTAGAGGATATGGTTGAGATCAGTAAATCTTGGTGTTGGCGGTGAGGGTTGGTGGGGGGGGGTGGTGGGGTAGTATTGAGTGATAGTGTAGAATGGGTAATATCGGACAGCCACCCACCATACATCTCTCCCCATTGACTTCAACAGAAATGAAAATCTGAAGAGATTTATGACAGCTGGCAGATTCAATATTGCCCATTTTATGGCATCACCCAATGTCAAAATGACCCCCACTGCATAAAGAATGATTCCAGGTTCCACTGTGGCATGCAACATTGGTCCAGTATTGACCTACACCACTCCACTGCTCTGTAAAAAGGAAGCACAGTGCATTTTCCAGTTTTTTTGAGCTATGCAGTCTAATGGGCTGTTTAATGTAGGGCCCTGGGCTGATTAACTCTATTACATTGAGAACCAGGCTGTTTAACCCATAAATTACAAAAGCAAATAGGTGCTTAAAGCAATTGCTGACTTCTTTAAAACTGATTAAATACTAAATTATTTTGTGTTTAAAATAAATCCAACAAATGTTAATTGACTGGGGTAGTAGGTATAGCAAGCAGTATTAAATCACTATTGGCTATTTATAGGTTCCAGTACATTGCTGGCTTATCGTAGCACAAGTATTCAAACAAATGGGTTGATGCCACATTGAATAATGGAGACAGGGAATTGTGCAAATTAATAAATGGGTGCATTAAAAACAGTGCACAAAGGAAATTAAACCTATATCAGTCTTAAATTTTGCAAAGCTCCAATGTCTGCTGTTCTTGATCTTAAATACAGCATCATTATTGATACTTAACTATTCATTTACCAAGTAAATAAGGTCGTCGAGGCAGACATACTAATTTTATACAGTGAACTAAGATGTATTGAGGTTGATTTACAGCCAATGTTGGATATTTGGATTCAGTTTTCTGGAAGAAGTGTGTCTGCTATTCATCTTAGCGTGGTCAGATTTGTACTGAAATGTGATGCAGAGTTAATTTTGGGATGAACTTTGCAGTGTGTCATGAATAGATGTGAACCCCCTTGTAAATTGTGTTGTGAATTTGAGTATTAATGTCAACTACCATTTTATCCATCATGTTTTACGCTTTACTTTTATAGTCATTTGGTAGTACAGAGGTTGAGTATTGCTGAAAATAGAGACATGTTGTCAAAACTTTTTGTCTTGCACTCATCGGGACAATTCACAAAAATACCAATGTAAGGGAAAACGACAACTTTATACTGTATGAGAAGAGAGTGCTAATGAGTTGGCAAGTGAACTCTGATTGGTAGAGGCATTGCCATGGAGAATACACCAGTTTATGGTGACTGACAGTTAACTGCCAAGCTTTGTTTGAAATTTAAACCAGGCAGCTTGACTCTGATTGGTCAAGGCATTGCCCTGAGGAATGACCAGCGAATGGCTTTCACTTATTTTGTTTAGCTGAAACAGGAGCAATGTTTGTACATGTTCTTTCTGTCTGCAAAAAACAGGGCACTGTGTATTGATATATGTAGCTTCCAGTATGCACTAATGTGCCACACCATGAGCCCTACCGACAATCTTAAATTGGTTCACTAGTCAATCCAGCAAGAAATGAACCAACCTGAAGACAAAGCGATTTACTTGTACTTCTTTCAATTCAGTATACTGTATTTGCTGCTCACAATGTAGTCTCCTCTACACTGAGGAGACCAAACGCAGATTGGGTGACCGCTTTACAGAACACCTCCGCTCAGACCGTAAGCATGATCCCGAGTTTCCGGTTGCTGGCCATTTCAACACACCCCCCCTCCTCTCATGCTCACAGCTCTGTCCTGGGGTTGCTGCAGTGTTCCAAAGAACACTGGGCGGCACAGTGGCGCAGTGGTTAGCACCGCAGCCTCACAGCTCCAGGGACCCGGGTTCGATTCCGGGTATTGCCTGTGTGGAGTTTGCAAGTTCTCCCTGTGTCTGCGTGGGTTTTCTCCGGGTGCTCCGGTTTCCTCCCACAAGCCAAAAGACTTGCAGGTTGATAGGTAAATTGGCCATTATAAATTGTCACTCGTATAGGTAGGTGGTAGGGAAATATAGGGACAGGTGGGGATGTTTGGTAGGAATATGGGATTAGTGTAGGATTAGTATAAATGGGTGGTTGATGTTCAGCACAGACTCGGTGGGCCGAAGGGCCTGTTTCAGTGCTGTATCTCTAATCTAATCTAAAACATCAACGCAAGCTCGAGGAACAGTACCTCATTTACCGATTAGGCCTGCTGGACATTGAGTTCAGGACTTTCAGAGCATGACGGGTCCCCCTTCTTATGCTTAGTTATTTTTTCTTTTCCCTTTTTATTTGGTTATTTTATTTTACATTTCTAACTTTGTTTATTTATTTTATTTATTTGGAGATACAGCACTGAAACAGGCCCTTCGGCCCACCGAGTCTGTGCTGACCAACAACCACCCATTTATACTAACCCTACAGTAATCCCATATTCCCTCCCACCTACCTACACTAGGGGCAATTTATAATGGCCCATTTACCTATCAACCTGCAAGTCTCTGGCTGTGGGAGGAAACCGGAGCACCCGGCAGAAACCCACGCGGTCACAGGGAGAACTTGTAAACTCCGCACAGGCAGTACCCAGAATCGAACCCGGGTCCCTGGAGCTGTGAGGCTGCGGTGCTAACCACTGCGCCACTGTGCTGCCCACTGTTTAGTTTGTTTCCACTGTGCCTACCCACTGTTTTGTTTTTTTTTAATGTGTTTTTTTATGCTTGTGCTTGGAGTGCTCTGTGCTTTCCAGTCATTCACATCCTCTCTGTACTAATGCTTTGTCTTTCAGCACACCATTAACATACCATTCGCCTTTGTTCCATGACCTTCTGGTCGGTTATTCTCTGTGACTCTGTCCTATCAACACCTTCACCTTTGTTATCTCTTGCCCCACCCCCGCTTTACTTGCATAAATCCTTTTATATTTCTAATATTTGACAGTTCTTTAGAAGGGTCTCTGACCTGAAACGTTAACTCTGCTTCTCTCTGCACAGATGCTGCCAGACTTGCTGAGTATTCCCAACATTTCTTGTTTTTATTATAATCTGAAGACAAGCTGCAGTAACAGCAAAAAATTCTGATTCCTACCAGTTTCCTCTCTGTCAGAAAAAGGTGACTTCAGCAATTTAGCTGTCTCCATTATTACCTTTGAGAGTGCCAAGAAAAAGGAAATTTGCAAGAGAAGAATATCTCCAACAGCTCCTTCCCAATTCTGCATTTCTAATCGGTGATCTCCAATCTTTGGACTTTTTTTGATATTTAAAAAAAAGACTCTAGTTTTAACTGAAATCCATATTAGCTGGTAGTTAAGATAAGGCTCCATTTAATAAATGTCCTAGCCTTTTTTTAATGCCTTTAACCTTTCGCTGAATGTTTGTAAGCGTGTGTGGCAAAGTTAAACCCCTTCCCAAGTTTAAGAGTGTGTGAATGAACCCTACTTCTTTATTTTAACTTTAAAATCTGTGTAGAAGTGATCATTTATTATTAGGGTTTAAGGGAGGGAAAGGAATTCAATCACTAATCTATTTACGGACATGTGGTTGAAAAAACAGGGAAATTTGTTCAGAGAGAAAGAAAAGATTAACTGCCTGTTCTTAACAAGTGTCCACTCCTGACTTGAGAATGACATGTTGGTGTCAAGGTGATATGAACCTCAGTGTCTCCTTATCAAGACTCCAGGATTCGGATTAGTGTTAATCGTACTTCTGTCAATGGCACAGTGAAACATATACCACATATTCATGCACATTCATACTGTTTTCAGCCAAAGCAACTGCTGGGATGCTACAACTGGACTCAGCACTCCTGGGAGTGAAGAGGTGAAGGGAGTGTAGTGGTGGGAGGGGTGGGGGTGTGGTGGGTGGGTTCGGGATAGGTGAGGGAATGTCAGCCAATGGGCTTAATTTTGTGCTGGAGGCAGAGCTCTTGGTCCCGGGCTAAAAAGGCAGTGGGAACACCGCCTCTGCTTTCCATCCCCCCTTCCCCCCCACCAACCCCCCCCCCCCCCCCACCCCGTCCCACCACCCAGAGTGATCCTCCAGTCTTTTTTTGTCAAAATTTTGGGAGGCGGTATCCCTGTCCCATTAAGGACTTGAAAGGGCCAGCAGCTCAGCAGTATCGGCAGTGCCACCGGGAGCAGTGGCCACTGCAGGTACTACAGAGGCCTCAGACCCAGGCGCAGTGCTGGAAGCCCAGAGAAGAGGTAGGTGAGACCGGGCTGTCAGGGTCAGTCTGGAAGGACCTGGCAAGGTGGGGTGATCTTGCTGTTCAGAGGGAGGGGGGTGCCTGGGAGGTGTATTGGTTCCCAGTGGGGGTCCTCTGTGAGCCACAAATTGCCCACGAAGGTGGGACCCCACCCCCTCAAGCCCATAGTGAGGACGCCCTGTTTTACAAGGCTCCTTCCCTTCCTCCCCATGCAGCCTTTAATAGGCCACTTAAGGGCCTCAATTTGTCGCTGGGCGGGAAGACCTTTGTTGGCCTATCCTGCACCTGGGAGGATCGCTGGGTGACGCAGTGGCGACAGGCCCTCTGTCCTGCCGTCCCCTCCCCCCACTACGATTCTCCGTGCCCCCCCACCCCCTGCCTCCGATCCCACCTCGGTTGGGGGGGGGGGGGCCCGTAAAATCTTGGCCAGTGTTTGTACTACTAATTGCTATAACATGAAGTAGCTGAGATGAATAGCATAGATCCATTTAAGCGGAAGCTAGACAAGGACAAGTAGGGAGCAAGTGGGAAAGTGGAGTTAGATGAAGTAAGGAGGCTTTCCTGGAGCATAAACACTGGCACAGGCCAATGGCCCAAACGGCCTGTTTCTGTGCTGTAAATACTATGATTGCTGTCCAGTTACACCAACTGGAAAGTGATGGTACGGATGTCTGGTGACTACAGATTGGGCACAGCTGTGATGCCTTCAATGATTAATAGCCTGCAGTCATTTCATGTCTAGATTCACACGTGAAGATTGGCGACTTGTATTTGATATTTGTTCAACCACACGTCTGCAAGAGTCAATGAAAAAATATAGTCCCAACCTTTGGAATAAATAATCTGAAGCTACACTGGCTGCCAACCTAATATAATATGTGGCACATAATGAGCATGGTCGATAATGATATAGTTGCCGTGGAAATTGAAAACTCTCAATATCTCTGATTATTTTTAAGTTATGGAAGCTATGTTGCAGTAATGTTTAGTCCTCATAAATACTTAGCCAGAAATGGCGTCATTTGTCCCAATTTATATCTCTGTTGAGAATACTGACTTTAAAAGTTGCAACTGCTGCACTGAAGGGACAGCAACTGATTTTATGTTCGCTTAACTGGCTGTAAAATTGGACCTCAACAGTAACAGCCCATTAAGCTAATCCATGATGATAAAGCTTCAGTTGTCCTTAAGTAGTGAGTGAATAGAATGCAAGCCGATATGTCAGTGAAAATAGGTAACTGTAAGTGGATAGTTTAAGCTCCCTGATGATGTTTATCTGTACAGGCAACAATGAAAGAAAGAAATGATGTAACATACGCTTCATTATTCCGAATGTTTTTCCCTCATTAAGTTCTTTTCATCCAGGAATACAAATTTGTCTCCTCATTAGCATACAAATGCTCAAAGAGATTATTTTTCCCGGAGGCCTGGAAATGATATTTTCTTTCTCTTTAAGTCCTCCTTCATTATGCCAATGTACCAGCTATATCCAAATTAGTGCATGGCTCAACTGTCCCCATGTCTGTGCCAATGGTAGGAACAGTGCAAGAGTGGCATGTTTGCTTATCATTATCTTCCAAAGATACCCCAGCAGCCTCTGTCTGGAAATCGAATCATAAGGGTACAATGTCTGCTCTACTGTTTCATGGTAACCTTGGTGGTAACCTTGATACCTTAATCTACTTATTCCTATTAATGTATGATCTGGCTCAGCAATTTACCCATCAAAGCTTCAATAAGTTCTTGTATCCAATTTTACATTGAATTTCCAATTGAGAAACAGCTCAATGTGTTTATTCTTCACATGAGCCTTAACCCTACCTACTTCATCTACCACTATCAGCATAACCTTCCATTCCTATCTCATGTATTTGTCTAGCTTCCCCTTAAATGCATCTGTGCTATCACCTCAAATACTCCTTATGGTTGTGGGTTCCATATTCGCACTACTCTCTGGGTAAAGAAGTTTCTCCTGAATTCCGGTTTGGATTTAATGACTTGTATTTATTACCTCGGCAGAATTTTCCCAACTCCATGGTTGCGGAGCGTGCGGGGTTGGAAAGTTCTGGAAACTGAAGTTGGGTTGGGAATCTGATGTCATCCCACCCACTTCCAGCTTTCCCCAGGTCAGGTTCTGTATCCAACAGGGAACTCCCTTGAGTCTGGCAGAAAAGCACTTGAGGTGATTAATAAAGCAATTAAGAGCCTTTTTAAATGTGAATTCCTTCTTTCACAACAGCACACAGCTGCCACGTCTGCACCTCGCCAGGGTCACCGAGGCGAGTCCACAGTGGAAGAGCTTCGTCAGTGAAATTGACAAGCTGGGAAGGCTTTATTCAGTTACACTGAGGAGCTCCAGCCATGGTCAGGTGATAGACTGCTGTTCAAAGCACTTCCTCTCTCAGAGACTGCTTTGGCTGCTTGACAGGTTAATGCTAACTTCTTGAAAAGCATTTCTCCTGTCCAGCATTTCACTCCCTTCAGCTGCACTCCCATGTTTCCAGCCTTCACCAGGGCATGGGAGTAGCTGATGCAGCTCCACCTTCCACTTCTGCTGAGAAGCAACAGCAGAAGCCACAGCACTGCCAACAGCTCCAGCAGCACCAACTGCCTTTTCCTCAGCCGCACGCCCCCTCTCCACACCCCTACCACCCCCCCCATCCCCCCACAGGGCGGAGGACACCGGACACCGGGATCCAGCTGGAAGGAGGCGAGACCCACAACTCAGGGTCTATAGGCAGGGGATAAGCTCTCTCAACATGTCTGAGCACCCATTCCGCAGGAGGCTGAAGCTCTCATGGCAGTTCACCACTGACATCTATAGTCTCCTGGAACAGGACCTTCTTCACAGTGGAGCAGGTGGGCACGCATTGCCAATGGCCAGCAAGGTGCCTGTCACTGGTGGTGCCTTCCTCCACCACCCCAACTTCCCGCAGGCACCCCCACCTCCACCCCTCCCCCCCGGCCAGGTCTCAACCTCTTTCCAAATTGTGAGGTCTCTTCCCCTGCAAGGAGTAAAGCAGAGCGGTGTGAGTGTTCATAATGGCTTATGTGGAGAGGAGGAAGGACACCATTTGTGGAGTGTCACAGTGAGGCATGGATGCAAGAGGGGAATAGGCTGAGGGTGAGTGCAGGAGAATGGTTGGCAAGTCAGAGTATGGGGCTTGGCACCTGAAAGTGTGATGTCACTCACCCATCATGCCCTCCTGAGGTCCTGGATCCTCTTGATGCACTGGCCCAGGTTGCTGAGTTCCTCGGTCTCTTCCATCCACACCTGCTTGGTTGGAGATGTTGTCCTCTTCCTCCCATCCTTGGAAAAGTTCACCTCACTGCAGCCCCTCAGATCCCACAGCAGGATCTCTTAGTGAGGGACTTTGGGCATCCTTCCCAGGTCTCCTCTTTCTTCCTCTGTTTGCTGAAACCTCAAAAGTCGGAATGTTGGTGAGCCCTTGTAACCTATGCCCTTTAATTAGAAATCCCTTTGACAGGATGGACATGTCATTCCACCCACCCTCCCTATTTATTTAGGGCACCTAGAGGCAGGATGAAAATGAGTTTACTCCAGCAGAGACGAAGGTGAGAAGATTCTGTCCATACTTTTAGCTTTTCCCACAAGTGGAAGCATCTTCTCTACATCTACCCTATCAAATCCCTTTATAACTTTAAGTACCTTTGTCAGGTCATGCCTCAGTCTTCTTTGTTTCGAGAGTAGGAAGAAAAAGAAGGCCACACACTCTTTGGGAAATAAGTGTCTAAATGAGAAGAACAACAGGGGGCTCTGGGGTTACAGAGATTACTAAAAGTAGCGACACAGGTTAATAAGGCCATAAAAAGCAAGCAAAGCACTGGAGGGATAGAATTGAAAAGTAGAGAAGTTATATTAAACTTGTATAGAATCTTGGTTTGACCACATTTGGTGTACTGTGAACAGTTCTGGCCTCCATTATATAGAAAGGATTAAAGGGACTGAAGCAGGTGCAGAAAAAAACAGGTCTACTGGAATGATACCAGAGCTGAGAGGTTAGACGTATCAGGAAAGATTATACAAGCTGGGGCTCTTTTCTCTAAAAAGAGAAGACTGAGAGGTAACCTGCTAGAGGTCATCAAGATTATGAAAGAGTTTGATAGAGTAGACGTAAAGAAGATGTTTCCACTTGCAGGCGGGACCAGCACAAAGGGGCACAAATATAAGATAGTGACTAATAACTCCCATAAGGAATTCAGGAGACATTTCTTTACCTAGAGACTGGTTAGAATGTGGAACATGCTGCTACAGGAAGTAGTTAAGGTGAATAAGCCTTCAAGAGTAAGCTAGAAAAGGATGAGAAATGGAAGGATATTTTGATAGGGTTAGATGAAGAGGGGTGGGAGGAGGCTTTTGTGGCGGATGAGCAACGGTATGGACCTGTTGGGCTGAATGGCCTGTTTGTACGCAATAAATAATTTGTAACAGAAAAGAGCCGCAGCCTGTTCAGTTTTTCCTAGTAGTTCTAACCTCTCAGTTCTGGTATCATCGTTATTGTTCTGGTATCATCTAGTTTGACTGCATGGCATCAATAAAACCCACCCACTTACTTGAAGGGAACATGTCACAAAGAAAAATCAGGCCAGCCACATTTTCACTTCCAAAATAGGAATAGTGGGGCTCAAAGAAATGCTACCTAAATCTTTTCTCAGCAATTAAATCATGTATCTCCTTGCTTAATTTAAATCTGCTCACATTTAGCTTTTCCGATAAACCAAAATAATTTGTATTTGGCCTGTAAATATTTTCATGCTTTCCCGAGAATGAGCAAGCCAGCCTAATCAAAGACATTTGCAGGTTGTTAAGAATGGAATCGGGGATTCTGTGTAGTTTGATGCAGCATTTATTCCACAAGTTAAGGAGATCTGTAGCACAGACATGCAAAATGATAGGCAGGAAAAGACCAGCTCTTCCATCAATCTGCTACCAACTCATAGTCAGAGCCATTTGCTACGTCTTCCCCACTGTTATCTCCTGGTTGAGGCAAAGTTCTACTGGAAAAACATGTTGTATTTATACTTCTTCTGGCCAATATTTATCTCTCAACCAATGCCATTTAAAACACAGATTATTTGGTCATTGTCACAGTGCTGTTTGTGGGAGCTGTTTTTGGCCAAATTATTCATTTTTTCGTCTTTATTTTTTGTCAAAGAACTCTGCAGAGAATATTTCTTTATTTTTCGTGTGTGTGTGTGTGTGTGTGTGTGTGTGTGTGTGTGTGTGTGTGTGTGTGTGTGTGTGTGTGTGTGTGTGTGTGTGTGTGTGTGTGTGTGTGTTATTTACAAAGGGAGCTTTCATATTTCAATTTATGTGTTAATGTTTTGCTTCTTTGCTGGATAAGTCTTGTTTTCAAATAAACTGATAATATTTTTGTTTATTAAAGAAACCTGGTTGTTGTATTTTATTCTGGGATGAAGAGTAGAACATATGATTCATTGTGTCAGTAACTGGGTAAACATTTAAATAGATGTTGTGACCTGTGGACAAGTGGAACTGGAAAAGACCGTGCACTCCTCCTGCCTCATTGTAACAACATGAACCGAACATCTGTTCAATCCTAATTCCCTTTCTTGTTCAATGTTTTCCTGTGTCTTTATATTTAGTGATGGTGTTTTCAGGTCAAATCGGGCGTCGGGAATTTGAGTTGTTTTAATATAGGAAATGGCCATTCAATTTCTCTGAGTTTCCTCATGAATTGAGAGCCATTCTGTTAGAATAAATGCATCTGTTGCGAACAGTGAAGTTCTTGATAGCTTTTCCATTGTGATGGAATCAGTGTCTTGTGTTAAGGAGATGTATGTGGTAGTCCTTTATGAAAGAAAGACTTGCATTTTTATAGCACCATTCATGATCTCAGAACTTTGCAAAGTGTTTTACAGCCAATAAACTGGATTTCCAGTTTGGGGTTGGGATCAAATGCAGGTCCCAACCCTGCACCATGTCGGGAATAGTCACCCAACAATGCTTTTTTCAGGATTGGTTAATTAATGGCCAGAGTGTGCATTTGCCATCCAATTAAGGATGGTGGGCTGGCTCCCGAGACTGGAGGGCTAATCAGCCCTGCAGCAATGACACATCGGCAAATCCACTGGCCAAGGTGGGATCTGCTGATTCCTCCATAGAGAGAGAGAGGGCAAATCAAGATGGAGGCTCCCTCTGAAGACCATTTTTTAAAAAATTCATTCATGGGATGCAGGTGTCGTTGGCTGGACCAGCATTTATTGCCCATCCCTAATTGATCTTGAGAAGGTGGTGGTGGTGAACTGCCTTCTTGAACCGCTGCAGTCCTTGGGGTGTAGGTACACCAACAGTGCTGTTAGGAAGGGAGTTCCAGGATTTTGACCCAGTGACAGTGAAGGAACGGTGATATAGTTCCAAGTCAGGATGGTGTATGGCTTCGAGGGGAACTTGCAGGTCATGGTGTTCCCATGCGTCTGCTGTCTTTGTCCTTCTAGGTGGTAGAGGTCGCAGATTTGGAAGGTGCTGTCTAAGGTGCCTTGATGAGTTGCTGCAGTGCATCTTGTAGATGGTACACACTGCCGCCACTGTGCGTCGGTGGTGGAGGGAGTGAATGTTACTTAGTATATAGTGCCTTTCACAACCTCAGGACATCCCAAAATGCCTTCCAGCCAATGAAGTGCTTGATGAAGTGTTGCAGTGCAGGAAATGCATCAACCAATTGGTGTGCAGTAAGATCTCACATAGTTCAATATGATAATAACCAGATCATGAGTTTAGGGTAGGCAGCTGGGCAACTGACATGTTCATGAGGACCAGTCATTCCAAACCCCAAATCTCTACCACCGAGAAGGACAAGGGACATGGGACATCACCACCTGCAAGTTCCCACATCAAATCCACACACCATCCTGACTTGGAACTATATCACTGTTCCTTCACTGTTGCTGGGTCAAATCCTGGAACTCCCTTCCTAACAGCATTGTGGGTGTATCTACCCCACATGGACTGCAGCGGTTCAAGAAGGCAGCTCACCACCATCTTCTCAAGGGCAATTAGGAATGGGCAATAAATGCTGACCTTGTCAGCAATGCGCACATCCCATGAACGGATAAAAAAAATATAGAAATGCAAGTTCTTCTTTCATTCTTTCCTCCCTTGATTGGATAATTACCAAGTCAGTGGTGGCTTTGGGCGCTGTGTGAAAACCTTTTCCATTAAAATAAGCACAGTGTAGAAAATCTGGACTTTTAGAAAAACACTAAAAAAAAAAATTATTTCAGCCAAAACTCGAATTTTCTACATGGCCAAGATCAGATAGTTAAATGGCACCGATAATTTTAATTAACAAATATCAGAAAAGAAAATTTATGTGAACAAGGCAGCTCACAGTTTTGGGTTTATAAAAATCGAGCGGTTTGGAAATTAGTTAAGTGGGTGGTGGTGGGGTTAGCTCGAACAACTTTGATGGGAGGAAGCCTGGGGCAGCAGAGACCCAAACTTTCTTTGTAAGATCCTTGCTCCTCCTTCCCTTACTGGGCTTCTACTGGGTCTCCTACCAAGCAACTAATGCCAGGCCGACAGGACCCTGATTTGCAAGCATTTAAGAGGCACACACCTGAATCAAGCAGTTGCCATGGCTACCCAAGAAAACAGCAGAGTTAAAATATCAATGAAGCAAGTAGAAGGAGCTCAAATTTCTCCTAAAATGCCAAAAGCATTGTCTTACATATTATTGAGATAGATTTTTGGTCTCTCGGGGAATCCAGGGATAATGGGAGCTGGAAGGAAAGTGGAATTCAGCTAGAAGATCAGCCATGCTTGTATTGAATGGCGGAGCAGGCTTGAGGGACCATATGGTCTACGCGTGCTCCTATTTCTTAAGTTCTTACGTTCTTATGACTGAAATCTGCTCTGAGATTGTGTTCTGTTTGTCTGCCTCAATTTTACCACAATCTTCAGCTTTACATTCATGCAACTAAGCATGTTGTGAGACAAATGAGATAAATAGAACAGCTTACCCGAGTGATTATCGAAAGCTTGCTGTTCTGTTGTACATGGCACACAGAGTGACATGTGTCAAATGAGGGATTATGGTGCCAAGCCATTCACTATAATTGTTCTCTTGCTGTTGCGGTACAGCATAATGAAATATGGATCCATATTGAAAATGCTGGCGATTTTACACTTGGCATAGGCTGATGACCTGTAAGAAATGTCATGCAATCACTAATTATTGTGTCAGCTTGTTGTTTCAGTCTGCTAACAGCCTTTCAGCTTCACAGGGTATGGATAAACATTAGAAGTTTGTCCCACAAGCAAGCAATGATTGATGTGGTTTGTAATAAATACCTTCCAGTCAACAAGAAATAATAAGTAACCCAACTGAGCTGCTTTTCTCAGTAGAAGAAATATATACGTTTAGTGTCTTAAAAGCTTCCTTATATCTTTTTAGTGTACCTAACAGTCGACTATTGAATGGTAAAGAACAAGCCAACTGCATTTATCGTTTGACAACAGTTTTTCATATGATAGCGTTTGGCAACTTGCTAGTTTACAAACTCCCTTTTGCAGACTGATGCTGAACTAAAAATTATGATACTTAAGAGAGCCTTTCTAATTGATCGCATTCATTTTGAATACACTTGTATAACTCTCAAGCAAATTTAGAAAGGATTGATGTCGTCTGTATTTCTGAATCGTTAGCAATTTGAAGTAAACTTAACTCAGACTTCTGTCCTTAAAACTCCAAGAATATTCAGACAGAGCCTTGATGTGACACAGGATTGAATCAAAATGTTTTAGCAAAAATGGTTGAAAAAAGGAGTTAACCTTTTAGTTTAAAATGATTTCCCCAAATGTACCTTTACTCTTGAGTCTGAATAAATTAATATTAAGGTATTTCTTTTTTTTATCAGGTTAAAATCAGTCATTCCTAGATACAGAATAAAACTGCACTATGATAAAAGGAACTATCAATTAATTTTTAGCGCAGTGTAACATTGCAAATTTTTCCACTAACAGTTTGTGCCTTAAGTAATAAATATAACATAGAGTGACAACAAAATACTGTAAATCTGGACTAATAAGGGAAAAATAGTGGAAATAGACAATTCATTGGTCGACATCGGGTTATATAGTTCAGAGAGGACCCTGTATCAGAATGGTTCCTTTGAAGGGTTTATACCTATACCATGAGCCTTGGCAATCTCTTTCAGATTCTGACCATGTATTCCTCGCACTTTCTCTGTTTCATGGGCAGAATCTTCCCAGCCCTGGACATATGGCTTTGGAGGTCGGGGGGGGGAGGGAATGGTGGGCTTGGATGATTTTATTGGAGGTAGGCTCCCTGCGGCAGCTGCAGTTCATCTGCAGTGGGTAGCCAATCAAGGTATGTAAAAGGACAATTAGCCCCTAATTGAGTGCAGCAATGCAATCTTACGAAAGGTGAGCAGGCCCCGCATTGTGTCAGGAGAAAAGCAACACAAAATAGGTGGCCTCGCAGCGGGAGGTCAGAGGGACATCTGAGGCTGCTGTCTACGGTGCTATCATGAGACTGCGAGGCTGAAACAGGCATAGCCATGGCCAGAAGCATTCTGGAGGAGGGGGTTCCCCCTCCACACTGATGGCACTACCAGCTCTGGGCCTTCATTTTTATTTCTCACTCTGAAGCCTTTAGACAGCGCTTCCGCATTCCATCTGCTTCAGCAGCGCCCGCTTCTCCCAGTGGGGCAGTCTGCTGGCCAGTTCTGCGGGCCCTCCTATTGGGCCTCCCACGTCTCTGTCTTGTGGCCTGTAATTGGCCGCTTCCCGTAAGATGGCGCCACATTGTGCACCACCAACACGAGTGGGGACGGGACCTGCAAATGGTCCCGCACCTGAAAATTTTTAATTTGGAGAAGATTCCGGCAAATGTGTCAGCAGCACTTTATTCTGACTGTAAAATGTCAACTGTGAAGAATGTTTTATTTATTCTGGCAATGTATAATGTCATAGGCCTGGAGGTTCCACTAGGTTAAGCTGTTCTTTTAACGCAACTTGCCTGTAATCAGCAAAACCCACGCAAAAAATCCTGAAATTTCAAGCACAAATGACATCCAGTGCAAATCAAGTTTCCGTGATCTTTTGCAATTGTTTAAAACATTGCACTAGAAGCAGGTCACATCCACACAAACGTAGTGCAGTTTTAACATGCTCTCGTAGGCTGTAATAGGTTTCACCAACACGTGCTAGAGTGCACAGAGGCAGCAAGATTATCTCCAGATTGAGGTAGCCACCATTGCGAGTTTTCACTAATTTTGTCAGTTTTTAGACCTTCGAAGCGGTTCATCAAATTTAGCTGGGTCTTTGTGCCCTGAATGCTATTTTCTCATTCTTTATCGCCAAATCACAGAATTGTTGCAACGCAGAAGGAGGCCATTCGGTCCATCGTGTCCGCACTGAGTCGCCAAAAGAACAATTCACTTAGTGCTGTTTTCCCACCTTCTCCCAGTAACCCTGCACATTCTTCCTTTTCATATAACAGTCTAATTTCCTTTTGAATGCTTCAATTGAACCTGCCTCCACCACACTCTCAGCCAGTGCATTCCAGTTCTTAACCACTCGGTGCATGAAAAAGTTTTTCCTCATGTTGCTTTTGCTTCTCTTACTAAATACTTTACATTTGTGCCCTCTTGTCCTCGATCCTTTCACCTGCAGGAACAGTTTCTCTCTATCTACTCTGTCCAGACGCCTCATGATTTTGAATACCTCTATCAAACCACCTCCCAGCCTTCTCTTCACCAAGTAAAACAGTCCTAACTTCTCCAATCTATCTTCATAACTGAAATTCCTCAATCCTGGAACCATTCTCATGAATCTTTTCTGTACTCTCTCCAATGCCCTCAAGTCTTTCCTAAAGTCTGGATGCAATTCTCCAACTGAGGCCAAACTATTGTCTTATGTCTTATATAAGTTCAACATAACATCCTTGCTCTTGTACTCTATTCCCCTATTAATAACGCCTAGGATACTGTATGCTTATTATTATTATTTATTACTTTATTGAAAAAGAGAGCCAATTAACTGGTTGAATCAAAGGAGGACATGGACATTGAGAATGGCAATAAGAGTGACTTCAGCCAAGACCAACTGATTCACTGAAGCACGGCTGCTGGGAAGTATAATGGCATAGATTACATTAATTCTGCAAGCCGTCAGGGGTTTTTAGTTGCCCATCTATACCCTGATCCACATGTTGGGATCTCGACAATTGACCAATCTGCTAGCTGATGTTGGAAGGATCTGGCTTTTCCCTTTCATTAAAATCTCCACATAACTCACTGTGATTGTCACAACTAGAATCACTAATGTACTAGGTCCACCTCTGCTTGTGTCTCTCACTTTTAAACCATAACTATGCAAACATTGCTGGCAATACTCAGTAGGTCAGGCTGCATTGGTGTAGAGAGAATCAGAGTTAATGAGCTGAATTTTCCTGTGGAGACGGGGTTGGAGGTGGGCAAGGGAGACCGTGTTGGGATGGCTCCCACCTCCCGGGGACTTTCCGAGGGCCGGACTGGGAACATTGCCGGCTGCAAGTTTGCAGATGGCACTAAGTTAGGAGAAACAGTAAATTGTGTAAATGGGAACAGCAAGTTACAAAGGGAGACAGACAGAACAAGTGAGTAGGAAAAACTGTAGCGGATGGAGTTCAGTCTGAGGAAGTGCGAGGTCATCCACTTTGGAGCTGAGAAAGATAAATGGTGGTATTTTCTTAATGGTGAGAGACCTGACACTGTGGAGGAGCAAAGGGATTTAGGTGTCCGTGTATACACCTCACTAAATGCTAGTAGCCAGGTTAAAAAAAGTAATCAACAAGTCTAATGAAATGTTGGCCTTTATTTCAAAGGGGTTGACTATAAGCACCAAGGAAACTGTGTTCATGGGACAAGGTATTGTATCTCCGCCCCTGACGACACTAAATAACATCCCACTGGAAGTGGTTAGCAAATTCTGCTATCTTTGGTCCATGGTGAGAGACAATTTGTCCCTTGACGCAAAGCTCAATACAGGCATAGGGAAAGCAGCTACCACCTTTGGCTGACTCGCGAAACACACATGGGATAACACCAAGCTGACCCTTATGACCAAACTCATGGTTTATAAGGCCTGTGTTCTCAGCATCTTACTGTATGGTTGTGAAACATGGGAGACTTACAGATACCAGGAAAAGAAGCTCAATAATTTCCATCTTTGCTGTCTGCAGTGCATGATGGGTATATCCTGGCAGGACAAAATCACAAATGCAGCAGTTCTTTCATAGGCAGAGCTCACAAGTGTTTTGTCACTAATCTACTAGAGGCAGCTTCGGTGGATTGGACACGTCTACAGGTTGGAAGATGGTCGCATACCCAAGGACCTTCTGGATGGTGAGGTAGCTGGGACCAGACGACCAGTGGGGTGCCCAAAGCCCCGCTTAAAGGATGCTTACAAGTGTGACCTGAAGACCCTAAATGTTGCCTGTCACACCTGGGAGGCACTAGCTGGTGAAAGAGGGAAATGGCAACACATCCTGTGGACTGGCATGCACTACCACGATGACCAGTTGCTACAGCAGCTTGGCAACAGGTGCCAACGTCAAAAACAACAACTTGCAGGGTCTCTTGGCAGCTTCACGTGCAGCACTTGTGGTAGAACCTACCTCTCAAGCATTGGCTTTCCCAGCTATCGTCAAAGGTGCACCAAGAGAATTCACCTCACCTAAATGGATTGTTTGCTGTGAGTCTGTTTAGTTTAGTTTAGTTTAGAGATACAGCACTGAAACAGGCCCTTCGGCCCACCAAGTCTGTGCTGACCATCAACCACCCATTTATACTAATCCTACACTAATCCCATATTCCTACCACATCCCCACCTGTCCCTATATTTCCCAACCACCTACCTATACTAGGGGCAATTTATAATGGCCAATTTACCTATCAACCTGCAAGTCTTTTGGTTTGTGGGAGGAAACCGGAGCACCCGGAGAAAACCCACGCAGACACAGGGAGAACTAGCAAACTCCACACAGGCAGTACCCAGAATTGAACCCGGGTCGCTGGAGCTGTGAGGCTGCAGTGCTAACCACTGCGCCACTGTGCATCATCTTTTGCAGGTGGAAGGATGCCAACCTGGAATAAAAATGTGAGGAAATGATGCTTCAGCTGTACAGTGCCTTAGACACCATCTGGAGAACTGTGTTCAGGTTTGAACGCCGAATCTCAGAAAGAATATATGAACCTGGGGGTTGATTCGCCAAAATGATACCAGTGCTTAAAGAATTAAATTAAAGAAAGAAGTCTTGCATTTATATAGTGCCTTTCACAAGCTCAAGTCATCCCAAAGTGCTTTACAGCCATAGAAGTGCTTTTTGAAGTGTAGGAAATACAGCAGCCAATTTGGGTACAACAAAGTCCCACAAACAGCAATGTGGTAATGGACAGATATTTCGTTCTTGAAGTTTTGCTTTCAGAATAAATGTTAGCAGGACACCAGGATAACTCTTCTTCAAAACGTGTCCACCTGAGAGAGCAGATGGGGCCTGGGTTTAAGATCTCATCTGAAAGATGGCACCTCCGACAGTGTTGCCCTCTCTCAGCACCATGCTGGAGTGTCAGCCTTGATTTTTGGCTTGAAGTCTCTGGAGTGGGACTTGAACCTAAAACTTTCTCACTCCGAGGCAAGTGTGCTCCAAACTGAGTCACAGCTAATGCACGTTAACAAATTAACTTGCATAAATGTGTATTAAGTTTAGATGATTGAGGGCTGATCTAAATTGAATTGTTTAAAATGATAAAGGAATTCAATAGGGTCAATACAGAGAAAGTATTTCCTCTGGTGGGGAATCCAGAACAAGGCAGTATAACCTTACAATTAGAGCTAGGCCGATTAGAAATGAAATCAGGAAGGTTTATTTCACACTAAGGGTAGTGGAAGACTAGGGTTGGATTTTGTGTTGGAGGCAGTGCCCCGACCCCATCCCCAGAGCGATCCTCTGGTGTTTTAAATCAAAGTTTCAGGAGCCGGGATCCCCATCCCTTTAAAGATAGGGATCCTGCTTCCAAGAGCTTCTGGCCAATCGGAGGGCTGTCAGCTCAGCAGTATCGGCAGTGCCACTGGGAGAAGTGGCCACTGCTGGTACTACAGAGGCTCCGAACCCAGGCCCAGTCCAGAGCAAAAGTGAGTGAGGCAGGGTTGCCGGGGCCAGTCCGGAAGGGCGTGGGGGTGGGAGGTGGTCGTGTAGTCCAGTGGGAGGGGGAATCCTGGGGGTAAACTAGTTCCTGATGGGGGTCCTCCATGGTGGAGGGACCCCCCCCCCCCCCACCAAGCCCGCAGGGAGAGTGCATCGTTTTACAAGGTGACCTCCCAGCGTGGCAGCAGCCACCCCTCCCCACCACTGGTATGATCCCAGATCCCAGTGGTGCTGGGAAGATGCCTTAATTGGGAGGGGGGGTCAATCAAAATGTTCAAGACTGAGATTAATAGATTTTTGTTGGGTAAAAGGGAGATATGGAGTAAAGGTGGGTAAATGGCATTGGGGTACAGATCAGCCATGATCCTATTGAAAGATAGAGCAGTCTCAAGTTGCTGAGTGGCCTATTGCTTTTGCTACCTTCCTTCGTATTTACTGAACCTCTTTAGTTTCCTCTCTGTCTCCTTTCCCCCCTAAACACCTTTCTAAGCCGGTATATGTGTTAGAGAGCTGAAGTGTGAGGCAGAGATAATTTATGCTGGATTTCTACTCACACCCAATAAAATGGCATTCATGGTGGGCAAAAATTAAATAACATCAGAAGTGTCTGTGAGGAAATAATTAATATATAAAAAGTCCACTGAAAAATGAACAGTGAGCATTAATATTTTATCAACATATATATGCGCATTAGAACAGATAAGTGCTGCAGCAAAGTGTTGTTCACTGTAAGGGTAGCGGATTAGATTGTTGGCTTTTAATATATGATGGTTCTCCCTAGTGACAGCTTAGTCAAGGTCTCTCACAACAGACTGCCAAGGTGACAGCCTATCGCCACTTGAATCATGCTCTCACCATGAAGACATTTCCTCTCAGTCTAGCATTGTATATTCTTACATGAATAATGGTTTGAAGACAGTTTGTACCTGTGCATCACATCCCATCAAGGAGTCTATGTGTTTGGGAAGACGGAAAAGGATAATAGGCTCGGAACTGCACACTCACTGTGCAAAACTTGAAATGTTATTGTAAATCCTTTGATGGTTCACTAGGTAGATGTGCCATTAGTCAGGGGCACTTTAATTGTTCTCTGTGCATTTCAGTCAGAGGAGAGCAAAATCAGCCAGGACTTTTGCTCCTGATCACTTTTCAGTCACCCTTGCTAGAAAATACATTGGTGACACTTTGAAATGACAGCAAGAATGAAATAAACAGGAGAATGGACTGTCAGCGCTCATTGCCTAAAGGATGGCTGCTATGATGTTATAGATTCGGATGAGTTTCCCCTTTGTGTATGACAATTTATTGATACTCTAACATGACACAAATCCACAACTTTACGGTATGTTACAGAACGTTAAACAGTTATATTTTAGTTAGCAAGCAGATATACAACCTGGGTCGTCTAGCTTAGATCATGCATTGATCAGATGCAGTGTTCTTGGGTATTCCTGGTGAACACCCTGTAACTTAGAGATGTTCTTATATTCATAGCTATACTGACCCTTTTATATCATAGTTGCCAAGGGTATCATGAATGTCCTTTTTGTGAGGCAGTTGTCTGCCTTGATGTTCACGGTCGTCCTTGCAAAGCTTCCAGTTCTGCTAACATCTGTTATCCTGTTTCTTTGTTAGAAGACAATAGTTAACTTCGTGCAAGTCTACAGTTTACATGAGCTACAACAGTAGATTGCATTAGCCAGCTAGATAAGGTCAAAATGCAGTTGTCAGCTCTTAGCCATCATCTTACATATGTTAAGATGATAAGGGCTGTCTGTACAGTCATTGTATAGAACCTTGGTTAGACCGCACCTGGAGTGCGGTGTTTTTCTGAATGGAGGGATGTGACTAGTGGTGTTCCGCAGGGATCAGTGCTGGGACCTTTGCTGTTTGTAGTATATATAAATGATTTGGAGGAAAATGTAGCTGGCCTGATTAGTAAGTTTGCGGATGACACAAAGGTTGGTGGAGTTGCAGATAATGATGAGGATTGTCAGAGGATACAGCAGGATATAGATCGGTTGGAGACTTGGGCGGAGAAATGGCAGAGGAGTTTAATCCGGACAAATGTGAGGTAAAGCATTTTGGAAGGTCTAATGCAGGTGGGAGGTATACAATAAATGGCAGAACCCTTAGGAGTATTGACAGGCAGAGAGATCTGGGTGTACAGGTCCACAGGTCAGTGAAAGTGGCAACGCAGGTGGATAAGGTAGTCAACAAGGCATACGGCATGCTTGCCTTCATCGGTCGGGGCATAGGGTATAAAAATTGGCAAGTCATGTTGCAGCTGTACAGAACCTTAGTTAGGCTACACTTAGAATATTGCGTGCAATTCTGGTCGCCACACTACCAGAAGGACGTGGAGGCTTTGGAGAGGGTACAGAGGAGGTTTACTAGGATGTTGCCTGGTCTGGAGGGCATTAGCCATGAGGAGAGGTTGGACAAACTCGGATTGTTTTCACTGGAACGACAGAGGTGGAGGAGCGACATGATAGAGGTTTACAAAGTTATGAGCGGCATGGACAGAGTGGATAGTCAGAAGATTTTTCCCAGGGTGGAAGAGTCAGTTACTAGGGGACATAGGTTTAAGATGCGAGGGGCAAAGTTTAGAGGGGATGTGCGAGGCAAGTGTTTTACACAGAGGGTGGTGAGTGCCTGGAACTTGCTGCCAGGGGAGGTGGTGGAAGCAGATACGATAGCGACGTTTAAGAGACATCTTGACAAATATATGAATAGGAAGGGAATAGAGGGATATGGGCCCCGGAAGTGCAGAAGGTGTTAGTTTCGGCAGGCATCAAGATCGGCGCAGGCTTGGAGGGCCGAATGGCCTGTTCCTGTGCTGTACTGTTCTTTGTTTGTTCTTTGTTCTGTGTGCAGTTTTGGTCCCTTTACCTTCGGAAGGATATTACTGCCATAGAGGGAGTGCAACGAAGGTTCACCGGACTTGTTCCCAGGATGGAAGGATTATCCTATGAAGAGAGATTGGGGAAACTGGGCCTGTATTCTCTGGAGTTTTGAAGAATGAGAGGTGATCTCATTGAAACCTACAAAGTACTTAGAGGGATAGACAGGGTAGATGCAGGTAAGGTGTTTCCCCTGGTTGGGGAGTCTGGAACCTGGGGAAACAATTTCAAAATAATGAGGGAACCACTTAGGACTGAGATGATGAGAAATGTCTTTATTCAGAGGATTGTGAATCTTTGGAATTCTCTTTCCAGTGGGCTGTGGAAGCTCAATCATTGAGTATGTTTAAAACAGAGATTTACATATTTCTAAATACCAATGACTTAAAGGGATATGGGGAGAGTGTAGGAAAAAAGCACTGAAGTGGAAGACCAGCCATGATCATATTGAATGGTAGATCAGGCTCGATGGGCTGAATGGCCTACTCCTGCTCATATGTTCCTATGTTCATACCCCACATACCCCACATGTCACAGCCTCTGGGAGAAGGTGATTTAAGGAACAATATGAGTAGAAATATTGAAAATCTAATTGCACAGGTTAGTAAGTGAAGGTTTCTTCATCAATTTCTTCATAGGGTGATGAGCACAGATAGGAGAATCAGCATTACATTACTCTGTTGTAATCTTGTCTCTGAACTGTGAAAAACCTTTGATCGTAGCTTGTCATTAGGAGTGTGAGGACCTCTGTGCTCGCTGTCCTATAGTGGTTCCAAATCCAGCGATGCTTCAAATTTAAAATTCTCAACCTTGTGTTCAAACTCTCCATGGCCTCACTGCATCCACCCACCCCATCTCTCTAACCCCCTCCAGCCCTACAACCCTCTGAGATCTCCGTGTTCCTCTAATTCTGGCCTCTTGTGCTTCTCCAATTTCATGCACCACACCATTGATGGCTGTACATTCAGCTGTCTAGGCCCTAAATCTCTCTACCTCTCTCTCTCCTTTAAGGTGCTACTTACAACCTACCGCTTTGACCAAGCATTTGCTCACCTGTCCTAATGTCTCCTTATGTGGTTTAATGTCAAATTTTGTCTGAACTCCTGTGAAGGGCCATGGAATGCTTTCCTATGTTAAAGGCGCTATATAAATGTCAGTTGTAATTGGTGAACTTACCCAAGGATGATGATGAGGCCATTCTATCCTCTCCCAAAATGAAGAAAAATTTGAATTTATGAAACACCCCCCCTCCAAAAAACATGAATCTTCTCCACCAGAATAATTGTGATTATCAGCTTTTTTGAAGATTGCATTGATATCAGTTAATTAACGTTGTATAAGTTTGCAACCATAGCTTATTTCTCCTTGATGACTTATCCAGTTAGTAACTGACTGGGTCCAAGAAAGTCTCTGGTTCGGTCTCCAATCTGCACAAACTTAGCTGATTTCAGTTAAGGTGATAATGGTGGTGCAGTAATTCGCCTCACAGCACCTGTATTAGGCAGGGGCAAATCAAACATGGCTGTCAACCTTAATCGCAGTTCAGTGACCCATAGCTGGTTGCATGCTTGCATAATTGTTGGATGAGGTTAAGATTGGGCCCAAGGTCAAATAGCCAGGTAACAGTCAACTCCGAGGCTCCTGGTTGAATGATGGTCACCTGGGAAAGATGCAGTAATGTGCCCAATGTATCACAGTTTAACAGGAAGTCGAGGTTTGCAATACATGGGAACATTGCCAAGAAAGAAGGAAAACGTAGGTTGCAACTCCAAAGTGGCTCCAAGGCACAGGATGTTGAATAGCTGTTGTCTTTAACTGCACCAGCCTCAGATGTTAGCCTGGAGTTTCTGCTCCAATTACACTCACTTTTTCAGTGTAATTCTCACAATATCGGGGTAAGGGGTGCAGAAGATATTTGAATTTTAAGTACAAATTGCATTCAGTGCAACTCAATTTTCTGCAATCTCTTGTGCTCGTTTAAAAAATATTGCGCTAGAAGCAGGCACCGCCCACAAAACTGACCACACCCCCAGTCCCAGTTTGAATTGATCAGAATTGGGAGCTTCCGCTAATTGTGCTCATTTGCAGGCCTTCAAGGAGGCTCCAAAAATTAAAGCTGCATCTTTTGGGCACAAGGATATTAATAGATACAGTTTGAATGACCTTATTATTTTTATTTTACTATGGATCTGACTGATGCACCCCAATCTAACCAGAAAATAGTTTTGTATGCTCTTAAATGCATCAAGGAAAATTTTTTAAAACAATGTTTTAAACTTACATTTTAAAGCATTGCCCAATTGTGCTGTTCAAGGCAGATTTTGCATTTGACAGTATGCAAATAACTTTGAGCAGAAACCTGTTGGGAAATAAAAGACTTTCCAAAACAGACACAATTTTGAGCACAATTTGTTTCCAAAGTACAAACTCTACCACAAACAGTTTTGTCTTGTATATAATACTAAATGATGCCCACAGAAACAATGGTTTTTTGCATCTAGGTAACATTGTCACATGACAGTGTCCTTGGATGTTATTTACTAGCAAGAAGTCATGTAGGTAACAAATGGCACCTGGAAAAGTGCTGCGAATTATTTGATGATCCATATTTCAGAATAAGATAGATGATGGTCAATGAACATTACTCTTTAAAGCTGGAGGAGGTCCAGATCTTGTAATTATTGAGTTGCTAATACACCACATGATTGACCATCATTTATAAGCCGGACCAGATGGTTAAAATTGCTGCTGTCAGGTGAGCTAATAGAGTCCCTTTTTTGGCTGTGATGCTGCATTAAATCTATCTGTATATGAGGAATGAGCTACATTTTGCTTGTGTTTGTTTACCATAACAACACCAAGAACAAATTCTCAATGTCATTCTGTAGACTTTCTTCTGATGAGTTTTTCTTCTAGTTTTTGTGACTGTCATGTGGTGCTGTATGGACATTAGCTTACAGGCTAAACTCTGATTTAGTGGTGGGGTATGCACTGTAATGCAAGTTCCACTAGTTCCCCACCATCCTGACTCATTGGTATCTTGTCTTTGTTTTGTAGTGTATCTTATGGCCCATTTAAAACCTGCAACCCATTGCCTGGGGAGAGCTAAAATGTGAATATCAGTTAAGGGCAGTTTTTGTTAATTCTTTCATGGGATGTGGGCATCACTGGCTAGATCAGAAATTATTGCCCATCCCTAATTGTCCTTGAGAAGGTGGGTTGAGCCACCTGGGTTGCTTTGTCTACTGCTCACCACAGCAGTGTTTTGCACCACTGAGTCCCAGTAGTAACAATGCATTTTCATTAGTAATAATGCAATATTAGTGACAATACTGCCCTACTTCCCTCATAGTATTAATAAGAATAATATGTACCTAGTGGTATTGCAATAATACTTTCCTAATTGTAATATACCAATATACAATTAGAATGGACCAATAGTAAAATACATTCAAAGTAATAATATATCCCAAAATACAGTCATAACAATACATCCCTAAAAGTATAATACAGTAAAGTAACAATGCCATGCACAAGGTATTTCGAGGACCTTTAATGGTAATACCAAAGTGGTAATATATTTCCAATTTTAGAAAGTTTCCATTGCTAAAAGAGGCAATTACATTCCAGTAACTACTTTCAGAGCAAATATCTGTGTGATGAAAACAATCTAAAGTGGTGAATCATGCTGAGTTTATCCTCTCTCTTGTTGGTACCATCATCACCAACTTCTGCCTCAGGTCTCAGAGTTAATCTTTCACTGGGTAGAACTATTTTGCCTTTGACACTTGTTACAGTCAAGTGAGGAGGGATCGAAGGGCTTCCCTCTGTTCCCTCCTTGTTTGACCACAACAGGTTTAATTCTTTCTTAAAGTGGATGTACTGGTAAATTCAGTAGGTGTTTGATTACTTACTTGCTATGATCATAACAAGAACCAATCGGACAGGTTTTCTTGAGTTAACAAAGAAAGAGGTTAACTTTATTGTACCTAAAGTGAACTAATAAAAATAATAAACAACACGCCAACTTTCACACACACACACTCTGGAGGTTTATGCACACACAAATAGGTTACAGAGTGGGGAAAGGTAGATTGGTTGAGTTAGTGTCTACAGAAAAAGGGGTTCACAGTCTGTGGCATTTGGTGATTCAGCTGGCTTCCAGCTGAATTTGGTGGCCCTGAGGTTTTTAGTTTGAAGAGATAGATGACTGGTTCGTGGGTCTCTTGGAGACAGCGATGTGGATGATTTCCACCAACTGGGTTTCTGATTGTAGCCAGAGTATGCAAAGGTGGTCAGTCAACAGGCATGATTTGAAAGCTTTCAAGCTGGAACGGAGAGAAAGAGGGACCCCAACCTAGGGTATGTGCATGTCAGAGTCTAGTTGCTTCTCCTCTGCTGCAGAGAAAACACCAGCTTAAAACCACAGATGGGAGAGGCTTGTCACGTGACAATCACTCAGTCATTCAAATATAGCAGTTAGCAGTATTTCTCTCTTGCAAAAGAGAACAGGTAGTTCCTTTAAACTTCCTGGGTCTTGGTTCTTGCTGGGGCATGAGCAGATGTTTTGTCTCCCTCCTCACAGCATTACAGTTGAGGATACTGTGTTGCAAATTAGGTAGCCACCTTAAGCTGCTAGCAAAGTCATCATTTTAGCTGGTCTTTTAAACAATGTCTTTAAAAAAAATCCAAATTCAGATCTCCAATCAGTGGATTAAAGAAAATTATCATTCAACAAAACACATTGGCATAACACACCGGAGCTGAGGATAAATCCCGATAAGGGCAGTGGTAGAAATGTGCCTCTGTCGCAAGAGTTTAAAGGCCTGGCCTTGAGACACCTGTATGATTAGGGTCTCCCAGTGGGTATTCCCTCGTTCCTTCTTAACCTCTATTCAGCTTAATCGATCTTATCTCTGTTTGATCATTTTACATCTATGAACACATCATATTATTGGATATCAATGAATGCTGTTGAACAGCCAAATGGGTACTTCCAGAAGTAATGGTTTTCCTTGACTGGCAGCTTTAATCCATCCCAGCTCCCCACACCCTAACGAGAAACCACCGAGTGATTATAAAATTCAAAATAGATACTTGCAAGCAGAAAATCAAACCTAGATAAGTATGAAAATAAATGCATTAACCATACTCCACTGGGCTGCTCATTCTTATTAGAATGTATTTGCCTGTAACTTGCTGTGAAATGGACTGCTTTATCACTGCAGTATGAATCACGTGGTCCAATATTACTGCAGCCTGACTTACGTGACTCAATCACCGTAGTCTACCAGCCATTTAAGATGGAGCTTCTTCCTACTTTGCAGACTGAGCATGAAGTAATGCTAAGTTACTAAATCTTTATAAACATTTTAAACAACAGTGCTGCCTGGTGCGTTCCCCAATGCAGTACAACCCCTGTGCTTTTTGACACAATTTGAACCCTCTGTTACTGCCTCGTAATCCTTCTCCCTCTGTCTCATGAGGGGTACTGCTGAGACAAGATAACTGTTTCATCTTGTTCATCTGCTATGTGAAGCTATCTTACTGTTGAATGACTGAGCTATGATGGTGGAACTTGAAGGTTTGGAACACAAATGGCAAAACATTTCAGGGGAGCTGAACAACACAAAATAACCTTGAATGCTAAAACAGGAGAATCAAGGCCTGTTTTTGATATTGTTATAAAATTATGAAGCTTTGTTCTCGTGATATTTTGGTGTTATTTAAACCACTGTATTACATTACAACTTTAGAAAATGTACAGGACTTAAATCAAGGTTCTGAAATTTGCAATCAATGCGAAACTGTAGTTCAGATCAAATGCTGTGATACTCATGCAGTCCAAATCACATCATTTGATACCAAAATACAGAGAGGGAAAGGTCCTCTGGTCCTTCAAACTCCCACTCCCTGCTTTCAGGACGTGAAGGCCTCATCCTCACTCATGCGCCAGGTACGTGAATTTGCACCGATCACCACCCCAGCAAACACATATGATACTTCGGGCCTGTACACCTGTTGTGTGTTAGCACATTATGGGCACAAAAACAGAAGCGAGTGCTTGGCTCATGATACTTCTAAACAACTGACAACAATTTAAAATGTGTAAAAGTAGAGGCTGTCTTGGAGGTCATTTCTTTGATGTTGAGGCCTTTGCGGTTAAAGGTACATTGCCAACTTTCTTGTTCCGATGTGGATATTATTTGCTGCCTCTGTGCACTCTAGCAGGTGTTGGTGAAACCTATTACAGCCTACGAGAGCATTTAAAAACCGCACTACATTTGTGTGGATAGCACGTTTCAGGAGGTAGTCACCGCGGAGCTTAACAGAGTGCAGGCAGAGAGGGACTGGGTGGCTGCCAGACAGACAAGAAGGTCAAGGCAGGTAGTGCAAGAGTCCCCAGAGAATATCACACTTTCTACCCCGTATTCAGTTCTGAGTACCGATGAGAGAGTTCCTCTGGAGGGTGCAGTGAGAGTCGTGACCTATGGGTGACTCAGCTGTGGAGGGAGGGAGGAGAAAAGATAAGAGAGCAATAGTGCTAGGAGATTCCATAGTTAGGGGAACAGACAGGTGTTTCTGTAGTCGCAGACGCGGTTCCAGGATGATATGTTGCCTCCCTGGTGCAAGAGTCAAAGATATCACCGAGCGGCTACTGGGCATTCTGGAGAGCGAGGATGCACTGTCAGAGGTCGTGGTACACATTGGTACCAACGATATAAGAAGAAAGGGGGATGAGGTCCTGCAGGCTGAGTTTAGGGAGTTAGGAAAGAGATTAGCAAGCAGGACTTCAAAGGTAGTAATCTCTGGATTACTCCCAAGGCCATGTGCTAGTGAGTATAGAAATAGGAGAATACACCAGATGAATGCATGGCTGGAGAGATGATGCAGGAGGGAGGGCTTCAGATTTCTGGGGCATTGGGACCAGTTCTGGGGAAGGTAGGATCTGTACAAGCCGGACCGTCTGCACCTGAACAGGACTGGGCCAAATATTCTTGCAGGAAGGTTTGCTAGTGCTGTTGGGAATGGTTTAAACTAGTTTGGCAGGGGGATGGGAACCTGAGGGCAGTTTCAAATAGGACATATTCAGGGCAGGGAACAACAGGCAGAAAATTAGCGAGTGACTCTGAAAGGCAGAAGAAGCAAAGGTTAAAAAGGGTGCAGCACAGGAATTTGGCAGTGTTAAAAGGTAATTATTTAAATGCAAGGGGTATAGTAAAATAAAGCCGATGAGCTGAGGGCACAGATAGACACATGGCAACACGATATCGTTGCTATAACGGAAACTTGGCTTAAAATGGGGCAAGAATGGCAGCTCAACATCCCTGGATATAAAGTTTTCAGGTGAAATAGAGAGGGGCATACAAAGGAGGGAGTGTAGCATTATTGGTTAAGCTGTGAGGAGAAATGATATGATAAATGAGGCCTTATGGGTGGAGATCAGAAATAAAGAAGAGGCAGCCACACTACTAGGAGTGTACTATAGACCCCCAAATAGTGAGAGGGAGATAGAGGAACAAATATTTCGGCAAATTTCTGAGTGTAAAAGCTATAGGGCAATAATAATTGGGGATTTCAACTACCCTAATATCAACTGGGATACAGAGGGCACAAAATTCTTGAACTACATTCACGAGAACTTTTTTAGCCAGCATGAAACAAGCCCGAGACGGGATGCAATTCTAGATTTAGTCTTCTGTAATGAAGCTGGGCAAGTAGATGAAGTAGCAGTGGGTGACCATTTTGGAGATAGTGACCATAATACAGTACGTTTTAGCATAATCATGGAAAAGGACACAGATAAAACAGGAGTTAAAGTTCTAAATTGGGGGAAGGCAAATTTTACAAAACTGAGAGGTGATCTGGCAAAAGTAGACTGGATATAGTTACTTCAAGAAAAATCTGTGGCAAACCAGTGGGAGGCATTCAAAAGCGAGATTCTACAGGCACAGTGTAGGCATGCCTGCACAAAGATAAAGGGTGGTATGGCCAAATCTAGAGCCCCCTGCTTATCTAGAAGCTTACAGGATAAGTTAAAGCAGAAAAAGAAAGCTTATGATGATCACAAAAATCTTCTCACTTTAGAAAGCCTGGAGGAGTATAGAAAGTGCAGGGGTGAAGTAAAACAGGAAATTAGAAAAGCAAAGAGAGGACATGGAAAACTATGGCAGGTTGAGTCAAGGAAAACCCAAAGATGTTTTATCAGTACATTAAGAGTAAGAGGATAACTAAGGAAAGGGTAGGGCCTATCAGAGATGTACAAGGGAACTTACATGTGAATGCAGATGATGTCGGCAGGGTTCTTAATGAGTTTTTTGCCTCTGTCTTCACAAAGGAGAGGGATAATACAGACATTGTAGTAAAAGAGGAGGAGTGTGAAATATTAGATACAATTAGCATAATGAGAGAGTAAGTACTAGTGGGTCTGAGATCCTTGAAAGTGGATAAATCACCAGGGCCGGATGGATTGCATCCCAGGTTGTGAAAGGAAGCCAGGGAGGAAATAGTGGATGCGCTGAGGATCATCTTCAAATCCTCACTGGATACAGGCGAGGTGCCAGAGAATTGGAAGTCTGCAAACATTATACCGTTGTTTAAAAAGAGGCGAGGGATAGGCCAAATAATTATAGGCCGGTCAGTCTGACCTCAGTGGTGGGTAAATTATTAGAATGAATTCTGAGGGACAGGATAAACTGCCACTTAGAAAAGCACAGGTTGATCAGGGATAGTCAGCATGGATTTGTTAGGGGAAAGTCATGTTTTACTAACTTAATTGAATTCTTTGAGGAAGTAACAAGGAGGATTGATGAGGGTAGTGCAATGAATGTGATCTACATGGATTTTAGTAAGGCATTTAACAAGGTCCCGCATGGCAGACTGGTCAGTAAAATGAAAGTCCATGGGATACAGGGGAATGTGGCAGATTTGATCCAAAATCGGCTCAGTGGCAGGAATCAAAGGGTCGTAGCCGACGGATGTTTTTGCGAATGGAAAGCTGTTTCCAGTGGTGTTCCACAGGGCTCAGTGTTGGGTCACTTGCTATTTGTGGTATATATTAATGCTTTGGACTTAAACGTGGGAGGCATGATTGGGAAATTTGCTGATGACACAAAAATTGGCCGTGTAATTGATAGTGAAGAGGATAGCCGTAGACTCCAGAATGATATCAATGGTTTGGTTGAGTGGACTAAATGACAAATGGAATTCAGTTCAGAGAAGTGTGAGGTAATGCATTTGGGGAGGGCAAATAAAGCGAGGAAATACACAAACGGGAGGATATTGAAAGGGGTAGAAGAAGTGAGCTACCTTGGAGTGCATGTTCACAGGTCCCTAAAGGTGGCAGGACAAATAGATAAAGTGGTGAAGAAGGCATATGGAATGCTTTCCTTTATTGGCCGAGGTATAGAATACAAAAGCAGGGATGTAATGCTGGAACTGTATAAAATGCTGGTTAGGCCAAAGCTGGGGTATTGGATACAGTTCTGGTCACCGCATTACAGGAAGGATATAATTGCCCTGGAGAGAGTACTATGTTGCAGCTATGAAGAAAGATTGGGTAGGCTAGGGTTGTTTTCCTTGGAACAGAGGAGGCTGAGAGGTGACTTAATTGAGGTGTACAAAATTATGAGTGGCCTAGATAGAGAAGACAGGAAGGACCTGTTTCTCCTAGCAGAGAGGTCAATTACCAGGGGGCACAGATTTAAGGTGATTGGTAGAAGGATTAGAGGGGAAAAACCTTTTCACCCAGAAGGTGATGGGTGTCTGGAATTCACTGCCAGGAATGGTGGTGGAGGCAGAAATGCTCAGTTCTTTTAAAAGGTACTTGGACATGCACCTGAAGTGCTGTAACCTGCAAGGCTATGGACCAGGTGCAGGAAGGTGGAATTAGATTGGGTGGCTAGTTTTTTTGGCCAGCATGGATACGGTGGGCTGAATGGCCTCCTTAAGTGCCGTAATTTTTTATGGTTCTATGGTTATCTATTCGTGTGACCCAAAGAACAATCATTGAGCAGTGGTTTGATGGGAACTATGGGGATCCCTCTGGGTGTTCCTCTCTATTGCAACTCCTGAATGAGAATACATGCTAAACTTGTACCACAGGAATTTAACAAGGGGCTGTCCATATGCGGCAGCCAAACCTGCCACCTGCTTCAGTAAAAAGGACGACTCTAAGGTAAGCACAGCCTTGAGTGTTTATGCATAGGCTTGTTGCAAACCTGCAGGAGAAACCTGCCAAATCTCCAAACCAAGCACACATTTGCATAATACAGGTGTATTATGAGGGGATAGGCACTTTGACTTTCCAGTATGTATCTAAGCAGCTTTGCTGAATATCCTACATGTGCTGTGTTTTCTATCCCTCTCTCTCACTGTCTCTCTGCCTCAGTTAGCCAGAGGAGTCAGCCAAGCATCATTACATTCAGTTAGTCGTGTTGAAGAAAATCAAGGGCACGTGACTTTTTTAATAAACCAAAAATAACTGATATTAAATAGCCTGCTTTAATATTCTTTCTCTGCTTCCTTCATGTTTAAAGGCACAAAATAGGATGTCCTGAACAAAATCAATACATCTTGCCATACTTTCCCGAGAGAGTAAATCAACCTAGGCCTTACCTGTGTATAAAAGTAGACTGATCCATCAGACTTGATAGTGAGTTTTTTGCAATGTAGAATCATGGAATAATTCAGCACAGAAGGAGGCCATTCGTTCCATCGAGTCTGCACTAGCTCTTTAGAAGAGCAATCCGGTTAGTCCCACTCCCCAACTCTTTCCCCGTATTTTCACAATTTTTTTCTCCTTCAAGTATTTATCCAATTTTCTTTTGAAAACTATTGTTAAATCTGTTTCCATCACCCTAATAGGCAGTGCAATCCAAATCCTAACCACAAGCATTTCTCATGTCGCCTCCGATTCTTTTGCCACTCCCTTCTAAGACAAACCAGGAGCTGTTGCCGGTGAGAAAAGGGGCACAAATTGAATGGGGCTCACGTGGGTAAACTGCCTCTAGAGACACGATAGTCACCATTAACTCATCCCAATTATTACAATGGAATTCTGACATTTATATCTCAAGGACTAGAATACAAGGGGGCAGAAGTTATTCTTCAGCAATACAAAGCCCTGGTTAGACCAAACCTAGAGTACTGTAAACTGTTCAGATCACGATATTTTAGAAAGGATATATTGGCCTTGAAAGAAGTGCTGTGTAGATTTGCCAGAATGATACCTGGACTCCAAGGGTTAAATTGCAAGGAGAGATTGTACAAACTAAGGTTGTATTCCCTGGAATTTAGAAGGTTAAGTGGTGATTTTATTGAAGTTTTCAAGATATTAAGAGGAACAGATAAGATAGATTAAAAACTATTTCTGCTGGTTAGGAAGTCTCGGACTAGGGAACATAGCCTAAAAATTAGAGCCAGACCTTTCAGGAATGAAATTAGGAAACAATTCTACACACAAAGAACGATAGAATTTTGGATCTTTGTTCTGTAATTGGTAATTGATCATAAAACAATTGTTAATTTTAAATCTAAGATTGATAGGTTTTTGAAACAAAATCAGAAAATACTGGAAATACTGAGCCGGTCAGGTAGCATCTGTGGAGATAAAAACAGAGTTAATGTTTCAGGTCCGTGTGACCTTTCATCAGAACTGGCAGACGTTAGAAATGTAATAGGATTTGAGCAAATGAAAGCAGTCGGGGGTGGGGGAGTGGGGGGTAGTGGAAGGGGGGGTTGAGAAGAAGAGCAAAAGGAAGGTCTGAGATAGAGTGGAAGCCAGGACACATTATATGACAAAAAGTTTCATGGTGCAAAGCCAAGGAGAGTGATTATGGGACAAGTAAAGAAACAAAATATGTATCTGGATGAGGTTTAAATACCGGATAGCAGCCTCCCAAACACAAATTAAAGTGGGTGATGGGGTGTGAGGGTTAAAAAAATAAAGCAAAGAAAACACGAAGAAAGAAAAAATGAGAGCAGAGGTTATGATCTGAAATGATTGAACTCAAGAACTCCATGTTGAGTCCAGAAGGCTGTAAAGTGCCCAGTCGAAAGACAAGGTGCTGTTCGTCGAGCTTGTGTTGAGCTTCATTGGAACACTAGCAGGCCAAGGACAGAAAAAGCTCAGATGGGGTACCCACATGGGCCCTACCTATACCTGTGTTTTCTGTGGGATTTGTGGAACATTCCTTATTTCAGTCCTACTCGGGCCTCCTTCCTCATCTCTTTTCCCGATACATTGATGACTATATCGGTGCTCTTGCCCTGAATTGGAAAATTTAATTGGCTTTGTTTCCAGTTTCCACCCTTCTCTCACCTTCACATGCTCCATCTCTAACTCTTCCCTTCCCTTCCTCAATTTCTCTATCTCCATTTCTGGGAATAGGCTATCAACCAATATTAACTATAAGCCCATGGACTCCCACAGCTACCTGGATGACATTCGCTCATATCCCAATTCCTGCAAGGTCTCGATTCCATTCTCCTAGTTTCTCCATCTCCCTTGCATCTTTTCAGATGATGCAATCTTCCATTCTAGTGTTTCTGATATGTCTTCCTTTTTGTTCAACCGAGGATTCCCCCAAACCCCCACCGGCCCTTCTCACCCTCCAGGTCCCCAAACACTCTTTCCAAGTGAAACAGCGATTTACTTGTACTTCTTTCAATTTAGTATACCGTACTCGCTGCTCACAATGTAGTCTCCTCTACATTGGGGAGACTAAATGCAGTCTGGGTAATCGCTTTGCAGAACATCTCCCTTCATTTCGCAAGCACAACCTCAAGTTTCCTGTCGCTTGTCATTTCAATTCTCCACCTTGCTCCCGCTCTGACCTTTCTATTCTTGGCCTGCTACAGTGTTCAAATGAGGCTCAGCACAAGTTCGAGGAACAGCACCTCATCTTTCGACTGGGCACTTTACTGCTTTCCGGTCTCAACATCGAGTTCAATCATTTTAGATCATAACCTCTGCCTCCATATTTTCTTAATTGCTTGTTTTTTTGCTGGTTAGTTCCCCACTCCTCTCCTCCCCCATTTCTTTCTTAGTCACTTTACCTTGTGCTTAGGCAGCTTCTATCCTGCCATTTACACCACATCCAGATACATATTTTGTTTCTTTACTTGTCCCATAACCACTCCCCTTGGCTTTGTACCATGAAATCTTTTGTCATTTAATCTGTCCTGCCCGCCACCCGGTCATAGACCCTTCGTCCTTTCACTTCCTCAACACCTGTTACATTTATAACCATTGTCAGTTCTGATGAAAGGTCACACAGACCTGAAACATTAACTCTGTTTTTCTCTCTCAACATACTGCCTGACCTGCTGAGTATTTCCAGCATTTTCTATTTTTGTTTCAGATTTCCAGCATCCACAGTATTTGTGCTTTTGAATTGATAGATTTTTGTTATTTGAAAATATTGAGGGATATGGGGCAAGGACGGATATACAGAGTTAGGTCACCGATCAGCCACAATCACTTTGAATGGCAGAACATGCTCGAGGAACTTTTCCTTTTCAATATTTCTACAAGGCCCAATTTCTCGTGCATCTCTGGCCTCCCAGTTCAGGCGCACATTGAGTATGAGCTGTCAGTTTTTGCAACTAGAAACAGACTGTCATGAATATTCACCCCCCACATCTGCTCTTTCCATGGACACTGCCTGACCTGCTGAGTGCCCCCAGTATTTTGTTTTTCCTTCAGATTTCTACAGTATTTTGCTTTGTGCAGTTAAAATAATACCACATTAAATTGAAAGCAAAATGATTAAAACTGGGAATATAAAGAACAGAAAATGTACTGTTATTTTGCTCTCGTATAACTTACGTACAGCCAATATAAGGGCCAGTTACCAAGCAACAATTTAAAATTTCATGCAAAATCCCCAGACTCGAGAACCATGTCAAAATCAATAATGACTTTAGCATACAGCCCATCATAAAGAGCAAATATGATCTGACATTAAAAGAGCCTCCAATCTGTGCACAAATGAGTCATTACCTGACAAAGCCAAGAAAGTTGATCTGAGAGGGAGATTTAATGTTTGGATATAAACAGAAGCCCACGCGTGTGGTTTTGCTGCCCCAGTTCCAAAAGTCCCTCGAGTGGCCAGCGAAAGAATTGAGAGAGGCACATGCTCTCCTCATTCGATTTTGGAAGCAATATGGCACAAGCATATTCAAAGGTAAAACCCTGGAATTTTACAAGACAGGAGGACTCCTGTTCAGGCTCTCTGAGGGATATATCACATTCCACTTTCCATTATAAATGTTCTTTTTCACATACAAGAATGGATTTCTTCTTTAAAAAAATTGCTGTCTAACCTAGGAGAAATGTCAATGCCCAAAGGACAGGACACCACCAAATTTGAGAAGCGCAGGAGGGGAGATCAGGTAAATGGTGAAAGCTGTGATGAAGTAACATTAATCTAGGTTGTCCCTCCAGTGCAGTACTGAAGGAGTTCTGCACTGTTGGATGTGCTGTCTTTTGGAAGAGATGTTAAACAGAGGCCCTGACTGCCCTCTAAGCTGGATGTAGCAGATTACTTGGCACTATTTTGAAAAAAAGCAGGAGGGCTTTCCCTAGTTTCCTTGCCAATATTTATCCCTCACCCAACATCACGAGGACAGATGACCTGGGCATTATCTCATTACTGTGTGTGGGAGCTTGCTGTGTGTAAATTGGATGCTGTCTGTAAATTGGATGCCATGTCTTCTACATTATAACAGTGCCTGCACTTCAAAAATACTTCATTGGTTGTAAGGCATTTTGGGATGTCCTGTGGTCATGAAATGCATTATTTAAATGCAAACCACCTTTTTCCTTAGAGTTGCATTCCTGCACTTGCATTTGAGATAGATACGTCTAAAACAGGGTTGTCCAACCTTTTCGCGTGGGGGGGCCACATTACAATTTTTGTATTACATAGGGGGTTGGTGAGACAATTTCAGAAAGATAAAGTCATTAAAAATGTATCACTATTAATCAAAACAACAACAAATGTGCATTTTTGTGAAGAAACTTTAAATAAGATTAATTTATTAACTTACTTTCTTATCACTATGTTGGACACTGATTTAGTGAGATCGCTGGCATTTTTTTGCTTGCACAAGTAGTCAATGTTTGCCCACACACTTGTAGTAATGTGAATATTCCAAATAGATGTCCGTCTGTCAGGAATGATCTCGATCACTCTCTCTCTCCCTGTCTCCCTCACTGTCTCTGTCTCTCTATCTCTCTCCCTGTGTCCTCAGTCTCTGTGTCCCCCATCTCTGTTTTGTTCCTCCCCTCTCTTTGTCGTCCTCCCTCTCTGTGTCCCCCTTCTTTATCTCTCTGTCCCCCAGTCTTTCTCTCTCTTTCCGCCTCTCTCTCTCTGTATTCCCCCCACCCACACCTCCCTCTCTCAATCATACGAACATACGAATTAGGAGCAGGAGTAGGCCACTCGGCCCTTCAAACATTCAATAAGTTCATGACTGAACTGATTACTCCACATTTCCACCTACCCCCGATAACCTTCCATCCCCTTGCTTATCTAGAATCTATCTACCTCTGCCTTAAAAATATTCAAAGACTCTGATTCCAGTGCCTTTTGAGGAAGAGAATTCCAAAGACTCACGGCCCTCTGAGAGAAAAAAATGTCTCCTCATCTCTGTCTTAAATGGGCGACCCCTTATTTTTAAACAGTGACCCCTAGTTCTAGATTCTCCCACAAGGGGAAACATCCTTTCCCATATGCACCCAGTCAAGATCCCTCAGGATCTTATATGTTTCAATCAAGTCGCCTTTTACTCTTCTAAATTCCAACGGATAAAAGCCTAGCCTGTCCAATCTTTCCTTGTAAGATAGCCTGCCCATTCCAGGGTATTAGTCTAGTAAACCTTCTCTGTATTGCCTCCAATGCATTTACATCCTTCCTTAAATAATGAGACCAGTACTGTACACAGTTCTCCATATGTGGTCTCACCAATGCCCTGTATAGCTGAAGCATAACTTCCCTACTTTTGAATTCAGTTCCCCTCGCGATAAACAATAGCATTCTATTAGCTTTCCTAATTACGTGCTGTACACTAACCTTTTGTGATTCATGCACTCGAACACCCAGATCCCTCTGCATCTCAGAGCTCCGCAATCTCTCACCATTTAGATAATATGCTTCTTTTTTATTCTCCTGCCAACGTGGACAATTTCACACTTCCCCACATTATACTCCATTTGCCAGATCTTTGCCCACACACTTAATCTATCTATATCCTTTTGTAGGCCCTTTATGTCCTCTTGACAAGTTACTTTCTTACCTATCTTTGTGTTATCAGCAAATTTAGCAACCATACCTTCGGTCCCATCAACTAAGTCATTTATATAAATTGTAAAAGGTTGAGACCCCAGCACAGGTCCCTGTGGCACACCACTTGTTACATCTTGCTAACCAGAAAATGACCCATTTATGCCTACTCTCTGTTTCCTGTTAGCTAGCCAATCTTCTATCCATGCCAAAATGTTACCCCCTAGACCATGAGCTTTTATTTTCCACAATAACCTTTGATGTGGCACCTTATCAAATGCCGTCTGGAAATCTAAGTACAATACATCCACCCCTTTATCCACAGCACATGTAATTCCCTTAAAGAACGCCAATAAATTTGTTAAACATGATTTCCCTTTCACAAAACCATGTTGACTCTGCCTGATTACCTTGAATTTTTTGAAATGCCCTGCTATAACATCTTTGATAATAGCTTCTAATATTTTCCCTAAGACAGAGGTTACGCTAACTGACCTGTAGTTTCCTGCTTTCTGTCTCCCTCCCTTTTTGAATAAAGGAGTTACATTCACTATTTTCCAATCTAACGGAACCTTCCCCAAATCTAGGGGATTTTGGAAAATTAAAACTAAGGCATCAACTATCTTATTAGCTACTTCTTTTAACACCCTAGGATGAAGTCCATCAGGACCCAGGGACCTGTCAGCCTGCAGCTCCAACAGTTTGTTCAGTACCACTTCCCTGGTGATTGTAATTTTCTTTAGTTCCTCCCTCCCTTCCATTTCCTGACTTACAGGTAATACTGGGATTTCACTTGTATCCTCAACAGTGAAGACCGATGTAAAATACCTGTTCAATTCATCAGCCATCTCCTATTTTCCCTTATTAATTCTCTAGACTCACTTTCTATAGGACCAACACTGACTTTGTTAACTCTTTTCTTTTTTAATATCTATAGAAACTCTTACTATCTGTCTTTATATTTCTAGCTAGCTTTCTCTCATACTCTAATTTTACCTTCCTTATCAATCTTTCAGTCATTCTTTGGTGTTTTTTATATTCTGTCCAATCTTTTGACCTGCCTCCCATCTTTGCGCAATTATAGGCTTTTTCTTTAAGTTTGATACTATCTTTAACTGTTTTAGTTAACCATGGATAGCTGGTCCTACCCTTAGAATTTTTCTTTCTCATTGAAATGTATCTATTCTGTGTATTCTGAAATATCCCCTTAAATGTCTGCCACTGCATCTCTATTGACCTATCCCTTAACCTAATTTGCCAGTTCACTTTAGCTACCTCTGCTTTCGTGCCCTCAAAATAACCTTTATTTAAGTTTAAGATACTAGTCTTGGAACCACTCTTCTCTCCCTCAAACTGAATGTAAAATTATGATCGCTGCTACCTAGGGGCGCCTTAACTATGAGGTCATTAATTAATCCGATCTCGTTGCATAATACCAGGTCTAGTATAGCCTGCTGTCTGGTTGGCTCCAGAGGTACTATTCCAAGAAATTATCCCCAAAACATTCTATGTACTTCTCATCGAGGCTACCTCTGCCCATCAGATATCTCCAGTCTATATGTAGGTTAAAATCCCCCATAATTATTGTTGTACCTTTCTGACAAGCTGCCATTATTTCTTCCTTTATACCCCGTCCTACACTGCGGTTAATTCTAGGTGGCCTGTACACCACTCCCACAAGTGATTTCTTGCCTTTATGATTCCTCATCTCTACCCAAATTGCTTCTACATCCTGATCTCCTGAACTTAGGTCATCTCTCTCTATTGCGCTAATACTATCATTAATTAACAGAGCTACCCCTCCACCTTTTCCTAGATTCCTGTTCTTCCTAAATGTCATGTACCCTTCAATATTCAGGTCTCAATCTATGTCATCCTGCAGCCAAGTCTTTGTAATGGCTATCCGATCGTACTTATTTATTTCTATTTGCGCTCTCAGTTCATCTGTTTTGTTTCGAATGCATTCAGATACAGAGCCTTTAGTTTTGTCCTTTTATTATTTTTATAACCTTTAGCTTATCTGTTGATTTACTCTTAGATTTGTATGCTCTGTCCCTTCCTATATTGGTCTGTTTATCATTTCCCATATTAGTACCTTTCTCTCTTGCCTTGTCTCTACTCCTTGATTTACCCTATCTTCCCAAATTTTATCCCTTGCCCCTATTATTCAGTTTAAAACCTTCTCTACTTCCCTGGTTATGGGGCTCACCAGAACATCGGCCCCAGTATGGTTCAGGTGTAGACCGTCCCAACATTACAGCCACCAGTACTGGTGCCAGTGCACCACGAACCGGAACCCACTTCTACCACGCCAGTCTTTGAGCCATCCATTAATTTCTCTAATCTTATTTACCCTATGCCAATTTGCACGTGGCTAGTACCTTTAGGGTTCTGCTTCTTAATTTGGTGCCTAGTTCCTCATACTGACTATACAGAACCTCTTGTCCTGCCTATGTCGTTGGTACCTACATGGATTATGACGACTGGATCCTCCCCCTCCCACTGTAAGCTCCTCTCCAGCCCAGAGCAGATGTCCCGAACCCTGGCACCAGGCAGGCAACACAGCCACCTGGACTCTCGCTCTTTGCTGCAGAGAACAGTATCAATCTCCCGAACTATACTGTCCCCCCATACTACCACTACATTCCTTTCTTCTCCCTCCACTTGAATGGCTTCCTGTACCATTGTGCCATGGTCAGGTTGCTCATCCAACCTGCAGCCACAATCTCATCCAAACAAGCTGAAAGCACATCAAACCTGTTGGACAATCGCAAAGGCTGAGGCTCCTGCACTCCTGCCCTCGGGGTCCCCTTACCTGCCTCAGCTGCAGCCGCACTCTCCTGCTCCTGACCACTGACCAAATCAGAAGACCCTATCCTAAGGGGTGTGACCGCCTCCTGGTACAAAGTGTCCAGGTAAATTTCCCCCTCCCAGATGTGTCACAGTGTCTGCAGCTCAGACTCCAGTTCAATGACTCTGAGCCGAAGCTCTTCGAGCCGCAAACACTTACTGCAGACGTGTTTGCCCTGGATCACTCTGGCATCCAGGAGTTCCCACATGCTGCAGCTGTGACACATCACCTATCCTGCCATCCTTAATGCATTTTTATTCACTACTTAATTATTTTATTCAATTATTTATTTTATTTTTGTTTTTTTAATCTATTTTATTAAGCTTACCACTAGTTCAGTTACTATTTTAAACATTAGAATTAGAATGGACCTTAATCACTTACCAGATACTCACCAAACAAGTAGCTTCATCCCAAACCAATCACCCACCTGCTTGCCTCTGATGTCACACTTGATTTTCTTGAATGAGCTCATTCCACTGAACAGAGGATCCAATAGGATAGGATAGCCTCTCCCCGCTCTCTGTGCTCATTTCAATGAAGCCTCTCCCAGCAATCAGGACTGGGAGAACTTCCAATTTCAGTCAATGCAATTAGAATTCATTCTCTGACCTACATCAACAATGTTCCTGTGCTGAGGCCCATCACGATTAATGTCCATGCAGCTCCTTTGTAATTCTAAAAATATGATGGCTCACAACTAGAAAAATGTTTTTTTTTACAACAGTTACGAGTAGACAAGTTCTGGTTACTTAAGGCACTATATAAATGTATGTTGTCAAAACTGAGATTGATAGATTTTTGTTAGGTAAGGTTACTAAGGGTCATGGAACAGGTTCGGGGGATGAAAGGGCTCCTTTAACATCTGCAAGCAAGCTAAACTGTTTTGCCTCTTTCTAAACAATGCTCTACAGAGCTGCATGTTAAGTTATTCATTGCATCATCTCATTGAAGATCCTTGTTACTTTTGATGCAGAGTTTCTTGAATTTCACCTCAGCTGGCTCATTACTTGCTGAATGAACTTGATTTAGTCCATTGAGTTTGTCTGATAGTCCTAAATTGAGCATTAATTTCAAGCTTGGATCAGAGGACCTTGACAGTGAGGTCTATGCAGAACTGGCAGTTTCAAGGTTTGAACCACAGTTTACACTAAGTTTTTATGGACCTTACCTAGTGTAATAGCAGGGGGCACCACAATTGACATCTGTTGGAGAGGGGGGGAAATATCAACCGAACTTCCTGCTCCTGATTTTCAACTAGCAAATACCTCAGATGAAGACAAACACCAGGCTTCTTGTAATGCCCCTGCAGTCGAATAGCATGGCACGTACAATCCAAGTTCAGACTTGAAAAATGGCCAATGAGACAAGATACTGAAGGGCAACCGGGACCCATGGAGCTGAAGCAGATGAGGAGTTAATGCTTTAAATTCAGGAATAGGGGAGAAGATTTTGGAGAAAAGGAGAAAGAGGATAATGTTGTCACGTTGACTGTGTGAGACATCATTGAGTGTATGAGTTTTGGAGGGCACTGCGTGTCCAACGACAGACAAAACACTCGTAACAATTTCTTCTGTTCGCTATTTCAAAAATTTCTCACGGCACTATGATCAGAGGAACTCTTGCCCATTATGTCAGACTGTAGTGCTTCCTGGGTTGCATAATTCAAAAAAATGAAAGAACAACCTTGAGGTTATATAGCGTCTTTCACAATCTCAGAACATCCCAAAGAGTCGCACAACCAATGAATTATTTTGAAGTGTAATCACTGCTGTTTTATTGGGGAACTTGACAGCTATTTTACGCATATATTTCAATGAGATGACTGACCATTTAATCTATTCTGGCAGTATTGGTAGAGGGTAGCGTTGACAACCCTCTCAGATTGTCCTGGACTCTTCTGCAATTAAAAATTGATCTACTAAACACCACTGCAAGCAAAACCCAGGAGAGAAAAAAAGAAATAATCAAGAAATGGAGGGAAAAAATTCTGTTTTATGGACAGTCAAGAATCATCCAACTGGGTAACAAAGCTTGCCAATTGGCATGGAAGCAGAACATTGTGAGAATGGATGAAAATGGTAGCCAATGGTGGGAATGACAAGGCGGGCAATTGGAAGTGTTATGTACTCGCCAGTTTTGCTGGATATTTTATATATCTGATTTATCTCAGACCAATGCAGATATGACACTAGTTCTAAATCAACAACAGGTTTTATTTACAGTACTTTAAAATATCTCAGCACTTTCAATATTTCAATACAATGTCTTTTTAAACACTCTTGCCCAGGGTTGTCCAACATACTGCCCGTGGGCCAGATTCCAGCCCGCCAAAGGTTTTCATCTGGCCCACGGATGTAAACTGTACCCAGGGCTGTTCCTTATCCTCGCCAGGGATCCGTGATTGGAGATGGGAAATAATAGCAATCAAGGACTCCCTCTGCTTCACTTTCAGTCTGGGCAGCCTGTGCCAATTCTCGCAATACTGGGTCGGCCTGCTGAGCCTCAGCTAGGGAAACTCCATTTAATTCATTCCCTGGGTCTTCTAACTTTCCGAAGAAATTCTCGGACAGGCAGCCCTCATGGTCATCTGCCTGCAGTGCCAATGCTCTGGGGGAGCTGGTTTGATCATGGCCTGATCCACTACACATTCAGGGAAACTGCACGAGTCCATCTCCCGCCACAGCCCTGTCTATCTGACCTCCTGCGGTCTTTCTTTCACTACTGGGGGGACTACCACCTTCACGCCTGCCAGATCATTACCTAGGAGGAGGTCAACCCCGTTCACAGGCAAACTAGGACAATTCCTATGGACACCGGTCCTAAAACTAGGTCGCACTCCAGGTGCACCCGGTGTACAGGTACAAGCATACACTGCCCTCCAATACCATTCACTACCATTCTGGTGTTCACTGCACTCTCTAGGGAAAAGGTCAGACCTTTTCCCAGTGAAAGGAATCTAGTGGCCCCTGTGTTCCTGAGAATCACTATGGGCTTGCTGGCCCCACTAGAGGGGTATTGGGTTACTTTCCCTTCAGACAAAAAACCCTGATAACCTTCAGGAATCCTATTAAGTTTTCCTGCACTTGCAGCCATAAGCTTCCTGTGTCTCACTCTTACTGCAGTTAAAACCACAGCATGTTCAGCTATGCTTTCCATTAGGTTCGCTTCTTCACTGAGCAGGTGTTCCCTGATTAACCATACTGGTTTTCCATTTAGTTTCCAGCAGTCAGCTTTTAAATGCCCTGCTTTATTACAATGGAAGCTCACAGGTCTCCGGGTCTCACTGTTGCGCACAGCACCTTCCTTTTTGGTTAGAGGAGTGCCCCTTGTGTCTCCTGCTTTCCTTTCTCTTCCAGGACTGCCTGGGCTTCTATCACCTTCCCACCCTTTGTTCTTTTCGGATTTGTGTCAGTGATTAGGAAGAATTAGGTGATTATTAAAGCAAACTCATCAGCCAGGATGGACTCTTGCCGAACTGTCTGGACCCGCTGCTCTTCTACATGGGTCTTTATGGAGAATGGGAGAGAGTGTTTAAATTCCTCTAACGGAATTACTACTCTAAGATTCTCATAGCTGCGCTGTACTTTTAAGAGCCCTCAGCCACTGGTCAAATAACAGCTGCTTACTTATTTCAAACTCCAGATAAGTTTGATTAGCTTGCTTCTTGAGGGTTCTAAACTTTTGGCGAGAGGCTTTGGCCCAAGAATAGCATTTTTGGTCAGTTCATAATTTGATGAACTCTCATCTGGCAACAGGGAATAAATCTCATAGGCTTTTTCAGTTAGCTTGCTTTGTAGTAAAAGAGACCAGGTCTCAACTGGCCATTTTAGTTGCCTTGCCAGTTTCTCAATGGACACACAAAGATCTTCTACATCCTCCTCATTGAATTTTGGAATTAGTGGAGCTAGTTTTAACAATTTGGTACCTAGTCCTGAATTATGCTCCTCCATATTGGCCATGCTTTCATGCTTTCACTGAGGTTACTCTGTCACCATCCCACCACCCCCCACCCCCACAGTTAACTCAAGCCACTTTAACTATGTCTCTTCGCAGTCCTTCCAGAATATTCTTTCTCTCTGCCTCTCCTCAAATTCAAGTTTCCTCTGTTCCAATTGTATCTTTGCTAACAATGCCCTGTCGGAGTCTGCTTCTAACCCTGTTTCTGCTGCTTCAGATTCAAGGGAAAAATGGTTGGGCACTAGTCTTAGGAGTTCAGACTTCCTAGCCTTGCCACATACAGTGATCCCACACTGCTCAGCCATTTTCCTCAACTCCTCCATTTGAACTTATCACAAGTTACTTCACCCTGGCTTGGAGAGCTACTAGCTTCAGTTGTAGACATGTTAATATTCAAGAACATGCAACCACAAGAAAACCCGTATTAATCTTGCTCTTTTCTTTTGATTGGGAACAATTTGACTTCCCACTTCCAATTTCTGTCATTTGTCTGTGGGTCAATTCCAGACGCTAGCACCCAAATTTCTTTTACGACCAGGTTTTAGCCTTCACCCGGTCTTACTGTAACAGGGTTTAATTTTAAACATGCTGTGTTTTTAGCTCCCCCTTGGTGAATCCTTGTTCACTGCTTTCCAATAATAAGGCACAGAAACCAGCACAAACAGGCTTTCTTAATTTAAAGAAGAAAAGTTGAAGTTTATTAAAATTAAACATAAACTCTAATTTGGTTAATGCCTAAGGATACACGCCACGCCCCATTCTAGCATGTATACATGATACACACATACAAATAGAGACAGAAAAGAGCAGAAGAAAAATAAAGTGGAAAAGTTTGAGACAATATCTGAAGAGCTGTTGTTTCAGTTATAGGTAGATCTTGCTTTTCATTGGAGCCCAGTATTCTTCTTAAAACTTGTTCACTATAGGAGACTTTTCTCTCTTGGGGTTCATGTGTCTTCAGTGGATTCAGAGGCTTGTGAGAAAGAGATGGGAGTAGGCAGGCAGGAGAGGCTGTGTCGAGCCAGCCAGGAGGATTTTTCTAACTTCAGGAGCATTTTGCTTTCTGCAGGCTCTCAGTTCAAACTGTACAATTCAGAAAAAAACCCAGACAGAAAAGCAGGTTAGTCATGTGACTAACTGGTTTGACCACATCTATTAATGGATTGTATTGGAGCAGGGGATAGCTCCTTTGTTCCAAACTCTGTCTGTTAATATGCAAAAATATCTTTCCAGCCAGAGGCCTGGCAACCTCTTGTCATAGGCCTTCTCTTCTTCCCAGCAACAATTTCAAATTTAATGTCCATGCAGCAAAATTAATGTGCCTCATTCTTGGAGGGTGGGGGCCTGCATGACAGTTAAGAAAATAATTTGACAAAGGAAACATTTAGCCATCTCATTCCAACATTTCACAGCATTTCAGACTACAAGGCAGGAGACTTTGTCAAGAATAGAAAGATTTACAGCACAGAAAGTGACCATTTGACCCATCATATCTGTGCTAGCTAGGAAAGAGCTATCCAGCCTAATCCCAATTTCCAGCTTTTGGTCCGTGGCCCTGTAGGTTACGGCACTTCCAGTACATATCGGGGCGGAATTTAATGTGCTCCACGAGAACGGGTTGTGAGATGGTGGGGTCGGGGGTGGGGGGGATGAGAGGGAAGGCGAGGGGTGGAGTTCCTGTTGCCTTCCCGACTCAGTCCAATTCAATCAGGAGTGAGGAAGGTTTAGAACTGCCTTCCTGTCCAGAGGCCAATTGAGGCCCAGGTGGGCCCTCAGCAGTGTGGGGAGACTGCCCAGTAAAGGAGGGCCCCCCCAGTGGCAAAGGCCGACACTGCAGAAGCATGCCACCCCACCCTCACCAATGACCTTAAAGCCTTAAAGGGATGGGTACCCCGATGCCAGGCAGTTAATTGCCTGATGGGTACAGAATCAGGTTCGGGCTCCCGGAAACGGCCAAGGTGGGATTGCAGCTGGCTTTCTGGCCTGCCATCAGGGCCACCGCCAGCCAAATGAAATTCAGCACCAAGTATTCTTTAAATACAATGAGGGTTTCTGCCTCTTACCACTCTTTCAGGCACTGTGTTCCAGAACCCCACCACCCTCTGGGTGAAAGTTCTTCTTCAACTCCTCTCTTAATCTGCCAATTACTTTAAATCTACGCCCCTGGTTATTGACCTCATTGCTAAGGGAAATAGGTCCTTCCTAACCACTCTATTTAGGCCCTTCATAATTTTATACACCTAAGTTAATTCTCTCCTGAATTGCCGGCTGTTATAAGGTGCCACTGTCTCAGGGTGTCCTTTCTCCTCAAAACAGTAGTCCTTAAACAATCAGAGTTTCAAACACTTTTTATAATTAACACAACACAAGACCACCCTGTTCACCTTTCAGCTTTTCTTACTTGTCTTTGAATGTTCAGCTGACTGGGGAATGTCTCCCTCCACACAATTATCTTTTAAAGCTAGGGTTCTTATTCTTAAAGGTGAGGTTTCTGAAAGAGCCATACTCAGGATCAGGGATCAAAGCCCTCATTCGCCTGTGCTTGACAATCACCTTGCTGCATAGCACAACAACAAAGCAACAACAACATGCAAAGGCCTTAAGACTGCATTACAAGTCCATCAGTCGCTTTATGGCCAACAGAGAGGATTTATTTGGCCCTTATTTGCCTCACCCTTTCATCACTTGTAAATTTATGGTGAAATTTGGTGCTGTTGACACGTTGTGCATTGAACAACACAAGTTGTATTTGTATAGCACCTTTAAGATAACAAAACATCCCAATGCACTTCATAGGATGGTAAGCAAACAAAATTTGAGACCGAACCACATAAGGAGATATTAGGGCAGATGACCAAAAGCTTGAGTAAAGAGAAAGGTTTTAAGGAGTATCTCAAAGGAGTTAGGGACATGGAGAAGTTTAGGGAGCGAATTCCAGAGCTTAGGACTTTGCCAGCTGAAGGTACAGCCACCAACGGTGGAGTGATTAAAATGAGAGAAGGTCAGGAAGCCTGAAGAGAAGGAGTGTAGATACCTCGCAGCGTTGAGGGGCTGCAGGAGATTATAGAGATAGGGAGGGACGAGGTCATGGAGGGATTTGAAAAGAAGGATGAGAATTTTAAAATTGAGGCATTTCTTTAACGGGGTGTCAGCGTAACTCAGGACACACAGGGCGAGGGATGAATGGAACTGTTGTGACTGAGTTTGATGTAACAGAGGTGCAGGTGACCACAAGTTTACAGAGGGCAGGACATGGAAGGCTGGCCAGGAGTACATTGGAATAGTCAAGTCCAGCAGTGACAAAGGCATGGATGAAAGTGGAAATAGGTTGTCAGAGTGATGGCACAGACATGTGGTCAGAAGTTCGTCTCGGAGTCAAATTTGACACCAAGGATGCTAATAGTCTGGTTCAGCCTCAAACTATCATCGACAAGGTACAAGTCAGGAGTGTAACGGAAAACTCTCCATTTGCCTGGATGAGTGCAGCTCCAACACTAAAAAGCTCACCACCATCCAGAACAAAGCAGCCCACTTGAACTTGTTCACAGCAATGTTGGTGTACCTACACCACATGGACTGCAGCGGTTCAAGAAAGCGGCTCACCACCACCTTCTCAAGGGCAATTCTGGATGGGCAATAAATGCTGGCCTTGCCAGTGATGCTGACATGCCAGGAACGTCTTGGGAAAAAAAAGACAATTGCCAGGAAGAGGGATGGAATTGGTGGCTAGGGAATGGAGTTTGTCACAGGGCCAAAGACAATGGCTTCGGTCTTCATGATATTTAGTTGGAGGGCATTTCTGCTCATCCAGTACTGGATATAGTACAAATTGTCTGACAATTTAACAACATTAGTGGGGTTGAGAGAAGTGGTGACAAGGTAGAGCCTGGTGTCATCAGCATACATGTGAATATTGACACTGTGTTCTCAGATGAAGTCGTTGAGGGGCAGCAGGTAGATGAGAAATAGGAGGGGAGGATCAAAGATAGATCCTTGGGGGACACCAGCAGTAGTAGTGCAGGAGTGGAATGAGAATCTGTTGCTGTTGATTCTCTGACTTTGTGTGACTGGATAGATTAGAATGGAACCAGGCGAGTGGAGTCCATCACAGTTGGATGACAGTGAAGAGGCATTGGAGGAGGATGGTGTGGCCAACCATGTTTAGTGAGTATTTGCTCAATGCCAGCAGAACGTAACCTATTTGTGGCCATGATACGGAGGTGCTGACTTCAAACTGTGGTCTTTAAAGGCAGGTGGCAATGATTAAGAATACAAACACTACCCAGGTGCACAACTGATCTCCTACTTATTAACATCTAATTTGCTTGCACAACGCTTCAAACTGTTTCTGACAGCACTTTGCTGAACACTGTAGTCCCTGGTGCCCATCAGTATGTCGTTTTTTCTAAACTTATTGAAAGTACGTTGGCTATACTACCAACCGATTGTTTTAAATCTATTGCCGATAAAGCGTTCTAACCCACACTTAATAACTTCTATGTTGTGATTACAGTGACAGTTTGCACAGCTGTGTTTAGTTTCATTATTAACTGAAATGTCCACTAAAGAACAATTTGCTGTCTGATTTATTTTCCACATGTGGTGGGTTTAATTGCTGTTACTTACGAGGATCTAATTTTGAGAAACCTAGTAGCTAAGTAAATTAAAACACCCAACAGCTGTTTGTTCCGTTTACAAGTAATTAAAGCATTGTACTGAGCGTTTACCAATTCTGGTTAGACTATAAATGGTCTTATAGTATGGTTATAGTGTATAGAGAGATGAGAAACACTTAGAATCTTATAATTTTGCATAAGAATACTATTGATATGTTGTCCAAGCTCAGTGCAACAAAAGATAGGAAAAGTCAAGAATAAGCAAGGGCCATTTGTTCCATAGATACAGGAGTTGGTCATTCAATTTCTCGAGCCTGTTTCAACCTTTAATTAGATTATGGCTGATCTGTATCTTAATTTCATTTAGTTAACTTAAAGTGCAGCTGTCCCTCTAGTACTGTATCTCGCCCCAGTTAAATGCCCTTATTACTTTGACTCTGTTACCTTACCCTGTATATTATTCAAAACATTTATTCACCTTTGAGGAAAGATTTTTTTCTAATGTCTATTTTACTTATCACCTTGAACTATTATTTTTGGGCTCATCTATTGTGAGCATATAGGTCTGTACTTTGTGATAATAATGATAATGGTGAAGCTATTTGGGTGGCACAGTGGCGCAGTGGTTAGCACCGCAGCCTCACAGCTCCAGCGACCCAGGTTCAATTCTGGGTACTGCCTGTGTGGAGTTTGCAAGTTCTCCCTGTGTCTGCGTGGGTTTCCTCCGGGTGCTCCGGTTTCCTCCCACATGCCAAAGACTTGCAGGTTGATAGGTAAATTGGCCATTATAAATTGCCCCTAGTATAGGTAGGTGGTAGGGGAATATAGGGACAGGTGGGGATGTGGTAGGAATATGGAATTAGTAAAGGATTAGTATAAATGGGTGGTTGATGGTCGGCACAGACTCGGTGGGCCAAAGGGCCTGTTTCAGTGCTGTATCTCTAAACATAAACTAAACTATGCTGCTCATCATTATTATGGGATAAATTGGACAGCAACCTTGAGCACATGTCCAATTAAACGTGGAAATCCAGAGGTTGCTTTTAGAGATAACACTGCTGCTCCACAGGGTGCCCTGTTGCAGTCCTCGCTCATAGTCTTGGCATTGAAATCACTGTAGTGGCGAGAACTTGAGGTACTTGCCCACTAGTTTCCGAACTAGAAATGGCTAAAAAAAAAGGTAGGGCTAGTGCATTCAGGAATAACTGAGTTTTTAACAGTGTGATAAATGATAATTACGGCTGAACAACCTCTCTGGCACTGAAAAATTAATTTTAGAAGTGTGGAGTCTCATTCCCTCACTGAAAAGTTAGTGTTGGAGATTTTATTTCCAACTTTTTCTCTCTCTCTTTTATGTCTCTTCCATCATTCCATCTGTATTTCCCAATCACTATTTCATTTTCTGCACATCGTTTAAATAAAACTCATGTTACCTGCTTTGTACTTCCTGGTTTGGACTCTACATAGCTCAGTGAGAATTCTTCAACCTGATTGGCTAAGGAGCCTTGCTGCTTCTTGTCCTGCTCACAGATACCACAGATTCTCTGACCGGAAAAGATGGCTGATTAGAGGAAATCCATGCGGTGAAATCCACAGAAACTCTGTGGGAAACTGTCACGAGTTTGCCACTGAGAGCAAAATCTGGGCCAATATCTTTCAGAACAGTTCTGGAGAATTGCTGCAACACAAGAGATCCTATGCCTTAAACTGAGGTCCAGCCTGCCTGTTCCGATATTTGAGGTGGGAATTAAAGATCTCACAGTACTTTTTGAGAAAAGCAGTAAGTTCTCCTGGCCAATATACTAATTCTATCAAAAATAGATTAACTGCTCCATCATGGCATTGCAGTTTGTGTTGCCTTGCCATGTGCAAAATGGTGGTGGTTTTAACCCACATAACAACAATGGGGAGGTGGTGGTGTAGTGGTAATGTCACTGGACTAGTAATCCAGAGGCCTAGGCTAATGCTCTGGCGTCATGGTTTTGAAATTTGAATTAAATTAATAAATCTGGAATTTTAAAAAAAGCTAGTCTAATGATGACTGTAAAACCATTGTCGATTGTTGTAAAAACCTCTCTGGTTCACTAATGTCCTTTAGGGAAGAAAATCTGCTGCTCTTACCTGGTCTGGCCTACATTTGATTCCAGACCCACAGCAATGTAGTTGACTCTTAAATGCCCTCTGAAATGGCCTGGCAAGCCACTCAGTTGTATCAATGCGCTACGGTCTAAGAAAAGGAATGACCTACATCCCAGGGACTACAGCAGTCCAAGAAGGCAGCTCACCATGACCTTCTCAAGGGCAATTAGGGATGGGCAATAAATGTTGGCCTAGCCAGTGACTCCCACATCCCACGAATGAATAAAAAAAGAAGCACTTAGAAATCTGAGAAGTGCAATCTTTTTTTTTTCATTTTTTGCTTTCCAGCCTCAATGTTCTAGGATTTAGAGATAACACTGCTGTAATATTTTCTCACAGCTCATCCCATTTATTCTTGAACCTGTATCCTCTTCCCTCTCCAATGCCTGTAGACCACACAAGTGCTTGAAGTTACTATAGAACTCTCCTTTTGCATTAATTTTCTTTCATTCTATCCTTGTCTCTTTGCTCACCGCTCAGTTTTTCCAGTATGTTGCACATTGTGCCAGTCATGATCAACTACCTACTACTTTAGGTCCACCCTGCCCACTTATCATTGCCACTTTGATGCCCAGATCAGAATTGCACCTCTCCCCATGATCATTGCTTTCTTCCTAGTATTGAGGCTCCAATTCTCAATGCATTCTTTCCCTCAGGCCAACTTAAAATATCAAGTAACAGTGATTCTCACTATTGTGTTTGATTGCTCAGTGTTTGATTGCTCTGTGCTGTGTTTGTAAGACTGCTCACCATGCTGTCAGTCAAACCTGAGGGTGCATAGTTTCAAATGTGAAACTCAGACAGATCTAGGCAGTCAACTGAATAAAGCCTACACACACAGAAATCAAGAGTCTAGTTTCTTCATGCTTGGGATACAAAACATAACACTTATCCAGCGATTTACTTGTACTTCTTTCAATTTAGTATACTGTATTTGCTGCTCACAATGTGGTCTCCTCTACATTGGGGAGACCAAACGCAGATTGGGTGACCGCTTTACGGAACACCTCCGCTCAGTCCGTAAGCAAGACCCCAAGCTTCCAGTTGCTGGCCATTTCAACACTCTTCCCCCCTGCTCTCATGCTCACATCTCTGTCCTGGGATTGCTGCAGTGTTCCAGTGAATATCAATGCAAGCTCGAGGAACAGCATCTCATTTACCGATTAGGCACACTACAGCCTGCCGGACTGAAGATTGAATTCAATAATTTCAGAGCATGACGGGCCCCCCTTTTTATGTTTAGTTATTTTTTCTTTTTTTCTTTTTTATTTGGTTATTTTATTTTAGGTTTTTTAGTGTGTTTAGTTTGTTTCTACTGTGCCTACCCGCTGTGTTTTTAAAAAATGTTTTATTGTTTGTGCTTGGAGTGCTTTGTGCTTTACAGTCTATTCACACCTTCTCTGTACTAATGCTTTGTCTTTCAGCACACCATTAACATACCATTTGCCTTTGTTCCATGACCTTCTGGTCAGTTATTCTCTGTGACCTTGTCCTATCAACACCTCTTTTGTTATCTCTTGGCCCACCCCCGCTTTACTTGCTTAAAACCTTTTACATTTCTAATATTTGTCACTGACCTGAAACATTAACTCTTCTTCTCTCTCCACGGATGCTGCCAGACCTGCTGAGTATTTCCAGCATTTCTTGTTTTTATTTCAGATTTCCAGCATCTGCAGTATTTTGTTTTTATTATAACACTTATCCACCCTGCAGCACATGGTGGTACAATGGAGGCAGCTGGTCTCCAAGCTTTTTCTAATTTAATTAAGACTAGGTTGCAGAAAACCCATATATAATAGTTCAACTTGATTTCACAATGGTGACGAGAGGTCGCACACACCCACATGTGATTGCGGATCATTAATCCTGTGATTACCTGATTCAATAATTTAGCAAATCTCTTCAGCCTTGTTGTTGTTTTGATAGTTCCACAATTCTTGTTTTGGCTGTATATTTTTAACTCTCTTTTTCTCAGTGTGCTTGTACTGCTAGACACTGTGGCCGTGATTTTAATACCCAATCCACGCACCCACCTTCTTCCCCCTCTCTACCCATCCCCACCCCATCCAACGGGCAAAAAGGGTCAGGCGAAAGGTTCAAAATTCCCTTCCAAAACCAATTTCACATTTCTGACTGCCATAATATTTACTGATCCGGGCCCTGGACGAGGTCCCACTAAAAGCCTACCTAAAATTCAAATGCTCAATGATGTAATCTGCAACACAACACAATTTTGACATCACCACAGGTGGAGTTGCACGCTGTCTGATGCCTGACATGGCGGGAGGAATTAACAGGCCAGTAAAGGCTGAACTAATTTTTAAAACTTTCCCTCTCCTTGTACTCCTTGTGGGCCAGGAGGAGCAGGAGTGCTACCCCACCCCCATCCCCCAAGCCTTGTAATGAGTCCTTGGACCTCCACATTCCCCCCACCTCCCACCCCTCACCCCAGCTCACTTCCCTGATCTTCTAGGAATTCTCAGCTGCAGGCATTCCCCACACTCCCCGAGATCTTCATGTAGGCCCCAGCCCTGACCCTTAAGGATCGCAGCATGTAAAGGGAATTCCAGGCCTCTCACCGATCCCAACACCATTTCTCTCTAACCCCTTCATTCAATAACTGCCTGGGGCCATTCCCACCGTCCTTGCCTGCAGTCTGCAGGCCATCCACAGTCAAATTTCTGCTGGTGTGTGTTTTCATGGACATCAGCTGCTCTTTGGTTACCGTGCTTAGATTCTGACTTGTTAGCAAGCTATTTCACCATGAAGGCATCAGTACCGACCTGTGTACGTGCATGCTCTCAGTGATCTAGGAAGTAGGGAAGGGGATGTGTGTTGATTTGCATCAAGTCCAGGAAGGACAAGTAGCAAATTGGAATGCATCTCTGTTGAAAGTACAGTGTGATTGCAGGGCATGCCTGACCCACGGTATGAGAAACACTGCAGGCGCATGACTTTCAAAATCTCTCTTCTTTTTCTCCCACTACCTCTGTGAATTGGACGCATCAAGACAGGAGTTCAAAGCCAAGAGATCACTTATGGAAGAATGAGCCTTGGCAATCCTGGGCCTGCAATTATTTAGCTTTGTGAAAACTGACAGCTGAGGTACTCCAAAGCCAAAAGCTGAAGCAATGTGAATATTGATCCTGGCCACACTTAGCAGGACTAGGCAGTGAGGAAGTTTAGGGAAATGAGAGAGGAGGATAGAGCTACGGTTTGACCTAACAGATGTCGGGCACTGTCAATCCAGCTGTGCTATGTTTCCTCGATACAGGAAGACGCAGATGGCATTTTTAACATCTTTGTAGATGGATGGCCCATTTCCCAGGTGGCACCAAATAGCATCCTTCTGAACTCTGCATATCTTAAAACATTTGACTGATAGAAATATGTGCAATGAAAGGGAAATTAAGGGACAAGGCAGAACAGTACAGGGAGATCATTGACATTAAATTTTAATATTTGTGCTGATATGAGCTTGACGGGGACTCTGGAAATCAGAGATAAGTAAAACTCTTCTCACAAGATAAATCTGGATGAGGGAGGCCTGTTGGTACATTATTCCAGACCTACTATGGAATTCCATTCCTGATGGAGTCTCAACCGATCAGATTTGACGCCACCTTTGGGCAAAATATGATTAGCTCCCAGATGAAGTTTCCAGATCGTTACATCTCTGTCACTTCACAGTAAATGTTACATTTTCCTCATGAATCTGGTCTTATTCGATTAATAGTGCAAGTGATTTTGGTGTGACATCCCAGAACAAACCTATGAGCTCCTATGGCAGCCACTGTTTATCATAAAAAAACTGGAGGCAAAAAAACAGCTGGCATCTGACAGATAACAAAGCACTTGTCCTGTCCTAATGATATCCTGTTTCCGTGGCTCATTCAGCAGCACCCAAACCAAATCTCCTGTAGCGTATGGTTCTGGGGTAGAATTTCCATAAGGATTTTCCTGATTTCCCATCATAAATTCAATGGAAGGTAAGTAGAAATTTGGCAGAAATCATCTGTTTGCACCATTTCTGGGGGGGTTTTTGCTAAAGTTACAATTGGGAGATCGGGAGAACCCACGTGGAAATATCACCCCTGGACCTTACGCTACAGAAAGTTCATAGTGCTTCTGCCAGCTCTTTAAAAACTATTCAATATGGGACACCCTGAAGAATCAAAAGGTATTATGTCAATGTAAGTCTTTCATGTATGTATGTATATCTTCTTGAAGCAAAAATCAACCCATTAATAGTGTGTGCAGATGCCGGATTTCAATTTCCAACATTGTTCCAGTTGGTAGCATTTTCACTCTTGAATGATTTTATAACTGTCATCCTTGTTTTCAGATCCTTCCATCGCCTCTCCCAATCTCTGTAACCTTCTTTAGCCATACAACCCTCTGAAAATTTTGCGCTCCTCCAATTTTGACCTCTTACACTTTTCCAATTTTAATCGTTCCACCATTGGGGGCCGTGCCTTTAGCTGGCTGAATTCTGAGCTCCAGAAGTCCCTCCCTAAACCCCTCTCCCTCTCTACCTGTCTTTCTTCCTTGAAGATTGCTGCTGAAAAACTACCTCCTCGACCAAGCATTCAATCACCTGCTGTAATATCTCCTCAGGTAACTCAGTGTCAAATTTTGTTTTAGCATGCTCCTGTGAAGCACCTTGGGATGTTCTATTACAAGCCCCAGTCCATGACTTGAGCACTTAATCCAGGCTTGCACTCCAGTGCAGTACTGAGTGTTGGAAGAATCTCCCTTCAGATGAGATGTTAAGTCAAGGCCCCATCTGTTTATTAAAGATCCTTTGAAACTATTTAAAAGTGACCAAATAATTGCCTTACCTTGTGCTAGATGCACAAAACAATGGCAATTATGTCCACAGTCACACAAAGTCGAATTACAAGTTCATTAAACGTAGCCATGGAATGGGAAGCCTTGTACGGTTGGGGAGTTCTCCCAAGATCTTCAGATCCTTTGTTTTGCTGTTAGAATTGCTTTTATTCCTTCTAACAGTGTAGACTAATTAGTCCCAGCTTACATATGTTTTAGCACCGTAGCAGAGTAGAACAGATGCGGGCTTGTTAGAAGTGATTGGCCAGCTGCCACAACCATAACTGCAAAAAGGCTTCATTTGGTGCTAAACCATCATTCTTTGAAGTGTAACACCTGCTTTCCCTTCTGTATTGGAGACTTCTAAATTACAGTTAGCAATCTTCGCAGCTGCTACAGCCAAGAACAGCTAATGTACTGCTGCAAGTAAGTTTAATTATTAAGCTATCAATTTAAATCATAAATTCTGACTGATGGCAAGAAAAGCGGGGACCTCTGCCAAATTGATAGTTAACTGACTTGTAGTGGTTTGTTGATGCCCAAGATTGCTCATATGATGAGCGCACAGTGACAAGCTGGGGTCAGCAGGGAGGCTGTGAGCAACGATCTGAGCAAAAAAACAATTGGAGAATGCCAATCTTTTGTCATCCTCATTCTGATATTTCCTGACCTCCTTCCTGATTCTACTGACTCTGCAAGCATCCCAAGTTGAGTCTAATCACATCCTTGGCCAACGCACATACACACGGACAGCCACACAAACAAACAAGTACCTCTGCAGCAGGGAATATTCCTTTTTTTTTATTTGTTCATGAGGTGTTGGCATCGCTGGCAAAGCCAGCATTTATTGCCCATCCCTAATTTCCCTTGAGAAGGTGGTGGTGGCTGCCACCTTGAACCGCTGCAGGTGCTCCCACGTGCTTTTCAGACAGGAGCTCCAGGTTTCCAATCCAGCAACAGTGAAGGAACAGCAATATAGTTCCAAGTCAGGATGTTGTGTGACTTGGAGGGGAACTTGGTGTTCCCATGCACCTGCTGCTGTTGTTCTTCTAGGTAGTAGAGGTCACAGGTTTGGAAGGTGCTATCTAAGAAGCCTTGGTGAGTTGCTGCAGTACATCTTGTAATGGTACACACTGCTGTCACTGTGCATCGGTGGTGGAGGGAGTGAATGTTTAAGATGGTAGGTGGGATGTCAATCAAGTGGACTTGTTAGTCCTGGATGGTGTCGAGCTTCTTGTTGTTGGAGCTGCATCCATCCAGGCAAGTGGAGTGTGTTCCATCACACATGTGACTTATGCCTTGTAGATGGTGGACAGGCTTTGGGGAGTCAAGAGGCGAGTTACTCGTTGCAGAATTCCCAGCCTCTGATCTGCTCTTGCAGCCACTTTACTTATATGGCTGGTCCAGTTCAGTTTCTGGTCAACGGTAACCCTTGAGTTGTTGATGATGAGGGATTCAGCTCTGGTAATGCCATTGAATGTCAAGGGGAGTTGGTTATATTCTCTCTTGTTGGAGATGATCATTTCCAGGCTCTTGTGTGGCGCAAATGTTACTTGCTATTTATCAATCTAAGCCTGAATGTTGTCCAGGTCTTGCTGCATTTGGAAAGGACTGCTTCATCTTCTGAACATGGGAATGTTGGGTCAATTGTAGCATTTGTACGACATGGACATGATGGGCCGAATGGCCTCCTTCTGTGCCGTAAATGACTCTATGACCTCAGTTGAAATCAGTTAACTCAGCATAGAGCTGATGCTGAACTTGAGCCCTGCTCTGTCTGGCATTTCACTGCCACATTGATCAGTCACCGACAGATCCATCAGTGCAGCTTATTCATAAGTATCTAAATTACATTAATCATTTAGACGTAAATATAGGAGGTATGATCAGTAATTTCGCAGATGACACGAGAATTGTGGTGTCGTAAATAGTGAGGAGGAAAGCCTTAGATTAGAAGACGATATAGATGGGCTGGTAAGTGTGAGGTGATGTATTTTGGGAGGACTAACAAGGGAAGGGAATATACAATGGATGGTAGGACCTTAGGAAGTACAGAAGGTCAGAGGGACCTTGGTGTACTTGTCCATAGATCACTGAAGACAGCAGCACAGGTAGATAAGGTGGTTAGGAAGGCATATGGGATACTTGCCTTTATTAGCCGAGGCATAGAATATAAGAGCAGGGAAGTTATGATGGAGCTGTATACAACGCTAGTTAGGCCACAGCTGGAGTACTGTGTACAGTTCTGGGCACCACACTATTGGAAGGATGTGATTGCACTGGAGAGGGTGCAGAGGAGATTCACCAGGATGTTGCCTGGGCTGGAGCATTTCAGGAATGAAGAGAGACTGAAAGAGAAGCTTTCATTAGAGCAAAGAAGGCTGAGGGGGGATGATTGAGGTACACAAAATTATGAGAGGCATTGATAGGTTAGATAGGAAGAGATTTTTTTCCCTTAGCGGAGGGGTCAATAACCAGGGGGCATAGATTTACGGTAAGGGGCAGGAGGTTTAGAGGGGATTTGAGGAATTTTTTTTCACCCAGAAGGTGGTTGGAATCTGGAATACACTGCCTGAAGGGGTGGTAGAGGCAGGAACCCTCACAACATTTAAGAAGTATTTAGATGAGCACTTGAAACACCATAGCCTACAAGGCTATGGGCCAAGTGCTGGAAAATGGGACTGGAATAGTTTGGTGCTTGATGGCCAGCAGGGACACGATGGGCCGAAGGGCCTGTTTCTGTGCTGTATAACTCCATGACTCTAAATAACAGAGCAGAGAGCAGCATTGTCCTGAACCTGCAAAAGATCAACTGCCAACCTTCTTGGACCCCAAAAAGAGAGAGAGAGAGGGCTTTTTTTTCATTCATTCACAGGTTGTCGCGGTTTCTGGCAAGGCCAACATTTATTGCTCATCCCTGATTGCCCTTAAGAAAGTGGTGGTTAGCAGCCTTCTGGACAACTGAGTGGTTTGTGTTGTCATACACATTTAAGTGGGTGTGGTTACATAATCAGTACACCTTGCTGGAGAGGAAATGATGTACATTACCATGTGACTGAGTCTCACTCTTAGTCTGTTGCTGATCACCAAATAGACTAGACATGTACAGATGTTCTCTTGCAATGCAATCGCATGCTACTGTCCTCAATAAAGGAACCCACTATTTAAATGTTAATTGACCCCTGATGCATGGTTAGCATCTTAATGTGCAATGTCTTAATAAGCACAAGGAAAAGAAAACACACCAGCTTGCTAGGCCATTTCACATAGCAGTTAAGATTCAACCACTTTGCTGTGGCTCTGGAGTCACATACAGGCCAGATCAGGTAAGGATGGTAGATTTCCTTCCCAAAAGGACATTAGTGAACCAATTGGGTTTTTATGACAATCCAGCAGTTGCATGTTCACCATTCTCTCCACAACCAACTACCTTCTGCTTCAGAGAGGAGTGGTGCCATTCTAATAAATTTCTTCTGCACCCTCTCTAAGCCTTTGACATCCTTCCAAAGGTGTGGTGTTCAGAATTGGACACAGTACCCCAGCTGAGGCCTGATGATTTATAAATGTTTACAATAACTTCCTTGCTTCTGTACTCAAGGGAGATTATTTTTGATGGGTCCTTCAGATGCTAAAGAGTGGACAAGATGGAGTCTTGAGCTGAATCAATGGTTTAGCCCGTGTTTAACACAAGATGCCAACTTGGTAAAGGGATTGAAGCTTGCACTAGGAACGGCTACCCTGAGGATCGTTAAGGACTGATTGCTACTTAAGTTGACTTCTAGCTCTCATTAAGAAAGCTGCGCGGCATTTTGGTAGATAGTGCTTGACCGAATGGCTTTTCCTAACAGTGTCCAACTGATTAGGAGGAGACTAGTCGTTCAGAGGATTTCGAGCACTCCTTAAAGATATATCACCTTTTACTGTTCACCTGCTGCTGGCGGTTTGAAGAGGACTTTTGAAACGTATCAGAAGATTTTCTGGAACACTTTGTCAAGACTTCACCAATAATCTGTCAACATTTATTCCAGAAATTCTCTGAGGAGTTCACCTGGAAAGAGTGAGTGCTGTGTGACTACTTTATTTGGACACCCTATAGGAATCACCAGGAGAACGTGAGTGCCTGCTCATCAACATCTCGCTCGGGGGTCCCCTTTGGTCTGCAGGAGGAATGGAAGTAGGAAATGAAGCCAGGCAGAGCACCAGCTGCTGCAGAGAGAGAGGAAAGGGAGGGACAGGTTGGCTCCTTCCTCCAACTGCAGTACAATCTCCCTCATCTGGATCCCCTCCGGTGCCACATCTGAGAACCTGTGCACCCTCTCCCTCAGTTCCTGAGCCATCCTGAAACCTTCTGCTGTGAGTCAGCCAGCACACTCCACACCTTCAGTGGAAGTTGATGCGAAGAGCCCACTGTTACCACCAGGTGAGAAAGAAGTCTAAGGTTCCCTTTCGCCTTCACCTGGTCTTACTGTAACAGGGTTTAATTTTAAACAAAGTGTGTTTTTAGCTCCCCCTTGGTGAATCCTTGTTCACTGCTTTTCAATTATAAGGCAAATAAACCAGCACAAAACAGGCTTTCTTAGGTTTAAAGAAGAAAAGTTGAAATTTATTAAACTTAAACTCTAATTCGGTTAGTGCCTACGGATACACGACACACCCACGCTAGCATGCACATGCAATACACACGTGCAAATAGAGACAGAAAAGAGCAGAAGAAAAATAAAATGGAAACGTTTGAGCAATATCTGAAAAGTTTTTGTTACGGTTCTTCGAGTTCACTGTAGATTCCTTGATTATAGGTAGGTCTTGCTTTTCATTGGGGCCCAGTATTCTTCTTAAACCTTGTTCGCTGTAGGAGACTTTTATTTCTTGGGGTTCATGCATCTTCAATGGATTCAGAGGCTTATGAGAAAGAGATGGAAGCAGATAGGAGAGATCTTCTCAGTCCAGGAGCAAAAAAAAACACTACGCCTTCAAACTCTCTGTGGCCAGTTCAAAAGAAAACCCTGGAACAGCCAGGTAGTCATGTGACCAGCTGGTCTAACCAGTCCTGGCCCTTGGGGATTGTATCCTCCTTTAGCAGGCCCTGGAATATGCTTCCTCACCTTCGATGTCTGTTGGTATGTAAATGTCTTTTTTCCAGTCACGGCTGATCTGTTTAACAAGTCATTTCCTCGCTCCAACAACAGTTAAAAATCAGTGTTCATGACAAAATTGATGTGCCTCACTCTTGGTGGGGGCGGGGCCTAGCATGACACCACATTTACAGCTGCACGAAAATTGCTTCTGACCAGAGCTTGCTAAACCAGCAGGTGTCTGTTTTTGCACCTCTGCATAAGTTCCAATTATGGTAATCAGCAATTAGAAACAAAGATGTGTGCGAAAACCAGACTTTCAAACAGGCATGCCTTATTAACACAGCAACCATTTGTCCCCTGTTCTCACCAAAATGCCCTATACCTCTACTTAAAAAAAAAACCCAGGATATGCTTTTCTTCAACAGCTTGATTAACTTTTCCTGCTTACTTCAAGGATTAATATATTGTGAATCCCCAGGTCTCTGCTCCTGCACTCCCTTTAAAATTGTACCATGTAATTCCAAACTCCCCATTTCATTCTTCCTCCTAAAATGCTTGATTTTGCATTTTATTGCATGCATTTTCATTTGCACACATTGCTTTTCTATTGTTTTTGCTCCCCTGATCCTACTTGGAACTCCATTCCATGTATTCACCACTTTTGGTGTCAACCGTGACTGTGGGTAGCACATTCTTCTCTGAGTCAGAGGTTGTTGCTTCATGCCCCACTCCAACACAAAATCTAAGCTGACGCTCCAGTGAAGAACTGATGGATTGCTGCACTTGGGAGGTGTATTCTTTCATTTGAGACATTAAACAGCCTAACCTCTCAGTAAAAGATCCCATAGCATTATTTTGAAGTCTAGCAAGGGAATTCTCCTTGGTGTCGTGGCCAATATTTAGCCCTCAACCAACATCACTAAAACATATAATTATTTTCTTGCTGTTGGTGGGACTTTGCTGCATGCAAATGGCCTGCCACGTTTTCTACATTACAACAATAAAAACACTTTAATTGGCTGTAAAACGCTGACTGAGGTCATGAAAGACGCGATATAAATGCAAACCTTTTTTTCTCATGAAGCTTCTGACATTAGTTTTAGCTTTGCTGTCCACAAATTTGAGCAGGTACCAACTTATTCTACTCTAGGGTTCCCAACCCTTCCCCTTTTGGAGTGGGCTGTTAGTATTCTGAGTGTTCCAGCTGGGGATTCAGGAGAAACAGTCTTGGTATGCATGGTTTGTGCATGCACAGTCCCTGATTGTTGTGACTTTCAGCCAATTCTCTTTATCTGCACCCAGTTGTCCCCTCACTATACGGACCGCTTCATTGCTGGTTGTGAAGACGGCAGCATCACAGCCAATGAAAATCGCCTGGAAACTCCATGTGTCCTGAGGCAGCAACTGGGGGGAGGGAGTGAGGGAAAGAAACACAAACGTGGGAAGGGAGGGGGAGAGAGATGAATCATAGAAACTTTAAGACACAGAAAGAGGCCACTTGGTCCATTGTGTCTGTGCGGGCTGAAAAATGATCCACCTATTCTAACCCCACCTTCCAGCATTTGGTCCGTAGCCCTGCAGGTTATAGCACTTGATGTGCATATCCAGACTCCTTTTGAATGAGTTGAGGGTCTCTGTCTCAACTACCCTTTCAGGCAGTGAGTTCTAGACCATCACCACCCTCTGGGTGAAAAGATTTTTCCTCATCTCCCCTCTAATTTTTCTACCAATCACTTTAAATCTATGCCCCCTCATCACTGACCTCTCTGCTAAGGTGAATAGACCCTTCACCTCCACTCTATCCAAGCCCCTCAAACTGTTGTACATTTCAATCAGATCACCCCTCAGCCTTTTCTGCTCCAAGGAGAACAACTCCAGCGCTATTGACTGTGTATTGAAGACTGAGATCAATAGATTTTTGGACAATAAGGGAATCAAGGGATATGGAGATAGGATGGGAAAGTGGGGTTGTGGTCAAAGATCAGCCATGATCTTATTGAATGGCGGAGAAAGATCAAGGTCTAGCCTACTCCAGCTCCTATTTCTTATATTCTTATTATTTAACCTTTAATCTTTCTATTCTTTTATATTCTTTAACTTAAAAATTACATTATTTGCCTCATTACAAAACAAAAAAGTCAATTATTTTCTTTGGAGCTTGATATTTAGACGCTGAATGAAGTTAACTGCAATAACAGTTGCAGACAGGCAAATATCATGTGATCGTATGTCACGAGTAAGCATCACGAGTGCTGTCACGTGATTGAATGCCATGTGATCAATGGCACATGATCAAATCTGCAAGAATACCACTAGCCAGAGTTGGCAACTCTATTCCACAGTTGAATATAAAATAAAGTTCCAAATCTTTGCCCATTCTTTACCGTTTATCTTGTTTAAGTCTTTCCCCTCTTGAGGCTGCCCAACCTTAAATTTCTCCATTATTTCCACGTATCTTGTTCCTCGGACAATGAGGATCAGCCAGGCCATGTCAAAGTAGCTAAAATAAAAGCACAATACTGCAGTTGCTGTAAATCTGAAATAAAAACCAAAAGTGCTGGAAATACTCAGCAGGTCTGGCAGCATCTGTGGAGAGAGATAGCTTTGACTCCTTTCTGGCTCAAAGTTTTATGTAGACTTTGTCCTATGGCTTGAGACACCTTGCAAGCAGACTGGTCATGCTGCCTGGTAGCACCATGTGCAGGTCCCTTCTTAGCATAGATTCAGTGTGTCAGTCCCATAATCTGAAGGCCCTGAGTTCAATCCTCACAGAAGGCAGTCAGCCCAATGCACTTTTTTTTGCCATCACTCACCTCACCTTTCCATCCTTGTTGTACACCAAAATCCAGGCGCTTTGCTTGCTGCAGTACTCCAAAGCATTTCACTTCCTCCACCACGCAAGATGATTGAAAGGTCACAGACCTGAATGCTAACTCTGCTTCTCTCTCCACAGATGCTGCCAGACTTGCTGAGTATTTCCAGCACCTTTGGTTTTTGTTTTCATGCCAAAGTAGCTACTTTCTTTCTTGCTGCTGCACAGAATGTTCAAATCATTAGCACTGCACAGGTAATCCATTTCAAACAGTCTGTCGCTTTCCAAAAAAGGTCTTCAGATAAATTAATAATCTCTGCAAGCCAGGAATGATCAATGTAAGTTATTTAATTCTAAAATGAGGTAGCATCTCCACCTAGTCAATTACGTTCAGTCATCAGTTTACAACATATCTCAAGTCCAGGTGTTCTCGGCTTTCTGCTGTCCTTTGCATTCAATCATGTTTGACTAACTACCTCCTTCCACTCCGCCCCCTTTAGCAGTGAGAATCTCGTATGTTACATTTAATGCAGTCTTCTATTTGATATACAACCATCCCAGTAGAATTGTTCCCTTTATCTGACAATTGCAGTTATAGTGGACCCAAAAAGAATTTTGATTCCATTTTTTTAAATGTGCCCATCAGTCGATTTAACAGATAGTCAATAGACAGCCTGTCAGGCAATCTGGAATTTCCAATGCATCTCATTTCCTAGCTGACAACCAAAGAAGAGATGGATATTTTGAAATCCCCTCTGAGCGGGGTTTCATAGTTCCTTGCTTGTAGTTGCCAAGTAACAGGTTCAAGACTATCCAAGGTCAGTTAACAGTGCTTTTTGCTAGGAGCTGAGAGAAGTGGAGGGAGGGGAGAAGAATGTTGGGACCGTGATCTCTACTTCATGCAGTCATGCCTTATTTAGCAGCAAGCAATTGCTTTGTCTATCAATGCGATTTCCAACACCCTCTGGCCAGTGTAATTGTTTATTAAGGGCTACAGGGAGAGCCAAGCTGTTCTCAAAGATTTGAAGAATCCATTAATTTTTCATCATGCAAATTAAAATTAACTCACTAGTAAATCATGCAGCACAACTTACATTAGGATTGCTGTAAGGGCACTGTTTGCTAGGTGAAGATTAATAGATGGCAACATAAGAATGAAGATTTAGCTGATGGTATAAATTATGATAGTAATTTCTAAACATCTCCTGAACCATAGGATTATGCTGTGGCCTCGAACATGCTCACATTTTTGAGTGCTCACTAATATGTACGATTTTATATTTGCCTTTGTAACATGTCCCACATAGTCCTGAACTGGGGCTTTGACCGACAGCCACCTGATTCCGTGCTGAGAGTGCTACAAACTACGGTAAGCACTTGGCACTTTGTATTTGTTGCCATTGCTGTGCCTAGGGCACTGCTGTACATATAAGCATAAGGCCAATATTTGGGAACTCTTGGCTCATTGCCAATTTCCATAGTCCATTATCGAGGTTCATGCTGAATAATTAGGCTGCGCTGTGCAGGCTAAGCGTTAACCAGTGGTATTGTTATCATTTTAAAGTGTAATATATGGCAGATTTCTCTCCCTATTTTAATAGATGTACCAAGGCAAGTGGGTCAATACCCAGAGGTAGTAGATTTAAAATCATTGGCAAAAGATCTCGGTGTGAAATGAGGAGAGATGTTTTCAGTCAGAGAGTTGTCAGGATCTGGAACACTCGACCTGAAAAGTTGGTGGAGGCTGATTCCATAATTAATTTTAAGAGAGTTGGACAGGTACTTGAGGATGTGGAGTTTACAAGTCAGGATAGTGTGAGACTTTGAGGGGAACTTGCAAGTGGTATTGTTCCCTTGTGCCTCTTACCCTTGTCCTTCTAGGTGGTAGAGGTCATGGGTTTGGAAGTTGCTGTTGAAGGAGCCTTGGTGAGTTGCTGCAGTGCATCTTGTAGATGGTGCACACTGCTGCCACTACGCGCCGATGGTGGAGGGAGTGAATGTTTAAGGTGGTGGATGGGGTGCCGATCAAGTATACTGCTTAATCCTGGATTTTGTCAAGCTTCTTTAGTATTTTTGGAGCTGTACTCATCCAGGTAAGTGGAGAGCATTTCATCACATTCCTGACTTGTGCCTTGGAGATGGTGGACAGATTTTAGGGAGTCAGGAGGTGAGCTACTCACCGCACAGTTCCCAGCCTCTGCCCTACTCTTGTAGCCACAGTATTTTTGTGGCTGGTCCAGTTCAGTTTCTGGTCAATGGTAGCCCCCAGGATGTTGATGATGGGGGATTCAGAGATGGTGATGCTGTTGAATGTCAAGAGGAGATGGTTAGATTCTCTCTTGTTGGGGATGGTCGTTGCCTGGCACTTTCATGTGATGCAAATGTTACTTGCCACTTATCAGCTCAAACCAGAATGTTGTCCAGGTCTTGCTGCTTGCGGGCATGGACTATTTCAGTATCTGAGGATTTGCAAATGGTACAGTGAATATCCCTACTTCCGACCTGATGATGGAGGGAAGGTCATTGATAAAGCAGCTAAAGATGGTTGGTCCTCAGACACCACCCTAAGGAACTCCTGCAACGATGTCCTGAGGTTGAGATGTTTGGCCTCCAACAACCACAACTTTCTTACTTTGTGCTGGGTATGATTCCAACCAGCGGAAAATTTTCTCCCGATTTCCATTGACTTCAATTTTGTGCTCAAGCATGATATGGGCCTGGGGCTCGCCCTGCTGGAGCAGGCAAAGATCAGCTATGTTGACTATCTTACTAGCCCTCTGTCACAGTGATTTGGGACAGGGTAAATCCAAAGTGGTGGACCATGTTCCCTCTCCCTCAATGGGTTCATGGAGATCTCAGCCCATTGGTTTTCGTAGTCTGATGAGCAACAAAACTTTTGAGTGAAACCATCAGGTTTGTTCCTTGGTAGACCTTTGTGCAAATGACATTAAGCTCCAGTGAAACGAGGATTCTTGACCTAGAACTGAAGTTTAACAGTAGAGACTTGATTTATGCCAAGGAACGTCTTTCATGTAGCAGCCACTTTTCTCATTTAAAGAAGCTGAGGGTTTAACATATTTTGCAGCTCTTGAGGTGAGCTGTTACTGTCTGCAATTTGCCATTTCCTACATTGATTTTTCCCTCAGTGGAGTTTCACCCCTTTAATTGATTCCCCTAATAGCTCAGCATTCAGAAATAATGGAATATTTGAATCAATCTGCATATATTAATGATTCAAGAAATGCTTGAAATACTCAGCAGGTCTGGCAGCATCTGTGGAGAGAGAAGCAGAGTTAACGTTTCAGGTCAGTGACCCTTCATCAGAACTGGCAAAGGTTAGAAATGTAATAGGTTTTAAGAAAATAAAGCGGGGGTGGGGCAAGAGATAACAAAAGGGACGATGTTGATAGAACAGGATCACAGAGAATAACTGACCAGAAGGTCATGGAGCAAAGGCAAATGGTATGTTAATGGTGTATTGAAAGTGTTAGTGCAGAGAGGGTGCTAATGGACAGAAAAATAAACAGCCCTGACCCAAAGCACAAACATGAAAAAACAGTGGGCAGGTACATGGTAAGAAAAATAAATGAGGAAACAAACTAAAATAAAATAAAAAGAAAAAAAGAATACCATAACTGAAACTTCAGAGCTCAACGGGCCCCCTTTTTATTTTCAGTTATTTATTTTTCTTTTTTCCTTTTATTTTATTTTAGTTTAGTTTGTTTCATCATTCATTTTTCTTCCCATGTGCCTGCCCACTGTTTTTTCATGTTTGTGTTTTGGGCCAGGGCTGTTCATTTTTCTGTCCATTAACACCCTCTCTGCACGAATGCTTTGTCTTTCAAAATGCCATTAACATACCGTTTTTCTTTGCTCCATGACCTTCTGGTCAGTTATTCTCTGTGACCCTGTCCTATCAACACCTTGCCTTTTGTTATCTCTTGCCCCACCCCTGCTTTATTTGCTTAAAACCTATTACATTTCTAACCTTTGCCAGTTCTGATGGAAGGGTCACTGACCTGAAACATTAACTCTGCTTCTCTCTCCACAGATGCTGCCAGACCTGCTGAGTATTTCCAGCATTTCTTGTTTTTATTTCAGATTTCCAGCATCTGCAGTATTTTGCTTTTATATTAAAGATTCAAACTGCTTCAACCATCAAAGCAACTTTTGACTTAATTGCTTTATTAACAATGATACACATTGCTTCCCATAGACAGAATACCTGCACTCCTCTAATTTAAAGCTGACGAAGAAGAGTTTGGATTTTAACTCAAGTTATTCTAAAGTTTGTCCTTTTAGTTACAAATTTACAGAACACAAGACAAGAAATATTCTGGAGAAAGCCAAATAAATTTTATATATATATATATTTATGAAATGTTTGTACGTGTGTGTGCATACATGTGTGTATATTCATACATGCGTGTATATATATTACACATATGTTATGTGTGTGTGTTTATATGTGTGTGAGTGTGTCTCTCTCTAATTCTGGCCTCTTGAGCATCCCTGATTTTAATTACTCCACCTTTGTTGGCCATGCCTTCAGCTGCCTGGGCACTAAGCTCTGGAATTCCTTTCCCAAACTTCTCCACTTCTCTACCTTGTGTTCCTTCTTTAAGACGGCCCTTAAAACGTACCTCTTTGACCAAACTTTTGGTCACCTGCCCTAATATCTCCTTATATGGCTTGGTATCATATCTTGCTGTATACTGCCTTTGTAAAGTGCCTCGGGACATTTTAGCATTAAAGGTGCTATATAAATGCAACTTGTTTTGTGTATGGTTGTGTATATATACATGCATGTATGAATATGCACACGTGTGGGTGTGGATGTGTGTGTGTGAATTTTTATTCCAAACACAGTGCAAAGTTATAAATCCCATTGAAATGCATCGTGTTCCACCTGTGGTTGATATTGTTATGAAAAAATAATGTTGACTCTCCTCAGTCTGCTAAATTGAAGCAATCCACCAAATCATATTTCATGTTAATAATGGGCTTTAAGTATTAGAACATACTTTGCCCATCATAATATGCTGTAAACAATTGTTCATTATCACCCAATAAACCTGCAGTGAATATTTCACAATCATTACACCTACAGTATGTATGGCTGCAGCCATCAATTACCTAGGAGGCACTGGGCATTGCAATGTACTGCTTCCTGTTGGAATTTAGAACTCACTGACCCTTGTTTGTGCTGAACTCTATGCTGTCAACTAGTTGTCCATTAGTTTCGACTGGCTGCTGGTCCCCTTGGACTAGGGAGAATAAAATAAAATCAACCAAAATGCCCAGTCCCTCGTCCGGATGCAGTGACTCCTATTGAAAAATGTGCCTATATAGTAACTGGATATGGACAAAAACAGCAACTTGCATTTATATAGTGCTTTTAACAGAGTAAAATGTCCCATGGCACTTCACAGGGTGCTAACAGACAATCCTGAGGCGAGTAACTCACTTCCTGACTCCCCAGAGCCTGTCCACCATCTACAAGGCACAAGTCAGGAGTGTCATGGCATACTCTCCACTTGCCTGGATGGGTGCAGCTCCTACAACACTCAAGAAGCTCGACACCATCCAGGACAAAACAGCTCGCTTGATTGGCACCCCATCTACAAACATTCATTCCCTCTACCACCGACGCACAGTAGTAGCAGTGTGTACCATCTACAAGATGCACTGCAGCAATGCACCAAGGCTCCTTAGACAGCACCTTCCAAACCCACGACCTCTACCAACTAGAAAGACAAGCAAATACATGGGAACACCACCACCTGCAAGTTCCGCTCCAAGTCACACACCATCCTGGCTTGGAACTATATCGCCGTTCCTTTACTGTCGCTGGGTCAAAATCCTGGAACTCCCTTCCTAACAGCACTATGGGTGTACCTACCCAACATGGACTGCAGAGGTTCAAGAAGGCAGCTCACCACCACCTTCTCAAGGGCAATTAGGGATGGGCAATAAATGCTGGCCTGGCCTACATGCCATGAATGAATAAAAAAAATATTTGACACCGAGCCACATGAGCGATTAGGATAGATGGCCAAAAGCACAGGCAAAGATGTAGGTTTGAAAGGAGTGTTTTGAAGGAACGAAGAGAGACTGAGAGGTTTAGAGAGGCAATTCCGGAGCTAGGGCCTAGGTAGCTGGGACACAACTGCCAATGGTTGAGTGATAAAAATCGGCAATGTGGAAGAGGGAAAATTGGAGTGCAGCAATTTTAGAGGGTTGTAGGACTGAAGGAGGTTACAGAGAAAGGGACACTTGACGCCACAGAGGGATTTGAAAACAAGATTGAGAATTTTAAAATTGAGGTGTTGCCGAACCGGGAGCTAATGTACACCAGCGAGAACAGGGGTAACGTCCCTTTTCATTGCATAGGCTGCTGACCCTTTCTATCTAAGCTTATATGCCTGACGTGGAGGAGATAGTGCAGATAACTGGTGATTGTCAAATTGTCTCCAAGCATGAATCATATAAATAGGAGTGGCAAGAGACAGGTTTCTTTATTTTTAAAAAAAAGGCTATAAATGGAATAAAGTTTCTAAATTTCCTTTTTAAATTCTATAATATCTTGGCATGTGGAGAGATTGGAGAAGCTGGGATTGTTCTGCTTCGAGCAGAGAAGGTTCAGGGGAGTCTTTTTAGAGGTATTCAAAATTATGAGGGGTTTTGATGAAGCAAGTAGGGGAGACAATGGTTTTCTCTGGCAAGTAGGTCGGTAACCAGGGGTCATTGATGTAACATAATTGGCAGAAGAACTAGAGGGGAAATGAAGAGAATATTTTTCATAAAGAGGTTGTTAAGATCTGGAATGCACTACCTAAAAGAGCGGTGGAAATGGAATCCATAGGAGATTTCAAAAGGCAATTGGAGATCTACCTGAAGGGGACTAATTTAAAGGATTCTGGGGATAAAAGGTGGGGAGTGGGACTAAATCTGGTAATTTTTTCAAAGAGTTAGAGCAGCCACAAAGGACGAATGGTCTCCTGTTTTGTAAGATTCTATGATTCTCTGGTCTGAAAAAAGAAATAAAGCTAAGGAGAACATAGATGAGGGGCAGTTGATAATCATCTTTGTAGTAATTTGATTTTTAAATTGACAGTGATGTTCGTTCGCTCTTCAGATGCACTTGAGTTCACTCCAGCTTGCATCTCAAATGGAATCATTTCCACAAACTCATAAAAATGAATTCTGCACTCTCTGGATGTTTTCTTCTGGGATATTTCAGAAATGATTAAAGCCCATTCCATACTGATACCTACAAATCCGACTCCGATCAGTGATTTTCCATAAGGATTTCTCGTAATAAGCTCCTTTTAAAGGGAAGGGTATGTATTGCTCAAGGATAATGAATGCCTTTGAGTGACAGCCATCCAATCAATGGGGCCAGAAAACATCATAAACCATTAGAGCAATGCTCCAGAGGGTTTATCAGGATTACGTGAAGTCCAAGGTTGGAGTTATGACTGATGATTTATTCAGAGTTATCACTTTGAAGATGATTCATTTCCCTTTTAAGCTGGTTCTATTAACCTGGTGCTATGGCCCAGTGATCCATTTGTTTGATGCAGGGGAAATTTTTTTGATGATGCGATTAAATTTAAAAGAGGACCACATGACATGAACGGTACTCATCATTCTTTAAAAACAAGAATCTGCAAATAGAGGATCAGGATTTTCAGAAATTACAAAAACTGAAAGACTTGCATTTATATAGCACCTTTCATAACCTCAGGATGTCCCAAAGTGCTTTATAGCCAATGAAGTACTTTTAAATGTAGAGACTATTGTGATCTACAAAACAGGACATCCAATTTGCACACAGCGGGCTGAATTTAATGGGCCCCCAGAGATGGATTTGGAGGTGAGAGGGGCCCACAGAATTGCGATGGGGCGGGGTTGGTTGGGGCAAAGGGCTCGTTGCCACCTTCCCGTCGCACCAATATTTAGTCAATGGTGGGATAGGCCAATGAAGACCTTCCTGCCCAGAGGCTAACTGAGGCCCTGAAGTGGCCTATTACCGGCCAATTAAAGGTCTCCTCCTGCCAATGCTGGGATTTAACCAGAGTGGGGGTACCTCTGCCACGTGGATAGGCCGCCCAGTAAAACAAGCCACCAGGAAATACTCCACCTATGTTAACACCCTTCCCCCTGCACTAATGCCCACCCGACCCCCAGCACCACACCAGGGCCTTCTGGACTGGCCCCAGTGGCCCGCCTCACTTAGCTGATGTCTGGGGTTCCAGGGCTAGGCCTAGGTCCAAGGCCTCTTGTAGTACTGGCATTGGTCACTGCTCACAGTGCTGCTGCTAATACTACTGCACTTCCAACCCTCTGATTGACCAGCAGATCTGGGAGGCGGGATCCCCATCTTTCAAGGTACGGAGATCATGGCATTGGGCAGTAAGTGCCTGAGCATTGTTAGATTGCGCCAGTGATGGGGGTGTCACTGAAAGGCCAAGGCAGGGTTCCTCTCGCCTTTTCAGCCCAATTCTGCTGGCGCAACAAAATCCAGCCTAGCAAGCTCCCACAAACAGCAATGAAATAAATGACAAATATATAAATATATATATTGGCCTATACATATATATAGGACACCAGTACATCTCCTTTGTTCTTCTTCAAAACAGTGTGAAGGGGAGAGGGCCGACAGGGCCTTGGTTTAATTCTCATCCAACAGCGCAGCACTCCATCAGTACTGAACCTGGAGTGTCAGGCTTGATTTTGTGCTCAAATGTCTGGTGTGGGATTTGAATCCACAATCATCTGACTCAAGGGATTGTGCTACCAACTGAGCCACTGCTGACCTTTGAGAGATCTGCATAAAATGTTATTTAATGTTGAGATAGATGAGATAATTCACATTGCTGCGAAAGGAACAAATCTGGTTGTACGTTGACTGGTATATTGGCAAATAAAATTGTCAAATTTTCCCATTGGTAACCTCCAGGTTAAAATAATTATGGTCCTATGCTAGGTTTTAGTAAATGAGGTAGAGTTTCCATTTTCACACAATTGGTGACGGCACAAAGTGCGCTCAAAACTGCATCTGTTTTGAGAGGTGCTATTTCGTCTCTCTAGTTTCTGCTCACCTCATTTGCTTATTTCCATTAACCAGCACAATCGGGCAGCGCTTTAAAATGTAAGGTTTAAAATAAAGGTTTCTCACAAAAATAATCAACCACAATGTGAGTAACCAGTTTTTAAATTACTGATTTTAAAAAAATGCACAAAACCATTTGACAATAATATCGGATTACATTAATGAGTTTCTTAGTAAATTTAAAAAAAACTTTTAAAATGTGCTTAATTATGTTCTTGCACCAAAAGCACCAGCTTAATGTTTTGAGCCTCTTCAAGGCAAGCAAACGAGTACAGAAAATCACCATGTTGATTAATTTATCATGGGGGCACGGGCAGTTTTGCGGGAATGGTTGGTTTCTGGCGGCATATTTTTTAAACAACCGCAAAGGATCGCACAAACTCAATTTGCACTTAAAATCCTGTGATTTTTTTGTGCCGGTTATGCTGATTTCATCTGAATTCCACCAAAAAGCCCAGCACAACTGAGCAGAAACTCTATCCCTAAATCTAGGCCATCACCCCAGTGCAGGCCTGCGGGAATGATGTATTGTCAGAGGTGCTGTGCCCTCTGCCTGTCGATACTAAAGATCTTAATGCGCCATTTAAGGAAAAGCAGAGAGTTCTTCTAGTTTCCTGATCAACATTCATCACTCAACCAGTACCACTGAAACAGGCTTACAGCCAGAAGTCACTGCACTTAGAATTAATTCTTTTTATAGGAATCTTTTGAGATGTTTCAGAGCGATCAGATAAAACATCCATTAAAATGAAAGACCTTCCTTTGGTTTGGGAATTGTTTGGAGAGCACTCTAATAATGCATATCAGCAGTTACAAGGTCATTTAAAATGTTGGGAGTGTGGTAATATGTCAGAAAATATAAGTCCATAAAACCAATATTTCCAATATATAAAGCCATTAGAAGAGGGTGTCTATTTATAGTTCCTTTACTTGGGAACATATCAACATGCCTAATTTTGATTGAATATGTATAAGAGCTTACTGCCTGCAGAAATAAGATAGCTGGGTCGAGTTTCCAAGTTTCTGCTCATAATATCAGTGCAATCTGGGTGGAAATGATCGAACATGGGAAAAAGATCGAGGAATTATAAGCCTAAGTGAGATACACTCAAAAGCACTTGCGCTCGTGTTTTCCACGATCTTTTATGCTGATTCAAGCTTTATTTTGCCTGAATCAGGCTTCCCCCACCCCCAAACAAAACAACCACTCGGTTGTATCAAACTGCTATAGAAAAGTCAAATAAGAACAGCACTGTGGGTGTACCTACACCACATTGATTGCAGCAGTTCAAGAAGGTGGCTCACCACCATCTTCTCAAGGGCAAATAGGGATAGATAATAAATGCTGGCCTTGCCAGTGATGCTCATCTTCCAAAAAAAAAATCTGTGGAGAGGGAAACATAGTTAATGACCCTTTGAAGGAACATCAACCTGAAACATTGGCTGAATTTTACCCTCGACGGATGGGAGCTGTCCACCGACTGAAAAGTCGGTGGCGAACCCGCCTCCGCCTGGCCTGTGGACCCGGACCGCATTTTACGATCCCCAGGCTTTTAATTGGTCTGAGGCAGGACTTCCACCTCATTGAGGCAGGAAGCCCTGCCTAATGGAGCTGCCGACCAATCAGCAGGTCGACAGCTCCTAGTCCCAGCAGCGCCACCAGGAGCAGTGGCCACTGCTGGGACTGTAACCCAGCTTCGAGAGGAAGAGGAACGACGGCCCCTTGAAAAGGTAAGTTTTTGGGGCCTCGACGGGGGTGATCGGTTGGGCCCCGGCGAGGCAAAGGTGGTCGATTGAGGGGATGGGGGGGCATGTTGGGGGTGGTTGGGGCATCGGGCACAGAGTGCCTGATCATGAGGGCCCCCCCAAGTCCGTCAGAAAGTCACCTGCTTTTGTCAGATGACTTTTCTCAGATCTGAGCTGCCCACCTGACCAAGGGTAAAATCCCCGTGGCAGTGGGTGGAGGCCCTTAAGTGACCATTAACTGGCCACTTAAGGGCCTGGATTGGCCTGGGGCAGGCGGACCGTTTTTCACCACTGCTGTCCCGCGTAAAATGGCAGCAGAGGTGGGAGCGGGTCGGGAAGGGCGCCCTGAGCCTCCCACTCCATTTCACGCCCCCAGCCCCCCACCACCAACCCGCTGTTTGGCAGGGGCGTAAAATTCCGGCCATTAACTCTGTTTCTCTCACCACAGACACTGCTTGACCTGCTGAGTGTTTTTCAGCCTTTACTGCTTTTATTTAAGGATCTCTACCCCCAGTTGTTTTATGGCAATTTGTGAACTCATAGATAGGACAAATTTGTCCAAAGGTTTTCCCGAATCTGCTTACCTCTGCTCGGTGGTATGTTCATACTATTGCTGCTTGATGTATTAAGCAGTAATTTGGCTGAAGACGTTGGGAAGTGGAAAGTGTAAATTTCCAGATTATATCATGTGATATGGTATAAGCAGAATATTTGAAACAAACAGATCAAATCCAAAGTAATATGAGCTTGGCTGTTAAAAGTGCTGCTTCTGCCTACTGTTTACATTGAAATAATCTAATTAATCTTAACAAACCATAGGTTTCATCTGATATTCCTTTTTAAGAGTCTGGGGCTTTGAAATTAAACCAGGGGATAGAACTGTATAAACGCTCAATGAGTTTGCATTTGTTTCTGGCTTTTATTCTAGTGCAGTTATTAATGTAGTTTTAAATAACATAGGATGGAGTTCTGGGTTTGAACCAGAGACGAGGGTGTGGCCTTGGGTGGGATGTCCCCCATCCCCCCTCTACCCAATCTACCAGCCAAAATATCATGCTCCAAATCTCTGTTGGATGCTGGTACAATTCTTGGAACTGTCAACATGAGGGAAACAGTAGGAATGAGACTTATGATCAAAAGAGTGAGTTTTTTTTTAAACCCTTTCACATCCCATTTACAGATGCAGTGATGTTTATTACTCAAAGTGTGACACATCAAAATAAGTCACAACTTTCCAGTGAAAGAAACAGAAGTCGACAGCCTGGCTTGTAAATGTGTCTTGTGATTGCTTCCAATGCTCGGTTAAACAGTTGCAATTACATGTCAGTCAGAAGGTTGTGGGTTCAAGTCCCACTCCAGGACTTGAGCACCAAAATCAAGACTGATATTTTGATGCATTACTGAGGGAATGCTGCACTGTCACAGCTGTCACCTTTAGGACAAGATGTTAAACTGAGGTCCTGTCTGCCCTTTCAGGTGGATGTAAAAGATCCCACAGCATTGTTTCAAAGAAGAGCAGGGGAGTTATTTCTGGTGTCCTAGCCAATATTTTTGGGGAGTTTGCTGTGCCTAAATTTTCTTCCCAATGTTTCCTGCATTATAGCAGTGACTACACTTCAAAAGTACTTAATTGGCTGTAAAGCACTTTTGGGGCATCCGATGGTTGTGAAAGGTTCTATGTAAATGCAATTTTCCTGTAGTATAAGGGTTTGAAAGGGTTACTGTCTGGGACAGTGTAAGTAACACCTCCCACTGTGATGATGTAAGAGATGACATGAGAGAGAGAGACTTGAAGAAGAAGTAGCATGGCATCAGTGGAGTTAGACAAACTTCTGTAAAGCTGTATGTAGTTCTTTAATATGTAATAAACTACTTATTGCTAAATCTTACAGAAGACTCTAATCTCTCTTAGCTAGACTAACCAAATAGACAACATGATGGAATGCAGTGGTTCTTGCCATACAATAATGCGGCAGCTGTGAAGGACCCAGAAAACTTTGAAAAACAACTTTAAAGAAGCTTGGAAAGTCAGACCTGAAAAAAGTGGCACCAAAACTGCAGAATTTGAGAAGAGGCTGTGAGGAGCTCCAGGGCTACTTCATAGATGAAGTGGGGATACGGAGAGTCAGGCTTGCAGAGGAATTCAAGCTGCACCACAGATGTGTGGTGGTCTGTGGAAAAAAAATCCTGGTCCAGCGATTGCAGGCTTTGATGTGGAGAACCAAGCAATGGTCGGGGATCTGGTGAGCAATCCTTAAAAAGGGTAGAAAATTAATTTTAATGGCGCTTTGGGCAGGCAGCGCTGGGAAAACCAGATCCCTAGCGAGGGCGCCATTACAGATAACAACTGCAAGGCAGCATGTAAAAGAAAGCGATTAACAGTACTCGATATTCTGAGGCAAGGAAGTGAAAAGATTCTTGAAATAATGCTGCAAAGCTGCTTTCAAGCACCAAATACCTAGTCTAGCAGAGAGATTCCCCAGGGAAAGACAATGACCGCAGCATGGGAAAACTTCCAATACTGGAACACAAATTTAGAACAACGGGTAAGCGACCTAGAAAAGCCATGGATCTTAAATTTATGCTACCAGAGAGGTTTGGACACATGGAAGGACCAAATCAAACTCAAAACTAGTCACTTTGGAGAAAAAGATTTTTGAGGTACAGAATTGCTTCAAAATTAGACAGAAACTCTGAAGCAGAACAAGTCAACACATTACTTTATTCCATAGGAGCAATAGCAGATGATATTGCAAGACAAGGCATTAATGAGACATCAGATACATTTGAAGAAGTCTTAAAGGCCTTTGATCAAAATTTCATGAGGAGCAACAAGATTCTAGAAAGGGCCAAATTCAACAGGAGGGTCTAGAAACCACATGAAGCCATGCTTTTATTCATGACCTTTACAGGCTAGTTGAAGGATGCAAATATAGAGACCAAAAAGCAGAATTAATACGAGACCGCATTGTAGTAGGTATTGTTGATGAATCCCTATCAGATTTATTGCAGTCTGAGGAAGACCTCACCCTAGAAAGAGCAATACAGCTGGTGAGATAAGCAGAAGTCCATAAGCAGAACAGAGCAATCCTGAGAGGTGAAGAAAAACCTTGGTTCAGGAAACGTCCAGTGACCATACAGTTCGTTAAGCACAGGACTGTAAACGAAGCACCAGAAAAGGTAGTACACTTGGGAGGAAAAGTGCAAGATGCCATGAAACCCTGACAGCGCTGTGGCGCTAAAAAGAACTACAGACACGAACAGTGTCTTGCAAACAAAGCAGAATGCTTTTACTGCAAACAAGTCGGCCATTTTGGGAAGATATGTCAAAGTAAAACCCCTACCTTCACAGGTTCGACAGGAAAAGTCTTCATGCATAGAGCTATTCATGAAGTAGAACCATATCCATCAGAAGAGAAATCAAAAAACCTCCTTGGTGAGATCAATGACCCTAGTCATGCATTCAGGAATGCAGATATATATGTCAACAGACAGATTACAAAGTTTAAAGTAGCCACTGGAGAAAGTGTAACAGTTTTGTCAGACAACAAATCTTGGTTATTAACGCATTGCCTGCAACCAACAGAAATTCAGTTACATGGTCCAGGAGGGATTGAACTGGAAGTAGAGGGAAAGCTACAGGCAACACTCCAATACAAAGGAAAGCGGATATTGGAAACATTGTATGTTCCACAGAATCAAGAATTTTCTCATTTAAGTAGAAGAGCTTGTCTTAATCTTATCAGAAAAGTGGAAGAGGTTGAGCAGCAAGAATCTAGGAGTCATTTCCAAAAAGACTTTCTGAAATGATTTACTGGTCCAGGAAGACTTAAGACCGAATATGGTAGTACTTTGCGAAAAGCTGCTAAACCTGTATGTCTTTTCACGCCGAGGAAGATACCACACCCACTAATGAAGCACTATCCGAACTGATGATGGGAAGGAAGTTCGGAACACAATTTCCCATCCTACCCAAAAAATTACGTCCAGGGCTATAAGTCCAAGATTATCAGAGAGCTCAAGACAGCGAAAAGTCTTATCGAAAACAACAAGCTTATAACTTTAATAGACTATATTGTACCAGGAACCCACCCAATTTGAAGGAAGTAGAAAAAGTATGAGTACGAGACCAAGGCACAGAAGGAGTAATCATCCAGAGAGAGGAAAATCAACAGAGATCTTATTTAGTACATACCTCAGAAGATACGATAAGAAGAAACAGGAGAAATCATAAATCTTTTCATCAAAGATGTCAATCAGTCATACATTTGGCTGAACCAGATGTTGAACCTGAAATTCAGAAAGCACAGGATACTACAAATCTCAATGAAGGTCGTCCAAGTCAAGAAACAAGAGTTCAGAGAAAGACTACTGATCTTCTGAATCTGACAATAACACGATCAGGGAGAGTTGTGAAGCCTCCTGACAGACTGAATCTGTGATTCAGAGACTTGCGAGGAGATGGGGTAGTATGTAAAAGTAAAAATAAATGTAACAAAAAATATATGGACAAAGGATTCAGGGGAGATGCAGTAAAAGGGTTTGAAAGGTTGAATGTCTGGGACAGTGTGAGTAACACCTCCCACTGAAATGATGTAAGAGATAACATGAGAGAGAGACTTGAAGAGAAGAGAAGCAGTATGGCTTCAGTGGAGTTAGACATACTTCTGTAAAGTTGTATATAGTTCTTTAATATGCAATAAACTAGCCATTATTGAAACTTACCAAAGACTCAGTAATGTCTCTGAGCTAGACGAATCAAACATACAACATTTCCTTTACTTTCTTTTTATACCATCCATTATCATTTTGAAGGCAGCATTTTTGACAAGGTACTTGAGCCCTGTGGCTGATTCATTTCTATGTGAGACAGAGTACTCCATAGGCCTCCCCTAAATGGCAGTCTCATTCAACCAAATCATTCAAAACAAGTCCTCGAGCCCAGAACCTTGAATTGGAACTGCATCTTGTGGTGAGATAATTTCTCACTGAAGGAACAATCCTCATGGTGAAGAAAAGCAAAACAAGAAAGAGCACAAGAAGAAATGATTTGTGAAGTCACAATGGATATATACGCCCATAGTTAATAAGCTATAAACATGATTAGATCTAAGCTCTGCAGTCCTACAACATCCAGTCGTGAGTGGTGGTGGACAATTAAACAACCGACAGGAGGAGGAGGCTCCACAGACATCCCCATCCTCCATGATGGGAGAGCCCAGCACATCAGAGCAAAAGACAAGGCTGAAGCACTTGCGTCCATTTTCAGCCAGAAGTGGCGAGTGGATGATCCATCTCGATCTCCTCCTGAGGTCCCCAGCATCACAGAGGCCAGACTTCAGCCAATCTGATTCACCTCCATGTGATATCAATAAACGGCTGAAGGCACTGGATACTGCAAAGGCTATGGGTCCTGACAACTTTCTGTAAATAGTATTGAAGACTTGTGCTCCAGAACTAGCCATGCCCCTAGCAAAGCTGTTCCAGTACAGCTGCAACACTGGCATCTACTCGGCAATGTGGAAATTTGCCCAGGTATGTCTTGCACACAAAAAGCAGGACAAATCCAATCCGGGCAATTACTGCCCTATTAGACTACTCCCGATCATTAGCAAAGTGATGGATGGAGTTGTCAACAATGCTATCAAGTGGCACTTGCTCAGCAATAACCTGCTCACTGACACTTAGTTTGGGTTCCACCAGGGCCACTCAGCTCCTGACCTCATTATAGCCTTGGTTCAAACATGGACAAAAGAGCTGAACTCCAGAGGTGAGGTGAGAGTGACTGCCCTTGACATCCAGGCAGCATTTGACCTAGTATAGCCCTGGCAAAACTGGAGTCAATGGGAATCAGGGGGGAAACTCTCAGCTGGTTGGAGTTGTACCGAGCACAAAGGAAGATGGTTGTGGTTGTTGGAGGTCAATCATTTCATTCTCTGGACATCACTGCAGGAGTTCCTCAGGGTAGTATCTTAGGTGCAACCACCTTCAGCTGCTTCATCAATGATCTTCCCTCCATCATAAGGTCAGAAGTGGGAATGTTCACTGATGATTGCACAATGTTCAACACCATTCACAACTCCTCAGATACTGAAGCAGGCCATGTCCTGATGCAGTAAGATCTGGACAACATCCAGGCTTGGGCAGATAAGTGGCAAGTAACACAAGTGCCAGGCAATGACCATCTCAAACCAGAGTGAACCTAAACATCTCCCCTTGACGTTCAATGGCATTACCATCACTGTATTCCCCACTAACATCATCCTGGAGGTCACCATTGACCAGAAATGGAACTGGACCAGCCACATAAATACGGTGGGAGGCGGTGGCGTACTGGTATTGTCACTGGACTAGCAACCCAGAGCCCCAGGTATTGCTCTGGGGACATGGATTCGCATCCCGCCACAGCAGAAGGTGGAATTTGAATTCAATTAATAAATATGGAATTTAAAGCTTGTCTAATGTTGGCCATGAAACCATTGTCGATTGTTGTAAAAACCCATCTGGTTCACTAATGTCCTTTAGGGAAGGAAATCTGCTGGATTTACCTGGTCTGACCTACATGTGACTCCAGATCCACAGCAATGTGGTTGACTCTTACATGCCCTCGAAATGGCCTAGCAAGCCACTCAGTTATCAAGGGCAATTAAGGATGGGCAATAAATGCTGGCCTGACCTGCGACGCCCACATCCCATGAAAGAATTTAAAAAAAACTGTGGCTCCAAGAGCAGGTCAGTGGCTGGGAATTCTGCAGCGAATAAGTCACCTCTTGACTCCCCAGTGCCTGTCCACCATCTACAAGGCACAAGTCAGGAGTGTGATGGAATACTCTCCACTTGCCTGGATGGGTGCAGCTCCAACAACACTCAAGAAGTTCAACACCATCCAGGACAAAGCAGCCCGCTTGATTGGCACCCCATTCACCACCTTCAACATTCACTCCCTCCACCACCGATGCACAATGGCAGCAGTGTCTACCATATACAAGATGTACTGCAGCAACTCACCAAGATTCCTTAGACAGCATGTTCCAAACCCACAACCTCTACCACCTAGAAGGACAAGGGCAGTAGATGCATGGGAACCACCTGCAAGTTCCCCTCCAAGCCACACACCATCCTGACTTGGAACTATATCGCCGTTCCTTCACTGTCACTGGATCAAAATCCTGGAATTCCCTTCCTAACAGCATTGTGGGTATACCTACACCACAAGTACTGAAGTAGTTCAAGAATGCATATCAGCACCCCCTTCTCAAGGTCAATTAGGGATAGGCAAATCTCCTGAACAAATAAAAAAAATCTCTATAGAGATGGGCCCAATTTTAACTATGCATTAGTGACTGGGCTTTGAGTGAGTTAAAATCTCAACCTTAATGTGTCTCCAGAATCATTCCCGTTGGTGACCTGTGCCAACCAGGGACACATTTTGGCTTCCCGTCTACACCATGAGGCTATAAAATTTAGTGTGGCTGGCCAAGCAAAGGGTGGGAATGGAATGATGAGGAGCCCCATCAACCTATCTCCAGAATGGTCCCATTGAGGCCTACGTCTACATTTTCTCACTTGGTGCACCAGACCCCCACGCTTATTGCAGGTCCAGTAAGACAGAGGAATGGAGATCTTCCAGACCAAGAATCGCACCCATCTTTTGGCTCACTGCCTCTTAGATAGACTGCAGCTTTAGCCCAATCAAAGGCTCAGGAGACTGCTGGGGAAGTCTGCAACCCATTTTATTCTGGTCCCAGCAGAGATTGTAACCTTTCTGCGTGTCTTCAGCAGAGTTACGGACTATCTGAATGTTGAAAATATTGTAGTTCCCAGTATACTTTTCAAATGTTTTTATTCTTTTGATGTGATGTGGGTGTCATTGCTACGGCCAGCATTTGTTGCCCATAATTGTTCTTGACAACTGAGTGCCTTGCTAGGCCATTTCAGAGGACAGTTAAGAGTCATCCACATTTCTGTAGGTTTGGAGTAACGTGTCGGCCAGACCAGATAAGGACGGCAGATTTCCTTCCCTAAAGGACACTTGTGAACCAGATGGGTTTTTACAACAATCGACGATAGTTTTATGGCACCATTACTGGGACAAGCTTTCAATTCCAGATCATTTTATTAATTATTTGAATTTAAATTACATCACCTGCCATGGTAGGATTTGAGCCTATGTCCCCAGAGCGTTAGCTTTGGACACTTGATTACTAGTTCAGTGATAATGTCACTACACCACTGTCTCTGAAATGTTCCTCTTTACTTGCCGTAAGTGGGGAAACTAAACAGTTTGGATGCAGAGATTTTAGTGACAAATTCAATACCTGACCAGGAACATGGCCTTGACTGGTAGATAACAGGAACTTTCACTCATGTATTAATTCCTGACTTTCTATTAATCAAATTAAGATGAAAAAGGTTGCATGCTTGCTTACGTTCTGCTGTTGCAATCTGCATAGTACTTACAGATAAATGCATGAACAGATAATTCTGTATCTTTGAATGAAGTTGTCTGGTGATGCTGGGGTGGAGGGTGCAGAGTGGACAACTAAGGTCTGTAGCATTTTTTAGGAAAGAGGAGGTTGTATCTCCTGATACTTTTTTAATTTCAGCTACTGCCTGTGCATCACCAGCTCAGATAGACAAATGGCCCCACAGATCTTTGTTCATATGTTTCTTCTGAAGCACGTGGACTCGCCTATCTGGTGCAATAATATCCTGCACCATTTCTGAAGGTTCTTGTTTCTGGTATATATAGACAGTGCTCTACCTGAGTTTGTTCATGACTGAACGAATTGCATTTTGCATGGAATTTACGGCACAGAAACAGGCCAGTCAGACCAACTATTCTGTACCGATGTTTATGTTCATCATGAGTCTTCTTCCACCTTGCTTCATCTAACCCTATCAGCAAATCTTTCTATTCCTTTCTCCTTCATGGACTCATATAGCTTCCCTTTGAAGGCATCAATGCTATTTGCCTCAACTATTTATTGTGGTGGCACATTCTAATCACTCTTTGGGTAAAGGAGTTCCTCCTGAATTCCTTATTGGATTTATTAGTGACTAGGACTGGAATTTCACGTCGGGCCACAGGCCCCACCCAACGACAGAAAAGGTCAGTGGCGAGCCCGCCTCCGCTGGGCCTGGAAGCCACACCGTAATTTCACGTGGCCCAGGCCCTTAATTGTCCTTTGACGGGACTTCCACCCCTCTGAGACAGGATGTCCCAACCTCCAAGAGCTGCCAGCCAATCAGCGGGCCTGCAGTTCTTCAGTCCCAGCAGCACCACCAGGAGTGGTGTCCACTGCTGGAACTGCAGCCAGCCAGGACGAGCAACATGGACGAGGCCCCAGAATACAGGTAAATATGTGGGGCCTTGCCGGGGACAACCGGCTGGACCTTGGCAATGTAGGGGTGGGAAGAGTCACGAGATGCTGGGGGGATGTGTTCCAGTGGGGGACGGCTTGTGCCACGGGGTGGGGGGGCGTGGGGGGGACCCTCCATTGGGCACAGGGTGCCCAAACAGGAGGGCCTCCTCCCCACAGCGAGACTGTCAGGTTTTACTGGCTGGCCTTCTGAACTACTCAAGCACCCACCCACCACTGGAAATATACCAGTGGTGGCCAGAGAAGGCCTTTAAGTGGCAGTGATTTGGCCACTTAAGGGCCCAAATTGGCCTGGAGGGGGCAGGCCATTTGTCACCAGCCCTGCCGCTCATAAAATTGCAGCGGGGCAGGAAGGTGACGGGAACAGCACCCCCCTGAATCCCACTCAATTTTATGCTCCACCCACCCCCGACTCACCTCCAGCCTGTTCCTGCAGGGCATGTAAAATTCCAGCCTTGGTTATTTTTATAGCTTTGGACTTCACCACAAATCAGATCATCTTCTCTATGTCAATGCTATCAAACCCCTTCATAATTATTCAATCTCACAGTGAAGAATTTCCAATCTTAGAGCAAATTTTAATATGTGTGGGTTGGATTAAGAGGGAAGGGACCCTAGATAGATTTCCTTCAAATTGAATAATCTTTCATAATATATAATTGTAGATTTAAAAATCTTTTGGCCTTTTTGACATGTATTTTAATAGAAGCATGATAAACTCAGTAAAATGAAGAAAGTGGAAAGTAAAACTTTCATGGATACAACACCATATTGTGTCTTTCAGAAACATTTTCACACACAACAAATTATTTTAAATGCAGCAACTGTAGTTATGTCGGCAATGCACTGCCGATGCAATGCACCATCTACCTGAGGTAAAATGTACTGAGCTTCCATAGCTTACTTCTGAGTGACTAGTTACATGAGGGATGGTGTATAATTTCTGTGCCACAATAGTTATCTCACGGTCTGGATCCAGTCAGATGTTAACCTTCTTTCCCACTTTGCTTTTCTACTTGGATTCAGATTCCCACAAGATGGCAGATTCACTAGGTAGTGTTTCAGAGGTTCTTAAGTCTGAGTCTATTTATAACCACTGGTATCTGTGCATAACCACTGGTCACTGGTATCAGACCCACCGGCTGTCCATGTCTTCGCTTTAAAGATGTCTGCAAACGCGACATGAAGTCCTGTGACATTGACCACAAGTCGTGGGAGTCAGTTGCCAGTGATCGCCTGAGCTGGTGGACAGCCATAAAGGCGGGGCTAAACAGTGGCGAGTTGAAGAGACTTAGCTGTTGGCAGGAAAAAAGACAGAAGCGCAAGGAGAGAGCCTATTCTGCAACAGCCCCGACAACCAATTTTATCTGCAGCGCCTTTGGAAGAGTCTGTCACTCTCGAATTAGCCTTGACAGATGCTCCTAGCGCTGCTTCACAAACCACTGACCACCTCCAGGCGCTTACCCATTGTCTGTCAAGACAAGGAGGCCAAAGAAGAATTATAACCACTAATCATCTCATGGACAGTTACATTTTATCTTGAGTCAAATGAGAGGCAAAACCCACTGTTGAGTTTTGGCATTAAAAAAAGCCATGTCAGCAGCCACTCAGTGATAGCACTCTGGCAGCTGAGGCAATAGGTGGTGGGTTCAAGTCCCACTCCAGGGACTTCAGCACTTAATCTAGGCTCACACTTACATGCAGTACTGAAAGAGTGCTGTGCTGTCGGAGGTGTTGATGAGACATTAAACTGAGGCCCCGTCTGCCTTCAAGTGGAAGTAAAAGATCAAATGGCACTATTTGAACAAGAGCAGGGGAATTCTTCCCAGTGTCCTCACCAATATTTATCCCTCAACCAACATCACTAAAATAGATTATCTGGTCATTTTCTCACTACTGTTTGTGGGATCTTGCTGTGTGCAGATCGACTGCCATCTTTCCTTAAAGTACAACAATGTTTACATTTCGAAAGTACTTAATTGGCTGTGAAGTATTTTGGAGTATCTGGAGGTCGTGAAAGGCACTATATAGATGCAATCTCTTTCTCTCTTTCATTTACATTGACTGACAGTTCACTGTTAGCACAAACAAAAAAATGAAAAAAACATAGTTTAGATTTATTTTACTGGAGGTAATTAGATAGTCTGATTAATTGGATGAGCACCGATACACCAGTCATTGGGAAACACTTCAAGATATTTTCAAGTGTTCTGATGGGATGTGGAAATTCAAAATAGCTGGAGTGAATGAAACTTATTAAAACCTGGCAGCAATATGCTTGGACAAGAGTTATATTTGGCTCAGGCATGTGTTTATCTGGAGTTGAATGCATGCAAAGTAACTGAACACAAATGTACACTGGTGATAACATAACAATGAGAGAGATATTTGCATGGATTAATTCTAATTCAGAGTTGAATGTCAAGTACCAGGTTGATGTTGGGATTTTTCTTTTTAATCATTTGGCTTTTGTGTTTGGGCTGATGATCATAAAATTATTTTCATTGCGAAATTTCAAATGAGTTGCAGTTTATTGTCAACAGAGCAGATTAATGGAAAGGTGAGAGGAAAAATAATCTGTTAATCAGCAACCAAACCAGTGACTCCAGCCGCTGGCTTAATATTTACATAAAGAGCTTCAAAGTAAAATTATTCCTTCCAATAAAGTGATTAGTCTTTCTGCTTCTGTCAGGCTATGTTATCGAACATAGAACATAGAAAATACAGCACAGTACAGGCCCTTCGACCCACGATGTTGTGCCAAACCTTTAACCTACTCTAAGATCAAACTACCTACATACCCTTCATTCTACTATCATCCATGTACCTATCCAAGAGTTGCTTAAATGTCCCTAATGTATTTGCTTCTACGACCACCGCTGGCAGTGCATTCCACGCACCCACCACTCTCTGTGTAAAGAACCTACCTCTGACATCTCCCCAAAACCTTCCTCCAATCACCTTAAAATTATGCCCCCTGGTGATAGCCCTTTCCGCCCTGGAAAAAAGTCTCTGGCTATCCACTCTATCTATGCCTCTCATCATCTTGTACCCCTCTATCAAGTCACCTCTCATCCTTCTTCGCTCCAATGAGAAAAGCCCTAGCTCCCTCAACCTTTCCTCGGAAGACAAGCCCTCCAATCCAGGCAGCATCCTGGTAAATCTCCTCTGCACCCTCTCTAAAGCTTCCACATCCTTCCTATAATGAGGCGACCAGAACTGAACACAATATTCCAAGTGTAGTCTAACCAGGGCTTTATAGAGCTGCAGCATAACCTCGAGGCTCTTAAACTCAATCCCCCTGTTAATGAAAGCCAACACACCATACGCCTTCTTAACAACCCTATCAACTTGGGTGGCAACTTTGAGCGATCTATGGACATGGACCCCAAGATCCCTCTGTTCCTCCACACTACTAAGAATCCTGTCTTTAAGCCTGTATTCTGCATTCAAATTCGACCTTCTAAAATGAATCACTTCACACTTTTCCAGGTTGAACTCCATCTGCCACTTCTCAGCCCAGCTCTGCATCCTGTCAATGTCCCGTTGCAACCTACAACAGCCTTCCACACTATCCACAACTCCAGCAACCTTCGTGTCATCGGCAAACTTGCTAACCCAGCCTTCCACTTCCTCATCCAGTCATTTATAAAAATCACAAAGAGCAGAGGTCCCAGAACAGACCCCTGCGGAACACGAGTGGTCACCGAGCTCCAGGCTGAATACTTTCCATCTACTACCACCCTCTGTCTTCTGTGGGCCAGCCAATTCTGTATCCAGACAGCCAACTTTCCCTGTATCCCATGCCTCCTTACTTTCTGAATGAGCCTACCATGGGGAACCTAATCAAACGCCTTGCTAAAATCCATATACACCACATTCACTGCTCTTCCTTCATCAATGTGTTTTGTCACATCTTCAAAGAATTCAATAAGGCTTGTGAGGCATGACCTGCCTCTCACAAAGCCATGCTGACTGTCTCTAATCAAACTATGCTTTTCCAAATAATCATCAATCCTGTCTCTCAGAATCCTCTCCAATAATTTGCCCGCTACCGACGTAAGACTGACTGGTCTATAATTCCCAGGGTTATCCCTATTCCCTTTCTTGAACAAGGGAATAACATTTGCCACCCTCCAATCATCCGGTACTACTCCAGTGGACAGTGAGGAGGCAAAGATCATCGCCAAAGGCGCGGCAATCTCTTCCCTCGCTTCCCGTAATATCCTTGGGTATATCCTGTCTGGCCCCGGGGACTTATCTGTCCTCATGTCTTTCAACATTTCCAGCACATCCTCCCTCTTAACATCAACCTGTTCGAGCATATCAGCCTGTTTCACGCTGTCCTCACAAACGACCAGGTTCCTCTCACTAGTGAATACTGAAGCAAAGTATTCATTTAGGACCTCCCCTACCTCCTCCGACTCCAGCACCAAGTTCCCTCCACTATCCCTGATCGGCCCTACCCTCACTCTGGCCATCCTCTTGTTCCTCACATAAGTGTAGAACGCCTTGGGATTTTCCTTAATCCTACCCGCCAAGACTTTTTCATGTCCCCTTCTAGCTCTCCTAAGTCCATTCTTCAGTTCCTTCCTGGCTACCTTGTAACCCTCTAGAGCCCTGTCTGATCCTTGCTTCCTCAACCTTAAGTAAGCTTCCTTCTTCCTCTTGACTAGTTGTTCCACATCTCTTGTCATCCAAGGTTCCTTCACCCTACCATCCCTTCCCTGCCTCATCGGGACAAACCTATCCAGCAGTTGCAGCAAGTGCTCCCTAAACAACCTCCACATTTCTGTTGTGCATTTCCCTGAGAATATCTGTTCCCAATTTATGCTCCCCAGTTCCTGCCTAATAGCATTGTAATTCCCCCTCCCCCAATTAAATAATTTCCCATCCCGTCTGCTCCTGTCCCTCTCCATGACTATAGTAAATGTCAGGGAGTTGTGATCACTATCACCGAAATGCTCTCCCACCGAGAGATCTGCCACCTGGTCTGGTTCGTTACCAAGCACCAAATCTAACATAGCCTCCCCTCTAGTCGGCCTATCTACAACATATTGAGTCAGGAAACCTTCCTGTACACACCTGACAAAAACTGCTCCATCCAAACTATTTGCACTAAGGAGAGTCCAATCAATAGTAGGGAAGTTGAAGTCCCCCATGACAACAACCCTGTTACTTCTGCACCTTTCCAAAATGTGCCTCCCAATCTGTTCCTCCATGTCTCTGCTGCTATTGGGGGGTCTATAGAAAACTCCCAATAAAGTGACTGCTTCTTTCCTGTTTCTGACTTCCACCCATAATGACTCAGTAGACAAACCCTCCTCGACGACTTCCCTTTCTGCAGCTGTGATACTATCCCTGATTAGCAATGCCACTCCACCACCTCTTTTACCTCCCTCCCTATTCCTTTTGAAACATCTAAACCGCAGAACATCCAACATCCATTCCTGCCCCTGTGATATCCAAGTCTCCGTAATGGCCACAACATCATAGCTCCAAGTACTAATCCATTCTCTAAGTTCATCACCCTTATTCCTGACACTTCTTGAATTAAAATAGACACACTTCAACCCATCATACTGGCTACAACTTTGCCCTGTCAACTGTCTAACCTTCCTCACAGACTCTCTGCACTCTGTATCTGCCTGTTCAACAGCTATCCCATCCACTGATCCGTAGCTCCGGTTCCCATCCCCCTGCCAAACTAGTTTAAACCCTCCCGAAGAGCTCTAGCAAATCTCCCGCCCAGGATATTGGTGCCCCTCCAGTTCAGATGCAACCTGCCCTTCTTGTACAGGTCCCACCTTCCCCAGAAGGTATCCCAATGATCCACATATCTGAAGCCCTCCCTCCTACACCAGCTCTGTAGCCACGTGTTCAGCTGCACTCACTCTCTGTTTCTAGCCTCACTAGCACGTGCCACCGGTATCAATCCTGAGATTACTATTCTGCTCGTCCTGCCTTTTAGCTTCCAAACTAACTCCCTATATTCGCTTTTCAGGTCCTCATCCCTTTTCCTAGCTATGTCATTGGTACCGATGTGTACCACGACATCTGGCTGCTCCCCCTCCCCCTTAAGAATCCTGTAGACTCAATCCGAGACATCCCTGACCCTGGCACCTGGGAGGCAACATACCATCCGGGAGTCTCGTTCGCGACCACAGAATCTCCTGTCTATTCCTCTAACCATTGAATCTCCTATCACTATCGCTCTCCTATTCTCCCCACTTCCCTTCTGAGCCACAGAGCCAGGCTCAGTGCCAGAGACCTGGCCGCTGTGCTTTCCCCTGGTAGGTCATCCCCCCCAACCGTATCCAAAACGCTATGCTTATTATTGAGGGGAACGGCCACAGGGGATCCCTGCACTGTGCGCCTATTCCCTTTCCCTCCCCTGATGGTCACCCAGCTACCTTTATCCTGCAACCTGGGTGTCACTACTTCCCTGTAACTGCTCTCTATCACCCCCTCAGCCTCCTGAATGATCCTAACGCAGTCTGTGAGGAGCTGGAGTTGGGTGCACTTCTCACAGGTGAAGTCAGCAGGGACACAAGTGGTGACCATTACCTCTCATATCGTGCAAGAGGAGCATGCAACTGCCCTAGCTTCTATCTCCTCTGCTCTAAATTGACAACAGAGATTTAAAAAAAAAATAAAGGAAAACCTTACCGTACCAAACCCTCCACACAAGAGTCCTTTTTTTTTGGTTAGAGGAGGAGGATGGGTGGGAGACACTACACGTGTAGTGTTTCGGGTTTAGAATATATAAGTTCACTTACCCAGCAGTCCCCGTGTCCGCATCCGCCGAAGCGTGAGGTAAGTACTTAATAGTGAAACTTACCTTCCCGGCTGCCCCCTGGCTCGCACTATCACCGCTACCACTGATCAAAAAGGTTATCAAAGGTTTCAGTGGCCAACTGTCATTAGGACTTTTGGAACAAAAAAAAGATTGGCAAAAGGTCATTGACCTGAAATATTGGGCTGGATTTTATGCAGGAGGCAGGGCTCCCAGCGCTGGGCCGAAAAAATGGGGAGAACCCCACTTCTGCATATTTTCTGGCCCTCAGAGCAATCCTCTTGTTATAAAGTTTAAGGAGGTGGGATCCCTTAATAGGGAAACAATTAATAGGGACAGGGATCCCATCCCCAAGAGCTGCCGGCCAATCACAGGGCCAGAGGGAGGGGGTCCCGGGGAGATACAGTGGCTCTGGGTGGATGGTCCCTGGGCCATGAATTGCCCACAAAGGAGGGACTCCCCCACCTCCCCCAAGCCTGCAGGGAGGGCACCTCATTTTCCAAGATGTCCTCCCCTGTGGCGGGCCCCCTCCCACCACCACCCCTGCCACTGGTAAGATCCCAGCAGCAGCGGGAAGAGGCCCTTATTTGGCCTCTGGCTGGGAAGGCTGATATTGGCCTATCCCGCCCCTGAGGAGATTGGGTCCAGCAATCCCGGTATAGGGTTCCGTGGCAGCCGCTCCAATTCTCCGGCCCCACCCCGTCACGGAACCCCACGTCGGGCAGAGAACAAAATCCAGCCCACTAACTCTAGTTCTCTCTTCAGAGATTCTGCCAGATCTCTTGAGTCTTCATAGCATGTTCTGTTTTTATTTCCAGTATCTTCTGCTCTTGAAAAAGGTTGTCTCTTTGTTTCTCTGTGATCCCTGGTTTCTGGTTTATTGTGCTGCCCTTTGAGTACTATGTTCAGTTTTGGTCACAATGCTGCAAAAAAAGGTCACACATGCATTGAAGAAGATGCAGCGAAGTTGCAACTAGATTAATCCCAAGCGTAAAGGCTTACACTAGGAGGAAAGGTCGATGAAGCTCAAGGATCTCCTTTGCTGTATCATCTGCAGTGGGATATTCAAGGTCACCTTGCTTCATATCCTATTCTTCCAGACATTTTAAATTTCAAGTTCTCATTGGCCTTAGCAGGTAGCATTTTGTATTAGGGTGTGAGCTCATCCTTGATGTGATAGTCCCACACCCGCTGTAATGCAAGGCCAAATGTTTAAGCTTTACGATTAAGTTTGAAGAGTTTGCACTAGTCAGGCTTCAATTTATTTTGTACCCTTGTACTTTTCCACTCCTGATAATTTTGCTACTGCTCAACAGATAAATATATTTTATAAAACTCAGCCTTGCTTGTTACTATAGTGTTATAGTTACTATAGCTGAGCAGAACAATGATTTCACATCAAAACCAAAACAGACAGCCACAATAACACTGCACTGATATTTATATTCTCTCTCTCTCTCTTTCTCTTATTTTCTTGTCCTTCCCTCCATATAAAAGTTGATTCCTTTCATTTTGGAAGCGGCCTTAATTAAAGAAAAAAAAGAACTTGCATTCATCTAGCGCCTTTCATGACCTCAGAATATCCCAAAATACTTCACAGCCAATGAATATAAATTGAACCAGAAGAAAAAAAAGTAACTAACCTCCATTTACATGGTGCCTTTCACAACCTCAGAATGTTCCAAAACGCTCCACAGCCAATGAAACCAATGTAATGTCGGAAAAATATCAGACAATTTACGCATAAAAGCTCCTATGAACAGCAATGAGATAATCTGTTTTCTTCACAGTGCTGTTGTTTGAGTGATAAACATTGGCCAGAAGCTGAATATCCAGCAAATAGTTAACCCTTTTCAATCCAATATACAACAGGAGAAAAAGTGTACACGTTGTACATTTTCTCCTTTCAAAAAGTAGCTGCTGTTTCACTAAAAATAGCTTAGAGAGCAAAATATAAAATAAAATAAACAATACCAAATTATCACCAGGAGGCAGGCTGAACAACTTTCACAAAATAAAGGCCAAAATAGATCACTTTCAAAATTGACATCAAAATGTGCTTCATGACATTTACATGCAAAGACCAAATAAATCCCCGATCTAAATGCGATTACTGGAGTTTATTTGTCCTGTTTCTATTGTCAGTTAGTCACCAGGGACAAAGCTATAAGAACTCAATTGTATATTTTATATGGAGAAGTGCTGAAAGATATTGAATGTATGTTCTGCCTCAGCAGATTTTCCTTTATCAAAATCAAATGAGAAAGGAAACAAAGGAAAACATCAGATAATTTATCAAGTACATTTCTTTCTTGGCATTTCTTCGCGGATGAAAGATTTTGGGAAAGTTGTACTCATCGGTTGCAGGCCCACTGGTGGCTAGTCAGCCCTATCCGTGACCTGCAGATTCTCCCACAGTGGGTGCAAATGAAGGTGTAGTCGCTGCTGGGGGCAAAAGGATCTATCCTTCTCCTTTTCTCTTTTATGCTGGTTCTTCACTCAGTCTCAAAATTGCTAGATACAGAAATTGCTCCATGCCAGCCTGCCTGCCAATGCAAGCAGAGCACAGGGAATGATCCCTGCACCAGATCGGGTAGGTCCAAGGCTCACCTGATATTGGGTCTTGACCCTCATTTACATGAGACCAAGGGACTGGAGACACCTACTGGGTGTCCCCCAGCAGCTTGCCAATGAAGAGAAATTCAATTTCGAGCCTCTACAAGACCGGCAATGGCCCCAATTAGGTCATGGTGGGGGATAGGAAGTGATTGGGATGGATGGGGCTACTGGGAGCGCAGAGGAGAGTGACCAGGAGGGATGGGGAGACAGTGATTAGTAGAAGGTGGGGGTAGCAATCAGTAGAGAAAGGGCTGCAGTAATTGGGAAGAGAGGAGCTCCCAGATTTGTAGAGGGAGGGGAAAATCTGGAGGGGACTGAGAGGGGATGATCTTTGGTACTTCAATGGAGCTGGGAGGAGCACTCCTGCACTTCCTGGAGCCACATTCAGGTAAGTTTTTTTGAAAGTATTTTTTTTTTGCTGGTGACCTGTAAGGACTGCTGGTTAGGTCTCTTTAAGGTGGCCACTGATTGACAGATCTCAAGAATAGCAGACACCCTTGCCAACTTCCACACACACACATGCATTTGTGCACTTTGTTTATTAAAATAAATTCATAATGACCATTAATTCGAACCTTTTTCTCAAACAAGTGAGAATACCTTACATAATGGCCCCAGTGTCTTACAGTGAGCCTGACTTGGGGAGCTTGTATATTTCTAGCTTGTAATGAACTTGGAAGAGCTAAAGCAGGTTAAAAAAAAAATCGAGTGATGCTTTTAATGAGGAACTGTGTTCAAGTGAAGAGACTGCCTAGTGACCCGAACCATTGTATGGGCAGCAACATCCAGGTTGAGAGGAGGAGCAAAGCACAGTCAGACATGGAGAGTTTCTGCCGGGCTGGTGTTGTGTCTCCCCTCATGGCAGCTACAGGACAGCGGTGTGCATCAGTGTGGCTCCACGTGTACGTTAAACGCAGCACGGGCGACAAAAGGACACACGCACGGATTTGCCCGTCTTTGCAGAGCTGCTATGGTGGCCCTGGGCTGGGCTTTCGCAGACACTGGCCGTACCAATGACTTTGATTTTAAATGCTTCCCGAGAGGCTTAGCACTTCAAAATAAAATTGCCAGACAATAAAGTATTCGGTTCAAATCGGGGACCGGACAGGGGACTGATGACCTGAAAACCAGACTGTCTGGTATAAAACCGGACGAATGGCCACTCTGGGTGGACCGTGTTTTCCTGACCTCATCTGGCTGGGCGCTGCTTACGTTCAGGGCATCCAACTTTACACAAGGGGCCATATATGGGCTTTAACCCCTCCCCCCCACATGTATATGCCCCTATTTCTGCCTTTACCGAGATGGCATGTGGCTAACTTCCAGCACATTCCATCAGGCTGCCGTATTGGATTGTTACATGCCATTAAATTTCTAGGCCAAAGTTCCCTAACCTCCAAGAAACACCAGTGTGAACCTTTCAACTTCCCATACCAGCCATTAATAAAAATATTAAATATTATAAGGAATAGTCTTCACAGGTTTGAAAAGGGCACGGTTTGCTTGTCCGACCTTATTGAATTCTTCAAAGAAGTAACAGAGTAGGCAAGGTTGTTTTTATTCAGTCATGGGATATGAGCATCGCTGGCAAGGCCAGCATTTTGTACCCATTCGTAATTGTCCTTGAGAAGGTGGTGGTGAGCTGCCTTCTTGACCCACTGCAGTCCATGTGGTGTAAGTACACCCATTAGTAATGAATAGGCTTGGATTTTCAAAAGGCATTCGATAAGGTACCATATAGTAGACTCAGGACTAAATCCAGAGGTTGTGGAGTCGGGATATGTAGCAGAATGGATAACAAATTGGGTGCAAGACAGAAAAAAAAGAGTTAGGGTTAAAGGTTGTTTATCAGAATGGTAGAAGGTGGGTGTGCTGTTCCACAAGGATCATTGCTAGGAGCAAAATTATTCACCATTTACATAAATAATTTGGACTGGGGAATCAGAAAATTTCAAAATTTGTGACTAACACCTAATTGCAGCGTCCTGCCTGTGCGGAGTTTGCAAGTTCTCCCTGTGACCGCGTGGGCTTTCGTCGGGTACTCCAGTTTCCTCCCACAGCCAAAGACTTGCAGGTTGATAGGTAAATAGGCCATTATAAATTGCCCCTAGTATAGGTAGGTGGTAGGGGAATTGTGGGGATTTGGTAGGAATATGGGATTAGTATAAATGGGTGGTTGATGGTCGGCACAGACTCAGTGGGCCGAAAGGCCTGTTTCAGTGCTGTATCTCTAAATAAATAAAAAATAATAATAAACATTGAAGAAGTCTGCGACAATTCATCAGAAGATGCTAATAAAAATATAGGATGCGCATGTAAATAACAAAATTAATTTTAATATAGGTAACTGTGAGATGGTGCATTTTGGTATAAGGTATAAGGAGGCCACGTACACATTAGGTAATAAGAATCTAAATGGGGTAGAGGAGTAAAGCGATCTGAGAGTACAGATTCACAAATCATTATAAATAGTAGTGCAGGTTAACAAAGCCACAAAATGCTAATAAATCACTGGGTTTCATTTCTAGAGAAGTAGAACTGAAAAGCAGACAGGCTGTGCTAAACTTATGCTAAACCTTAGTTAGACCTTACTTAAAGTAATGTGCGCAGTTCTGGTTTTCATATTACAAAAGTGATATAGAGGCACTTGAGAAGGTGCAAAAGGATTTACAAGAATAATACAAGAACTGTGCCGTTATAATGTTACGGACACATGGGAAATGGTGTGGCTGGTTTCCACTGAACAAGTTCCAACTGACCACAGGTAGTGTTTTGTTTTAAATTAGTGTTTCAGCCCCTGTGTTTTATTGACCAAATAAACAGGCAGTGACAGGTTTCCTATTGAGTCTAAAATAGACGATTAAATATTTATTAAACAATAATCACCCAAAAATGTTCACAACACCACCCACGCATTGATCTCTCTCTCGTTCAGCCTAGTGCTGGAATTAAAGATGGCTTTCGATGTTCTCTTGGTGGCTGGAGATCCCAGACTAATGATCCTGATGATCTGATGACTTGATGAGTGATGACTTCCTTTGTTCTCCTTGTTAGTGTTAGTTTCACCTATGTGGCATTAGGCTTTCTGTTCCTGAGGGGCTATACAATGGCTTCTGATCTCAGCCCATTTTGATAAGATGAGGGATGTTCACACCTTATTGTAGTAACTGTAGCTGGAGACTTGGAGTCTGAGAGTGTCTTTGTTTCAGCTTGTTTTGTGGATGGCTCACATCCATGTGTGATGAGCTGTCTCATTTCAATGTAGAGGGGGTTAATGAGTTTTAGTTCTTAGCAGACGTGGATGTATATTTTAGTGGAGGAGATGTTATTTGTCATATAACTGTGTCATCCATCTTTTTGAAGGCAAAAGTGTACCAGTCTTTTATTTTTAATTGTTTTAATTTTTTATAACAGTTCAGTTTATTTTTTTTTATTTTCATGGTTGCACTTCTCGTGAGAGTGACAATAACTATCAGAAAAGACTGAAGAGTCTGGATTTCGTTTCTTAGAAAAGTGAAGGCTGAGGGGTGATCTAATAAAGGTTGTTAAAATTATGAAGAGGTTTGATAGGGGAAACGTAGATAAAATGTTTCTACTTCAAATCTAGGAGTCATAAATATGAAATAGTCACTAATAAATCCAATAGGGAATTCAGGAGAAACCTCTTTATCTTGAGAGGGGTGAGAATGCTATCACATGGAGGAACTGAAATGGACAGCATAGGTTCATTTAAGGAGAAGCTAGTTAAACACAGAAATAAAAGGTTATTCTGTAGGATGAGGTGAAGATGGTGGGAGGAGGTGCATGTGGAGCACAAAACACTGGTCTGAACTAGTTGGGCTGAATGGCCTGTTTCTGTGCTTTAAATGCTATGTAATTAAAAAATCCCGGAGACAGTGGAAATACTGGCTCATGATTGATGACAAAATCATATGCTTTCATTATTTTTAATGATAAGAGGTTGCACAAAATCTTGTTGCAAACATTATAAAACCGCCTTTTCAAAGATAATGCTCTTACCATTCATCTCTTCATGTCTGTTGACACAATGAAGAGATCGTACAGTCACAACCATTTTCTTTTTATTTTCACTTTCTGGCACTATTCCAGTTTCTTGTAATTGCCTGTAAAAGAGCTTAAGTGGCTATGCATTTCATGCTTGAAGAAAGTTTATGTCTGTAAAGGATTAATGAGACACAGTTTTGCAACTTGTGTTCAGACAAAAGACATAAATGAGTTGCAATATCTCTTTTTTTAACAAAGTAATTCTTATCCACAAAACCTATCTTGGAAGACTCTTTCAAACCCATAAAATCTCAAATATGCTGTCAAATTTTATGCTCTGTTTATATTTTCTTTCAGATGGGACACCTTTGACCTGGTGGATTGGGAGGACCAATGAAAAGCAAACTTACTGGGGAGGTTCATCTCCTGGCGTTCAGAAATGTGCCTGTGGATTGGAGGAGAGCTGCTTGGATACTAATTATCACTGTAACTGCGACGCTGACAGAGATGAATGGTACTGTGACATTCTGAGCTGATAATAAGTCTGAACAGTTTCATTATAATGGGCTGGAATTTCAGTTCCGGATCGGGAACCGGATGTCAGGACCAATTCCAGGTCCTGACCTTGCAAGGCGTGTTCTAGACATGCCCAACTGCATTTTTAAAGGGCTAGGCCAATTAATAGCAGGGAGCGGGGCTCACCGTCCAATTAAGGATGGTGGGTTGGCCCCCGAGGCTAGATGGTCAATGGGAGGCCCTCCAGCCCTGACACATCGATAGCCCCACCAGCTGAGGTGCGAGCTGCTGATTCTTGATGTAGAAAGAGAGGTCTGAAGAAGAGGTAATTTAAAAAAATTTTTAAATGGCCACAGCTTCCTGGCCAAGATCGTGGAGAGCCATCCCCTCTACAGAATGGCCAGCAGCCATATCTATGGCCTGGTGGCATGATTGGTGCAGCTTGGGAGGGTCCCTCACCGAATGATGTGCAGACCTCTCCCTTTCCCGATGTGGGTCCACCATAGTTGGCCGGCCACGGTCCAGGCCAATGTATCTCACCCGCATAGACAACTAGAAATCCCAATCAGTGTGGGAATGGGGCCTTAATAGGCACAAATTGTTACTAAGTTCTGGCAGCTGTAATATTACTTGTTCTTTTGGTATGTGAACTATTGTAAGACTCATAGGACTACATGTAATATCCAATGAAAAAGTGGGTTTTTATTATAACTTCAATACATACAGCTACTGCAGGAGAACACCAAGACACGTCTCACTCTGTCGGGCTACACCCACAACTCCCTGCTTATCTATGATGTGACATCACTTCCTCCGGTAACGTTCACTTACAGCTTCTTAAGGTGGTCCTCTTAAGGTCGTCCCATAACATCAGCCTCTCCAAAAATGGCTTGGGGTTGGGATCGTGGCGCTGTACAGGTACGATGGTCAGCAGCGTGACATTGCCGGCCCACCTGCCTCTGATTCCAACTCCAAGCTGCTTTTAAAATCCAGCCCAACGTTTCAGAGTCTATGTCCATGGTTCTAATCTTGTGTGTTCAATGCAAACATTAGCATTTCAATCTTAGGGCCAGAACTTCTAATTGGACCGAGGCTGTGAATTGGATTGATCACTGATAGGGGCCAGGAAACTGAGCTGGAACTTAGTTTTATGAGGATTCTGTCCCATTTTGGAGGACCAACAAAATTTAGAAGGAGGAACCATGGGCAAATCTTCTGCTTCCCCACATCCACCCCCCCACTTCCCCCATTTCAAGAGGGCTGTGGGGCAAGTTCCTGGCAACCTAGGAAATATACCCCTGACACCCTTGATAGGCCTCTTGCCAGCTGAACATGGTGTCTAGTAATTATCAACATAAGTACCCTTTTAACAACGTGATAATTATTCATTATTGTCAAACAACCTCTTTTCCCTCTGAAAGAAAACAATTTATAAGTATGGAGACTCACTCCTTCAGGTTGCGAATTGCTTTAGGAAATTTTAAAAATGTCAAATTTTTATTTTTGAGCTTTTCTTCTTACTTATCCTTTGTGACACTTCTAGCTCACTCTCATAATCACACCACATGATGATCTGCCCCAAAATAATCAGGCCCTATATAGAGCTTTCAATCCAACTAGGAGCAGTAAGACAGCCTGCAAGATGGAGATTGTAAGCACAGGCTGAGCAGCTGGAAGCGTAGCTGTCTAAAGCAGAAATAAATCCAGTTGTTGTTCCTTTATTCTTTGACGAGGTTTCAACAAGCCTAACACCAACACACACATGGCAGGATTCCACCAACACTGAAACCAATGAAAGACGACCTTAGAAAAAGGCAGGAACTGGTTGCTAGAAGATGCCAACTTTCGGTAGGCTGCCGATTGCAGAAGGGAGGGAATGATGAGGGAGGCTTTGAGACCCTGAGAGCGAATTTGAGTTGTTTGTCCCTTTGGCTTGCTGCTTTTCCCTGTGAAGGAGTAGTTTGGCTCCACTTCATTTCCCCTTGTTTGGCTTGCAAAGACCTGCAACTTACGGAATAGATTTGAAGCCTTATTTTGTCACTCCATTCCACTACCAGACTATGCTCCTTTAGTTTGATTGACTTTTTACACTGTATTTACAGCATGGAATTATGAAAGAGAACATCACTCAAGGGGGTAAAGTGCTGTCAACCTAAAGTGCTCCCCCTCCATCTCAGACACACTATTTAAAACTGCCTCTACGGACTTGCCACTTACTTGACACTTCAGTCTCGACTGAATTCGTGTTTATGTTCCCGTACTGTGACTGGCATCCAAGAGGGGCTGAAATAAATGGTAGCTGGAGACAGACCTGTCAGTTACATCATCTGAGTAGGTTTGCTTCGTCGTCTGGGAAACCTGACATGGCAGGTCTCTGGGACGGTGCAAGTTGTAACACAAAACATTAGCTGTCTCTCATCAGACAGATCTTTCTCTAACTTCTAACTCAAGTTCTTTCCTCTAGAGTGATGGTCCCTCAACCATCCAAAAGCACATCTGCTAAATCAGTGCTACTGTTTCCCAATTGGTACACGACGATGAACTAAATTCCCATCAGTCAGCTCATCAGGGATGATGGGGGCTAGAGAATTCACCCTGAGTTTATTGGTTCTGACGTAGCCTAGCCCGCTTTAAGTCATCTGTATCCCTTTCTGTGACATGTCACTCTTGACATTGTCTGTCCAGCAATTCCTTGCCCTTCTTGTTCCATGTATTACTGTATGGAAGAAAATCGTTTGGTCGATGAGGGGCTGTCTATGGATGTTAATTATACAGACTTCCAGAAGGGATAGGATAAGGTTCTACTTAAGAGACTTAATAAAAATGAGAGCGCATTGAATTGGAGTTAACCTATTGACATGGGAATTGGTTAGGAATTAGGACACGGAGAGTAGGGATCATGGGCATGCATTCAAATTGACATGATGTGACTAGTGGGCTGGAATTTTACGTTATGGCGGAGGCCACGCCCACCAGCTGAAAAGTTGGGAGAGAGCCCACCTCCACTGGGCCTGGAAGCTGCGCATTTTACATGGTCCAGGCCCTTAATTGGCCTTGGTCAGGACCTCTGCCCCTCTGACGCAGGAAGTCCCGCCTCTAAGAGCTGCTGGCCAATTAGAGGGCTGGTGTATACTGTGGTATCAGTTGTCCCAGCTGCCTTGTACCCATACCCAGCTGAGGAAAGCTGTTGGTGTTGGAGATTGTGTTCAGCTACCTCAAGTTTCTGAAGCCATGTTAATTGTGCTTTTGTGTTTTTTCTGTGCATAACATGATAAGGGTGCTTTTAAGCAGGTGTGATGTCTGCTGTAGCCACTCAAACTCTTCAAACTTTGGAATAAAATTGCTACATAATTCCTGTGTAGTGCAAGCACCAAAGAGGTCAGCACGTGGACTTATTTCTTTCACTTTGTCGCATGTATGGTAAAAGAGAACATTGGTTGCATTCTCGGGCCATTTTCAGATTCAGAGCTGTCATTAGCTTCTCAGGGTGCTCATGGCCACAACAGAAAGCTCCCGCCAGAATATGTTCCAGGCCATTTTGGAGCAGCCTCCAGTCGTTCTCTCATTCAGGACCACTTGGTGAAAGTTTGTATTTGAAAATGTCAAACCAGGTCCAGAAATCTGTGTGGACTTGAATATACAAGCAGCCTCCTGCCTTCTTCGGGTGACCATTTAGAAGCCTGTCTAAAAATCATAAGTTGGACGTATAGAACACATACATTCTCACATATCTACTTCATTTAAGTGGACTGTGGCAAAGGGCAGGATTTTCACCCCCTTGAGGAGGAAATTATGGAGGTAGTCTGACTTGGAAATTCGCAATGCCAGTTGCTGGCACCATCCCATCCCTGGCCCATTTTCCCAGAGGCGGGATGGGGGAGTCGGAAGGGCTACCCAACCGCAAGTGACTGCTAATGAAAAGGAAAGTTTAATAGTCTATTAAGGCCAATTGTCAGAGCTAGTAGGCCTGCAGGCCCTCCGAGCTATCGGGGACTAGGCCAGCTGCTCGGAGGCAGCCTCCCGGTGGCAGACCGGGGAGCCAGCACTCCAGGCAGGCTGTAAGGCCTCAGCTGTGGCCATTTTTTAAGTTAATACTTTTAAAATGTGCAGAGAACATGCCTCAAAATGAAGGCGCCATCTCTTACCTGAACTCCTTCTCAGCTGGAGGGTCTCTCGAAGCCCAACAGCTTCGAGAACCTGCCATCCTTAATTGGACAGCGAGCCTGCCCTCAGGCCACTAATTGGCCAATTTGGGGAAAATCACTGCAAGGTGACTGTTTCTCACAGTGTGGGTTTGTGATCCCCACGACCCCGATGGTTGGGGTCCCGATCCAAAGGGCAAAATCCTGCCCCAGCTTTCAATTACTACATGTATAATAAATAATTTACATTACTTCAGTTTTAGTTTTAGAGTCATAGAGTCATAGAGTTTTACAGCACAGAAACAGGTTTTTTCACCCAATGCGCCTGCGCTGACCATCAAGCGCCCATCCTAACTAACCCCATTTCCCCGCACTTGGCCAGTAGTCTTGTGTGTTATGGCGTTTCAAGTGCTCATCTAAATATTTCTTGAATATTGTGAGTGTTCCTACCTCTACCATCCCTTCAGGCAGTGCGTTCCAGATTCCAACCACCCTCAGGGTGAAAATATTCCTCCTCAACTCCCCTCTAAACCTCCTGCCCCTTACCTTAAATCTATGCCCCCTAGTTATTGTTCCCTCCGCTGAGGGAAAAAGTTTCTTCCTATCTATCCTATCAGTGCCCCTCATAATTTTGTATACCTCAATCAGGTCCCCCCTCAGCCTTCTCCGCTCTAAGGAAAACAACCCTAGCCTATCTAGTCTGTCTTCATAACTGAAATGCTGCAGCCCAGGCAACATCCTGGTGAATCTCCTCTGCACCTTCTCCATTGCAATCACATCCTTCCTATAGTGCGGTGACCAGAACTGTACACAGTACTCCAACTGTGGCCAAACTAGCGTTTTATACAGCTCAATCATAACTTCCCTGCTCTTATATTCTATGCCTCGGCTAATAAAGGCAAGTATCCCATATGCCTTCATAACCACCTTATCTATCTGTGCTGCTGCCTTCAGTGATCTATGGACATGCACCCCAAGGTCCCTCTGACCCTCTGTACTCCCTAGGGTCCTACTATCCATTGTATATTTCATTGCCTTGTTAGACCTCCCAAAGTGCCTCACCTCACGCTTCTCAGGATTAAATTCCATTTGCCACAGCTCCGCCCATCTTACCAGTCCATCTATATCGTCCTGTAATCTAAGGCTTTCCTCCTCACTATTTACGACACCACCAATTTTCGTGTCATCTGCGAAATTACTGATCATACCTCCTGTATTCATGTCTAAATCATTAATGTACACTACAAACAGTAAGGGTCCCAACACCGATCCCTGCAATACACCACTGGTCACAGGCTTACACTTGCAGAAGCAACCCTCGACCATCACCCTCTGCCTCCTGCCATTAAGCCAATTTTGAATCCAATTTGCCAAATTACCCTGGATCCCATGGGCCTTTAATTTCTTAACCAATCTTATCAATCTCCCACCTTATCAAAAGCCTTACTGAAGTCCATGTAGACTAGATCAACTGCTTTACCCTCATTTATACCTCTCGTCATCTCCTCAAAAGATTCAATCAAATTTGTTAGACGCGATCTCCCCCTGACAAAGCCATGCTGACTATCCTTGATTAATCCCTGCCTCTCCAAGTGGAGATTAATCCTGTCTCTCAGAATATTTTCCAATAATTTCCCTACCACTGATGTTAGACTCACCAGCCTGTAATTACCTGGTTTATCCCTGCTACCCTTCTTAAATAATGGTACCACATTCGTTGTCCTCCAACCCTCTGGTACCTCTCCTGTGGCCAGAGAGGATTTGAAAATTTGTGTCAGAGCCCCTGCAATCTCCTCCCTTGCCTCACATAGCAGCCTGGGATCTCATCTCATCTGGGCTTGGGGATTTATCAAGCCCGCTAATACAGCTAATATTTCCTTTTCAATGCTAATTTGCTCACTTATATCTCAATCCCTTTCCCTGATCACTACACCTACATCATCCCTCTCCATAGTGAACACAGATGAAAATAATTGTTCAAAACCTCACCTATGTCCTCCGGCTCCACACACACATTGCCTCTTTGATCCCTAATGGGCCCCACTTTTTCCCTGTTTATCCTCTTGCCCCTAACATACTTATAAAATGCCTTGGGATTTTCCTTTATCTTGTCTGCCGCCTCTTCGGTCTCCTAATTACTTTTTTACGTACTCCCCTACACTTTCTATACTCCTCTAGGGCCTCCACTGTTTTCAGCACTCTGAATCTGCCATACGCCTCCTTTTTATTCCTTATCCAATCCTCTATATCCCTTAACATCCAGGGTTCCCTTGACCTGTTGGTCCTACTCTTCACCTTTACAGGAACATGCTGCGCCTGAACCATCACAATTTCCCTTTTAAATGACTCCCACTGGTCTGATGTAGACTTTCCAATAAGAAGCTGCTCCCAGTTCACTTTGGCCAGATCCTGTTTTATCATATTGAAATCTACCTTCCCCCAATTCAGTACTTTTATTTCCTGACCCTTTCTGTCCTTTTCCATAACAATCTTAAATCTTACAGAGTTATGGTCACTATCCCCGAAATGCTCCCCACTGCCACTTCTACCACTTGTCCGGCTTCATTCCCTAGGATTAAGTCCAGTAATGCTCTTCCTCTTGTAGGACTCTCTACGTGCTGGCTGAAAAAGCTCTCCTGAATGCACTTGAAGAATTCCACCCCCTTTAAGCTTTTTGCACTAATACTATCCCCTCTAATATAGGGGAAGTTGAAACCCCTACTATTTTTACCCTATTATTATTGCACCTCTCTGAGATTTGCCTACATATCTGCTCCTCTATCACTGCCTGACTATTTGGAGGCCTGTAGTACACTGCCAGCCAAGTAATAGCCCCCTTTTTGTTTTTAAGTTCTACCCATATGGCCTCATTAGAGGAACCTTCTGAGATATCATCTCTCCTTACTGCACTAATTGCCTCTTTAATCAACAGGGCAATGCCACCTCCTCTTTTTTCCCCCTCCCCTATCACGTCTGAAGATACTATACCCTGGGATATTAAGCTGCCAGTCCTGTCCTTCCCTCAACCATGTCTCAGTAATAGCAATGATATCATATTTTCATGTGTTAATTTTCTGATTCTGTCAGTTAAATTACCTATTTGTAGATTCATAAATGATGATAATATATATATATATATATATATATATATATATAGGAACATAGGAGCATGGGAGCAGGAGTAGGCAATATATAGTTCACCCAAATCTGCCCGGTACAATCCTTAATGGGTCTTTAACTCCCACCACAGCTGAAAAATCTTGCTATTACTTCCAACTTATCCCTTATCCTGCTTATAGTATCTTTCTGGCTGGTCTGATAGCTGCTTTTGTTAGTTTCAGTCGATTTTGATTCCTCTCTCTGCTCCCCTGAGAGTGGTTTCCTTAAACCTGGAAAAAGAATGCTGCTTTTGTCTAATTGGTCTTTGAACATGACCAGTTAGCCAATTTAGTTTAGTTTTATCCTTCTTTTAACCCCTACATACATGCAGGGCTTCCTTTCGGGTTGGATAGTTTTAAAAGCATTCCATTCTTTGTCCATGTTTCTATAATTGGGACCTAATAAGACTGACTAATATATCCTGCTCAAGTTGCTTGCCAACTTTGGAAATTTAGCCCACTTGAAACCAAGGACGAGCATTGAATTTTCAGCAGCCTTGGTGTGGCTGATCAAGTTAAGTCGTCAAATAATAAAGCACAGAATGAGGCCATTCAACCCATTATGACTGTGCTAGCTCTTGGAAAGAGTGATCTAGTTAGTCCCACTCCCTCTTCTCCTTCCCCGTGACCCTACATTTTTTTTCCTTGTTAGGTAAATATCCAATTCCCTTTTGAAACTTCCTATTGAATCTGCTTCCACCACCCTGTCAGACAGAGCATTCCAGATTGTAACCATTTATCCCCTTTCTTTTAAATGCAATTAAGGATTTTGTGGGCCACAATTTATTCTGGTGACGAGGGTTTCGGATACAAACTGGTAGACCCTGCCTTGGCCCTCTGTCAGACCCCCCCATAGTTATTAAACAGTGGGCACAATTAACTGCTCACCATCAGGGGCACTGACCGACACTGCAGGTCCTGCAGTACCGACGACATCGGAAACACCGGGAGAGGTGAGTGGGATTGGGGTCACCCAGGCAGGCCATTCAGGCAGGGATGGGTTGGTGAGGTGGTGGGGGCGGGGGGGGCAGGCTGGAGTGGTGATCACCACCATGGTGGCCCTCTGGGGGCCCTGGATTGCAGACAAAGAAGGGACCCACTCCCCCCCACCCATCCTGAGGGTGCCAGTCTTTACCTGGCGGTATCGCCACATGGTGGCGGGTCCCCTCTGGCTTCAATAAATTTGAAGTGGAGGCTGTAAGAGGCCCTTAAGTGGCCATTAATTGCCATTAATAGGGCCTCAATTGATCTGGGGTGGGAAGGTCGTGCTCAGCCTTCCCCGCACTGGACAAAATGGCAGGGGGCCTGGGAATCGCCAGGAATGGCGGCCCTACCATTTTATTTACCCTCCCTGCCAACCTCCAAGGGCAAAAATAAAATCCTGCCCTGTGTTTCTGGTAGGGCATCCAATGTTCTAACAATCCTCTGCGTTAAAAAAAATCTCCTAAACTCGTCCATACAATTTTACAGTGAGTCAGTGCTTACATTAATATCTTTTTTTCAGACCCCGATAACATGAAAGTATCAAATATATTCCACAGTAAGTCATGTGAGTGCAAGAACCTAATAGAAGGGAGACATACTGGTCTAAAATTTTACAGCCCATGTAAGATGTTTAAACTTATTTTGCAAACTTCGAATTATCGCCTTTCATTTTCCTCTAATAAGTAAAGTTGTTATATCAAAGAAAGAATTAACATGCATTTACATAGCACCTTTCATGATCTCAGGACATCCCAAAGTTCCTTATAGCCAATGAATTACTTTTAAAGTGTGGTCACTGCTGTTCTGCATGAAATTCAAAAGCCAATTTGTGCACAGCAAGCTCCCACAAACTGCAATGACCAGTTAATCTGTTTTGCTGTTCACCATGTTGAAGAGTTCAAACACCAGGAAACACCACTTAATGAGGAAGTTAGGAATAAGGAGGGAACTCAGGTGGAACTTCTTGGCTTAAAGTGTAATTGAAATGTGCAATAAATTGTCAGGTAAAGCTGTTCAAGCAGACAGTCTAAATTGGCTTAAGAAGCAGTTAGGCAAGTAGAGAAATGAGACTAAAAGATATGGTGAGAAAGTGGATAGATGGGGTAATAGATTAAAAGGGAACTAAACATATTCGTCTTATTGGCTCCTTACGTATCATTTTTGTGAGATCTATATCTAAGATTCTAGTCAATGTGCAAAAATATCCTTCCAGTTCCATAAACTTTAAGAATTATTTAACTTCTGCCATGAATTGATCAGTTGTCAAGCATCCACAAAGCTAGAGAGAGCAAAATAAGATTTATGTAGAATTTGAAACTGTATCAGTTTCAATCAAGCATTCAGACATGCCTTGCAACCATTAATCCATGTAAACCTCTGTGAAATCCCAGATAGCCTACTCTGATTCCGTTGGACAAGTAATCTTTAATGTAGTGATTGAAATGGTTACTGAGGTGCAATGAAAAAGGCTAGTGCCATTTGATTTCCTTTCCTTAACTTTGCAATCTTGTGTTCCCTCTTGCATTATTAAACTTTGGAGATTTTGGTTCAAGGGTGTGTTTGAGGGTCAGCCTGATTTTTGGGTGATGGATGATAATGTGTTGTGATAAAGTTTTTCCGGAGGTGCATTGCGTCCAGTTGAAAAGGGGTTTCATTTTATTCCACTTTTTTTTATGGCAGATGCATTAAATTCCGGACTCCACTATACCAATGCAGTCTCTAACCTGGATAATGGAAATTAGGTTATCACTGCATTAAGTAGCACAGGTATTTACATAATACAAGCCCAGCAACCAATTCACCGCACACAGAGGAAATTAAAATCTTGTGATGTGCCAAAGCCCACCTCAAAAAAGTTAGTTTTTCTTTTGTAAGTAATTCTTATTTTCTCCCCTTTATTTCGAACTGATAGGGGAAACTTGCACCCAGAGATCTACCAATGGCTGATGAGAAGATTAAGAGAGTGGGGTCAAGGTGTCTTCCCTTCTGATTTCCTCCCCTCAGCGTCCTGTGAGGGACCTCAACTCTGTTGTTTCCCACCTGAAGCCCCCCTGCCCACCTCCTGCCCCTGCCAATGGGCGAGCTATGTGGGGTTGTGAGTAGGGGTTTTCTTTACAAGGCTCATGGGCCCACGATTTTTCAATCATCCATTTAAATGAGAGGAAAATAACGAGCTAACAAGCACTGAAATAGAAAACCCCAGCAAGTGTGTTAGAACATCAATGCACTGCATCCCACATCACCTCTGAAGCATGCAATTTAAATTGCCATTTATATTCCCACTCCAACCCATGTTCAATTGCATTTTGCTTTTCCACCTCAGCTAATTCATTCAAACTACAAATTTTTCCCTTGTATATTGGCACCCTGAAAAGCAGAGACAACCTGGGGTAATCACCCTCACAAAAGGCCTCGGCATTACTGAGGGAGCGTTGCACTGTTAGAGGTACCGTCTTTCAGATGAGACGTTAAACTGAGGCCCCGACTGCCCTCTCAGGTGGATGTAAAAGCTCCCGTGGCACTATTTTGAAGAACAAGGGAGTTCTCTCCAGTGTCCTGATCAATATTTATCCCACAATCAATGTCACAAAAAGGAAATTATCTGGTCATTATCACATTGCGGTTTGTGGGAGCATGCTGTGCTCAAACTGGCTGCCACGTTTCCTACATTACAACAGTGACTACACTTCAAAAGTACTTCATTGACTGTCAAGAAGTTTGAGACATCCGGTGGTCATGAAAGGTGCTAAGTGAATGCAAGTCTTTATTTCTTTCTTTGGGTAGTGAAAGCCTGTGCCACTGGCATGGCCATGAGGGGCTGAATGTGCTGTGAACATCTATCACACAATCACTGCATTGATGAAGGAATTAGATAAACACTTGAACAAGAAAATGAGTAAAGAGAATTGAAAAAGAGCTGTGAAAAAGGACTGGAGTAGATTAGGAGCTAGCATTGGCCTAAAGGGCTGAATGGCCTGTTTCTGTCTGAAGTACCTATGATTTTATTGTCTAGGATTGAAATATGTTTCTGATTTATATTCCTAATACTCCTTTATAGTTAAAACTAGGTGCTTATTGAAGTATGCAATTTGTGAAAATGATTATTCTCAGTTAATGGATTTCCAGCTCTTCCAGTCACAATAGATTAAACTGTTCAAGGGTCCATTCACACTAATTGTAGCATCATTGTGAAGTGAAGGCTCTTTTGCTTCAGCAGCAACAGTGTAAACAAAGCTAGGATCCATAGTCAGGGCCCTGACCTCACGATGGTGTGAAGAGAGTTCAGAGCTCTACATCCGCTTTACACTCATTGGAGGTTATTTTGACTTTATGCGATAATATAAAATGGGCAGAGGAAATCAGCAGCGCCTTTCACACCTCTCCTGATTCGTATTTCAATGGATAATAATCGGGAGAGTTGTAAAACAGACATGCCACTTCTCTATCACCCTTTTTTGTATTATTGCACCAGGTTGATGGGTTTAGCGCCAATGCTCAACCATCTCATTGATACCTGTGCGATCTTTCCTTGTACCAAACAGCTGCCCACATTTGCCTGCTTACAAAGTGATGAATTTATAGAATCATAGAATAGTACAGCACAGAAGGAGACCATTCAGCCCATCGGGTCTGTGCCGGCTCTTATGAGCAATCCTGTTCGTCCTCCTCCCCTGCTGTTTCCCCATATCCCTGCATTTATTTTTCTCTTTCAAGTATTTATCCAATTCCCTTTTGAATGCTACTATTGAATCTGTATCTGCCAACCTAAATGGCAGTGCATTCCAATCCTATGACTCATTGCGTAAAAAAGTTTTTTTTCTCATGTCACCTCTGGTTCTTTTGCCTTAAATCTGTGCCACCAGCCATTGAAAACAGTTTCTCTTTATTTGCTTTGTCTGAACCTTCATGATGTTAAACACATCTATCAAATCTTCTCTTAGCCTTCTCTGTCTTGAGGAGAACAACCCCAGTTTCTACAGTCAATCCACATACTGAAACATTTTCTGAAAGGCATAATGAGTGCAAGAAAACAGAAATGAATTATTGCAGACTGAAGGTTTGAAAAGACTGGAAGTCTTAAATTAAAATAGAAAATGCTGCATCAGGCAGCACTGTCAGTGTATTGGCCCTTCCTGTTCTTGCCCAGAGTGTTGTAGTAAATTACTGGAATAAATCTGAATTCTCAATTGTATTTAATATTTAGATCTCCATTGGAAAATTAACAGAATTCTGTCAGTGACAGCAAATGAGGGGAATGCCAATTAAAACTGTGTGAGCTGCCTGGGCTGATGATGGGCTTTGCTTCAAACTTCACCTGAGGGAGTTGGCAGTGTATTATACCTAAAAATAAAAGTGTTTTAGCAAATTTGATCTCGGTATAGTTATTTTAAATTAATGCATGGGATGTGGATGTCACTGGCAAGGTGAGCATTTATTGCCCATCCCTATACAACTGAACGACTTGCTAGGCCATTTCAGAGGGCAGTTCAGAGTCAACTACATTGCTGTGGGTCTGGAGTCACATATAAGCCAGACCAGATAACGACGGCAGCTTTCCTTCCCTAAAGGACATCAGTGAACCAAATGGGTTTTTATGGCATAGAAACAAAAAATGCTGGAAATACTCAGCAGGTCTGGCAGCATCTGTGGAGAGAGGCAAGTAGAGTTAACGTTTCCGGTCAGTGACCTTTCATCAGAACTGAAAGGTCACTGACCTGAAACGTTAATTCTACTTCTCTCTCCATAGATGCTGCCAGTCCTGCTGAGTATTTCCAGCAATTTTTTATTTTTATTTCAGATTTCCAGCATCTGCAGTATTTTGCTTTTATATTAGGATTTTTATGGCAAGCTGGTAATTTCATGGTCACCATCACTGAAACTAGCATTTATTTCAGATTTATTTAATTAAACTGAATTGAAGTTCCAGTGCTGCCCCGGTGGGGTTTGAATGTATTTCCATGGAGCATTAATCCAGGCTTCTGGATCACTCGTCCAGTAATATAAACCTTACGTGGCTGTACTCCATATTGCAGCGCAGCATGCTGCTCGAGAAACAGAAATAGTGGGGGGGAATTTTAAACTCTTGATGATGGATATAAGAGGATCAGTTTGGGGCAGGGGCACAGTGCGGGGTGGTTAAATCGACAAAAATGCGAAACCTGGCCCCAACCATTACCTATGCGCAAATACCACAGAAACTTCAGGCGAGGGGCAGATGTTCGGTGAAATGCAAATGGCCGGAGATTTCTGTCTGAGTTGTGTCACTCCATCATTAGATTCATGAAATTGCAGTGTGCCTCACCACAGACTTGCATTGAGTGCTGTGAAGTTGCTGTATTTGCACGATAAATGCGAACTAAACTTGTCATTTCAGACTAAGTAAATATTTAACCATGTGATAATTGTTAATTACTGCCAAACAACCTCTCTGGCACTGAAAACTAACTATTACAAGAGTGAGGCCTCATTCTTAATGTTTTGTTATTAGAAATTTTCAAAATGTAAAATTGAAAATTTTAATTTCTTGTTACTTTTTCTTTCTGACTTTTTTTTACGATCTCATTTAATCTTTTCATTTCTTTATTTCTCTTTCTGTACCTGATTTGACATTGAAATCACCCACTTTAATTTACACCACCTTTTTAGTCCTTGCACTGTTAACGTCAAAATCTTTCAATTTCTTATGTACAAAACAAAGGAATGTGATTGTTGGTATTCCAAGTGTGGTATTCTGGATTTGTATGATTCACAATCAAATCTCAATGGTTTGAAATAAGTTCAGAGATGAAAACTGAAAATGTTGGAAATAATAGCAGGTCAGCATCTGTGAGGACAGAAACACAGTTACCATTTTGAGTTGTTGACCTTTCATTACAACTGGCAAAGATTAGAGATGTGACAGGCTTCAAGCATGTACAGAGGCAGGGAAAGGAGGAAGTTGAGGCAGGGAACAAAAGGAAAGTTGGTGATAGGCAGGAGAGATTAAGTATCAAAAGGGATGATAATGCAAAGCAAAAGGGGAGATGGTAATGGGACAAGTGAGGAAACAAAAGATGGGTCTAGAGGAGCTGTAAATGGCAACAGCAGAATCATTGTCAGCAGTTGCTGTCTGAAAAAAATGTGGGAGATGCAAGGGCATCTGTTTATTGGTGATTTATTTCAGTAACTGGAGTTGTTGGAGGACACCAACTTCAGACTGGACACATTCCACTGGGGTCACACTGAGAAGAAGCAAAGGAAACTTTGGTCTTTCTTATGTTTCTTCAATGACAGCAAAGTCCTAATTTAGCTTAGGTTTGTGGCAAATAAGATGTGCCCCAAACAAATCTCCTTCAATATTCAGAGCATCTAACCATGCAATGGAAGGGCTTCCTCCAGCCCATGTTTGAGGTCAAGGACCAAGCTGCGAGGGCTATTTGTGGCTGCAGAAGAGGAGTGACCAACAATGATCTGTCACAAGAAGAACAGTCTTTTTTATAAAAGCCCTTTGAATGAGGATATTGAGTTCGCTATTATTGATGAGTAAGCTTGGTTTGAGGAATTGAACTTTGACATCTAGCACATTAGATGGCTGCCATGATGCAAGCTTCCCTGTGTGGAAAAATGTGAGAATTGATGCTGCTTGCAAACTAGGAATCCCTAGATGTATTTTCATGGGAGAACATTCAAGTTAGGTTGTACAAGCAAGTCCATTTAGGATGGGAGTACCAACATGGCAATGGTCTGTGGAAGGCCTGAAATACCTTGACACTAAGTGTTGAAGCAATAATAGACACAGTATTACAGTGCATCCTTAAAAGCTGCAAGAGACTTCTTTTCCCTTGCCCACCCTTGTTGGATTTTTAAACTTTATCCAGCATTGCACAGCTGTTCAGAAGGTAGCATAAATAGCACTTACAGTCTATGCCACCTCCTTCCGTTGAGCTACACTTGATTGCCTCCTGCTCATTCCTCCAGCCGCATGTCCCTCCTACCCTCATCTCCTGCTGCCAATTAGTAAAATTAGCTAAGTAACAAGAAGAAACCTTGCACAGTTTGATCCTTTAAATGACTGTGAGTCCTTAAATCTTGCAAAAGTAACAGAATTTCCCTCCCCAGTTTCCCTCCCTACCACAAAGCACCAATGCCTGGCCGGAAGCTAGGGTGGGTCTGCCCAACAATATTCAGATAATGGAAGTCCACCAGCTTTACTGGTGTGCGGAAGATCGCACCCGTAATTTAAGTAGAATGCAGAGAAAATTAACAATCCTCCCCTCTCCCCAACGTTCATGAGTTGACTCAAAGGACAAGCATGCCATGGGAAGGAGGGCACAGGGTCAGCAGACAAAATGAGGAGGACAAAAATAATTAAAGGAGGTTGGTTGTCCAACACAGCAAAGGAAGATAACTAGAACCAAAGGGTCAGCTTCAATGATGCCTTGGCACCAGACCAGTTTTGAGCAGCGGTAAACAACAAGCTTGTCAAGAGTTATGCATTCCCAGTGGGAATTATACTTTGTTCCCTTGCTGCTGTTCCTCACTACTGAATTCTCTACACTGTTTTCATCAGTCGATATATTTTTCTAATCTGTGTCTTAAAGGAAAGGCCTCAGAGTTAACTCTCTATCGATCTGTTTGTGCAAAAAAAGTCTGCTCCCTGATGTTTTTTCATTCTTTCAGTCATTGCTGGGCAGTCAAACTGGATAAAAAGTACTGAAGCAATATTTGATGCATGTGATGCTTGACTGCAGCATGAGAAAGGGTTTGCTATGTGTGCTTGGTCCAGTCTGCCTTATAAGAAGCTGAGCTAAGCTTAGGGCTGAATTCGTACTTATTAAGATGAGGAATGTTCTTTTTACTTTTAATTATTTGTATCAAGCATTCACAGGTGAGATATAACACCTTTCAGTGGCAGTGTAAATCACCCTTAGACTACCTTGACAATGTGCCTCATAATAATCAAACAATATGCCTCAGAGGAGTACTCCCACTGCAGCAAAATAGCATTTCTGTTTTCACTATATACACTGCCTTGCGGTGTCTCATTCCCTCCAGATTAATTGAGCACAGCCGTGGTACAATGCCTTTTCTGTATCACTTGATCATATACCACATCAACAGACATTTGTCACTGTTGCCTCATTCACAGAAAATTTACTTTCTGAAAATTAATTTGGCTTTTCATGGCCAAAGACAATTATTGGAGAGTCCAACAAAATTGTGATGTGACATCAGGAGTTCTTGGCGTGGAATTTCCTATGTATTTGGGCCCAGCAGATATGTAATTGGAGCAACAGAACAAATACCCTCTGTAAAAGAGTGAGGAAAGTCGGGTGCAAATGTGCTAGGCACATAATTATGCCACACCCGAATTTCCTTGTTCTTGTATACCCATCTATAAATTCCTATGGCTGAATGCTCTTTGGGTCATTACAGTGGCTGCACCCCCAGGCTAAAGAGCCATACATGCAAATTTACTAAATTGCGATGAATCAAAACAGATGCAAAATTACTTTGTTTTATTGCAATGTTTTGAGCAATTTTTAAAAAAATACCCTCACCGCATTGCATTTCTGTTTCTCTGAATGCATTTTTATTTCATCATTATAATTTATATTAACAGTTGAAAAGGTTACCCCCATTGTATGTTCATATAAATGCTGTGCCTGACATGCATCAACGATGGTTAGATGGCTTGAAACTTTATTTTTAAACACAGCGAGTTATTATGGTCTGGAATGCACTGCCTGAAAGGATGGCTGAAGCAGATTCAATAGCAACTTTCTAAAGGGAATTGGATAACTTCTTGAAAAGAAAGAACATTGTAACATTGTATGGAGAAAGAGCAAGGGAGTGGGACAAATTGGACAGGCCTTTCAAAGAGCCAGCATAGACACGATGGGCAGAATTGACTCTCCTTACACTGTATGATTGTATGAATGAAGAAGGATGGTGTGAGTATGGCAATTTCCTCAGGCTCCAATTGTTTACACTGATTTCCACATGTTTCTGCTGATCTTTACCTTTCAACATTGGCTGATGGGATTGGCAGGAAATTTAGGTATAAATTCAGATCACAAATGCATGTAATTTCGCACGATTGTGCTACTACAGGAAATTCCACCCCATTAGCTTTAATTATGTGTCCTAGTTTCTACTTTGTTTTCTCTTAAAAATGCAAGCCTCAAAGTGGCATTTAAGAAAAGATTCATTTCCAATCATTTTGGGTTTCAAGACAGGCCAAAATTCATTTCGCACTATTGGAACTGGTAGCTGCTTTAAGAGTGATGTTAAGCCAATAGCACCGAGCTGTATTTGGGGTTAATTGTAACCTAACCCACATCTGGAGTACTGAATACAGTTCTGGTCGCTGCACTACAGGAAAATAGCGATTGCACTAGAGAGGGTACAGAGGAGATTCATGAGGATGCATCTGGGACTGTAGAATTTTAGATATGAGTAAAAATTGGATAGCCTGGGGTTGCTTTCTTTGGAACAGAGGAGGCTGAGGGGAGAGTTGTATAAAATGATGAGGGGCCTAGACAGAATGGAAAGGAATGGCCATTTCCCTTAGCAGAGAGGTCAATAACCTGGAGGCATAGATTTAAAGTATTTGGTAGAAGGATTAGAGAGAACTTGAGAAGTTATTGCACCCAGAGGGTGCTGCGGGTCTGGGACACACTGTGTGAAAGGGTAGTAGAGGTAGAAACCCTCATCACATTTAAAAATAAACACTTGGCTATGGAGCTGAAGTGCTGTGGACCAAGAGCTGGAAAGTGGGGATTAGGTTGGATAATTCTTTTTTTGTCTGACATGGACACGAGGGGCCAAATGGCCTCCTTCTGTGCCATAAGTTTCTATAATTCTATGAACCCACCCGTTGCGAGATGGATGGGGTTGGGTGCAATGCTGATCTTACACTCTGCCCAATTACTCTCTGTTAAAAGCAATGAAGAGTAATATCAGCCAAGGTGGATCCCATAGGTTATCCTCACAGAGTTAGATTAAAATTGCCCCCATATTGACAGTTCCACACCACTGTTTTCAGGCAAGATGAAAATCTGACGTTATTTATTAAATACTCATGCCCCAGATAAATTCTAAGGGAACAGCTAATTGGCTTGTCAGGTTCCTCCTAGTCTGATGCAGGTGGAAGAAAAAAAATATAAAAAGGCAATTGGCATTCTGGATTTTATACACAAGGGCATTGAGTATAAAATGAGTTGTGAAAATCATACAATGAAGATTCACGAAAGTGACAGCAGGAATGAGATGTTGTAATTATGGAAAAAGGCTTGAAAAATTGGAACTTTTTCTCACTGGAACAGAGGAGGCACAATTTGAAAATATTCTAAACCCATTTCTCTGCACTTTCTCCATATGCTTTTACATTGTTACTTTCCAAATACCTATTCCCTGATCGTGTAGGTTTCTGCCTCATAGCCACTTGTGGTAAGACATGCCATGTTCTTTTCTAACCCTCTGTGTGGAAATCTTTTCCTTCATAATAATTCTGAGTCTCAGCCCCCTGACAACAGCCACTGAAATCAACATTTTTAATATTTACATGACAACGGTGACTCCAACTCAAAGGTACTTCATTGACTGTAATGAGATCATGAAAGGTGATAAAAAAAATGCATGTCTTCTTTCAAGTTACCTTCTCGAAGTCTTTCATAATTTGAAAATCACAATTAGATCCACCTGTCAATGGTAAATGGAGTTGAGGTGTAGATTAGCCATGATCTAACTGAGTACAGGCTGAATGGCCTACTCCTGTTCATCATTTTTCCTGTGTTTACCCTTTTCGATTTTATTGAAAGAAACTCCAATATTTTATCTTTTCTCCAGAACTATAATCTCTCACTCCAAGTATCACTCTTCACTGACACTTTTCCTATGTGCAATACTCCATACTGTGGCTTGACCAATGTCTTGTACAAATTTAACATCACCTCCTTGCTTTTATATTTAATATTACTGTGTATGAAACTCGAGATTTCATTTGCCGCCTTATCGTCTTTTAAAATTAACTTTATCAAGGTATATAGGACATGCATTTGATGTTGCGCCTGTTTTACAAGCGTAAAAAGGGCCCATCCATATTCGATTTAGTAGTGACTCCCTGCACCTGGTCTCTAGTGGCATTTGTGCTGCCCTATATTCATCAGGGCCTGCTCTCATTTCACAAACCTTTTGCTAAGATTGTTTAGCACTTTGCAAAAGATTCAGGAAGTGGGTGCAGAAGCCTCATTTTAGTATTTCAGGCTCTACTGTAGCCTAACCAGTGGCCCTTAAAGGGACCCTGCTAGAAGCCTCTGAAAAAAGTGGCAGGTAAGTGTTTTTTTACTTGCCTTATCGTGGAACCATGTTTCCACGTAATACTGTAGGCTGGTGCTGACCCATACTCACTGTTCCCCCATCCCCTCCCCACCCCTGCCGTCCCCAACACACACACACACACACTTCTGTTTGCCTTTCCTCCCCTCCCTGGATTTAACTGTGGGCCAGATTAACATCCAGCTGGTCAAAATTCTCAAGGGAGATTTGTGCCAATTGGCAGCTGCAAGTCACCGGATTTATTCCAATGAGACCTGGAGATGAAATTAGGATGGTTCTCAAGCTTCTCTCTTCTCGCACATAGCTCCAGTGTACCGATCATTTCTTGCCTATTATCGGGCACTATCAATCTCCACTCCCCATTCCTCAACCACCCAACCCATGATCTGTCTGCCCTGCCACCGTGTTAAGAATATTACAATTTAAGGTATATTTCTTTCCACCCCCTCCCCCGCCTTTTTACCTAAAACGTGCTCCTTCCTATCTCTCTGCATTTAACTACATTTACTACTTTATCTAGCCCTCTCTCAAACTATCTGTGTCCTCCTGCGATCTCCATTAATTGTTCATACAGTTTGCAATGCCCTCTGCTCTGGTATAATCAGTAAGCTTCAATGTCATTACTTTTATGAATCAATGTCCACATCATTTATATGAATAGAAAACAAAAGGACTTGCAGGACAGATCCTTGGCGTGCACCTATACCCACTAACTTTCATTTCCAAGTGGCCTCCCCCCTTTTTTGACAATTCTTTTACATCTTGGGCACTTATAAAAACCTGTTATGTACTATAGCCAGTGGAAAGCCCAAGTGGTCAGATGGGCTGACCTTTCTTGTCGGCACGTGATGCTACATCTGTTTGATGTCTTCACAACCCAGTGCAAATGCAGTTTTTCAACCAGTGCGGTCTAAAGATATTAGTGAAAGAGTGAAATGAGGCAGTGTCTAACAGTATTGTATTCAGGTACTTATATTTCGAAAAGACAGGCGCAATAACTGAATATGCATGGCCTGAGCTGTTAATTGAGCAAAGAAGAACTGTCATCCTGAGATGTGACTCGTACAGATTAAATCTGAAAAGATTATACTTCTCAAATTTCCATTTCAATTTGAATCCAATGAATCAAGAGTTTAAGGCATAATGCTCGCTAACAGAACCCAATTTCCTCAGCTCATGCAAGGAGTTGGAAGTTGCACAGAACATTTGATTTGTGTCAGTTGAGCTAATGAGCTCCTGGGTCTTTCTGCTATCTGAACAACTCATAAGCTGATTTAATAATGTCTATCACATGCTCCGTGCAGCTTCCAGCCTGCTAATGGGAACTTTGCTCGAGTTCTGATTGATTCAGCCAATATTCTAAACATTTTCTTAAGGGAATGATTAGATAAAGGAGTTATTTACTCTTAGTAGTGATGCTCCCATTAACTTTACACTGTTCCTGTACAACCTGTTATTCTGGGAACCAAATCACTGCATATTTGTACCAGTACTGTAATAAAAACAGCTGCTGGAGATGCACGTTATAGTTATGTGGAAGACTGGTAATTTTTCTGAAGTGCCTTCCTCTGGCCACCTTGCATGCTCTGTAAACTTAAGCTCAGCCAAAACTCTGCTACCCATATCCTAACAAGTCCTGTTCACCCATCACCCCTGTGCTCGCTGACCTACGTTGGCTCCTGGTCCAACAGCAGTTTTAAAACCCTCATCCTTGTTGGAGTTCCGAAGAAGGGTCACTGACCCGAAACGTTAACTCTGCTTCTCTTTCCACAGATGCTGCCAGACCTGCTGAGTGAATCCAGCATTTCTTGTTTTTGTTTAAAACCCTCATCCTTGTTTTCAAATCTTTCCATACCTTTGCCCCTCCCTGTCTCTGTAACTGCTTCCTCTGCCCTACAACCCTCCGAGATCTCTGCACTCCTCCAACTCTACCCTCTTGCAAGTCCATTATTTTCATTGCTGAACAATTGGCAACCATGTCTTTAGTTATCTATGCCTTAAGCTCTGGAATTCCCTCCCTATGCATCTCTGCCTCCCTTTCCTCCTTTGATGGCATCCATCCATCTTGGGAGATGATGAACTGTGCCTGGGGTATAGTCAATCCAGAAGTGACTATGAAGCTGGAGTGTCCTCTACAGGGCACAGGCCTGGGCAAATAGTATTAGGACCCTGTGTTGCCCAAGCATCAGAACTGCACCCCCCCACAGTACTGTTTGGTATCAGCTCTGCTGCAGGAATTGCCAGAAAGCTGCCTGATAAATGACAAATAAGCGCCTGTGGGACTCCACTCCGGATTTTTTGTTGAGGTTTACTACCTTAGCTGCCTTCTCTCTCGAGATACTCACAAAGAAGTGAGGCTATTTACCCATAGCTGGGGATCTGGTTCATGGGCACCAGGGCAGAACCACACGCTGGTGGGCCTGCATGTGCTACATCTGGTGGCCAGGTCTCCTCCGAGTGACTTGTAGTTTAGCTTGAGACTGTGGTGTACTCAGTTTACTTATGTCACCTCAGCGAGGCACTACACAGGGCTTACTGATGGAGAGGCTAAGCACTCAGCTCTCTTTTTTTTGCAAAACATGTACCAGTACTGCTAGCTAGTGGTGAGAGCTGAAAGCGAGAGGTTCCAAGGAGACTAACCACTATGCACCACCCACTACGCGAACACACTTGACGCGTCACATTAACCGGAGACACAAGGCACTTTAAGATGCTTATTGAAACCTACCTCTTTGACCAAGCTTTTGGTCACCTATACTAATATCTCCTTATGTAGCTCAATGTCAAATTTTGTGTGATGACGCTCCTGGAAAGCACTTTGGGACATTTTACTATATTAAAGGCATTATCTAAATGCAAGTTGTTGTTGTTGTATTAGTTTGCATTAATGATCTCTGGGCTTAGTTAAAGTGGTCAGTGCATTCCATGTGAAATCAACAGAAGTTACTTAAGTGGATTTATTATTTTGATTTTGGGAGCTTAGAATGGATTACGTGAGGACACCAGGCTTATTAATCAAAAGTGGAATTTTTCAGAGCACACGATCCAGCGTAGGTTGTTTATATAGATTTAAAATTCAACATTTTGCTGCCATTGACCAACTTCATCCCAGGATCTTCCTTTTCCTCAAGCCTAATCAACAGCTACAACCTCATCCTTCTTGTGACTTCATCCTAATCTTCATTTATCGACATTCTTGCATTTTTAAACTCCTCTAGCTTCAACTGGAACTCTTACAGCTGAAACTGAAGCCGCCTCCAGGAAGCTCAATTTGCTTTTTTTGATCGCTAAACACTTCTTTTCTCCTTCAACAAGTCTTAATAAGTTGGCAGGCAATGAATAGTGGGGCATCGCAAGGATCAGTGCTGGGGCCTCGGCTATTTACATTCTATATTAATGGATGAAGAGACAGAGAGCAATGTATCTAAATTTGCTGATGATACAAAGCTCGGCGAAAGGTGGGCTGCGGGGAGAACATAGAGGCTGCAAAGAGATATAGACAGGTTAAGTGAGTGGACAACAAAATGGCAAATGGAGTATAATATAGGGAAGTGTGAAGTTGTTCACTTTGCTCATAAGAATAGAAAAGCAGAATATTTTTGAAAGGTGTGAAACTAATAAGTGTTGATGTTCAGAGAGACTTGGGTGTACTCATACAAGGAATGCACAAAGTTAACATGTAGGTGCAGCAGCCTATTAGGAAGGCAAATGGCATGTTGGCCTTAATTGCAAGGGAATTGGAGTACAGGAATAAAGAAGTCTTGCTAAAATTGTACAGGCTTTGGTGAGACCGCACCTGGAATACTGTGTGCAGTTTTGGTCTCCACGTTTAAGAAAGGAAATACTTGCACTGGAGGCAGTGCAGTGAAGATTACTAAATTGGTCCCTAGCATGAGGGGGTTGCCCCATGATGAGAGGCTGAGTAAATTGGGCCTATATTCTCTGGTGTTTAGAAGAATAAGAGGCGATCTAATTGAGATATTCTGAAAGGGCTTGATAGGGTAGAAGCTGAGAGATTATTATCAGTGGTCAGGGAATCTAGAACACAGGGACACAGTCTCAGGATAAGGAGTCAATCATTCAGGACTGAGATGAGGAGAAATTACTTCACTCAAAGGGTTGTGAATCTTGGAATTCTCTACCCTGAGGGTTGTGGATGCTTCATCATTGAATACATTTAAGGCTGGGATAGATAGACTTTTGGTCTCACAGGGAATCAAGAGATATGGGGATCCAGCATCAAGGTGGAATTGAAGCCCAAGATCAGCCACAATCATAGAAACATAGAAAATAGGAGCAGGAGTAGGCCATTCAGCCCTTCAAGCCTGCTCCGCCATTCATTATAATCATGGCTGTTCATCCAACTCAGTAACCTGTTCCAGCTTTTGCTCATACCCTTTGATCCCTTTAGACCCAAGAGCTATATCTAACTCCTTCTTGAAAACATACAATGTTTTGACCTCAATTGCTTTCTGTGGTAGTGAATTCCACAGGCTCACCACTCTCTGGGTGAAGAAATTTTGATCATATTGAATGGCAAAGCAGGCTCAATGGGTCATATGGTCTACTTCTGCTCCTATTTCTTGTGTGCTTGTGTTAATTCTCCACAAATCCCAAGTTCAACAAGAGGCGAACACTGCTCCATTATCTGGCTCTCCTGAAGATGGCTCTTGTGCATTTTACAGGATACATAGAATCATAGAAACTTATGACACAGAAAGAGGCCATGCGGCCCATTGTGCCTGTGATGTTTCATTGATAGAGCTGTCATGCTTAGTCCCACATCCCTGCTTTAGTTCATAACCCTCTAAGTTCCTCATCCTCAAATGTCTTTCTAACTCCCTTTTAAAATTACTTATGGAGTAAGGTAAACCCTCCTAAATCTGACAACTTTCCAAGTGAATAAAGTTCTCCTCGTCTTCCCGCTAAAATCTTTGCCAATGGTTTTGAATCTATGACCTCAGGTTATTTACCCACTCACCAGATGGAAAAACGTATCATCGGATGGGTGAACTCCTTCGTGTCTTAGCCTCAAACCCTTCTTTCCATCTCAACCATTCATGTTTTCTCTATTTTACCGATACTACTGTGGTCAGTGCTTCTCTGATCCTTTCTCATATGTTCCTTTTAAATTCCAAATATGCTGTTCTACACATTATTCATCCTCCTCACATACCCACTATGTTAAAATGAAGGCTCAATGCACAGTCTTTTATTTATCTAATTCTTCCTGAGGAATTTGAGAGTGTGTTACTCCTTAGTCCTCCGACCACCTACAATCGTCAGGCTTTTAAAATCCAAGCTTGGCTGCAGTTGACCACTGCTCCATAGCTTATCTGTTCATTTCTCTTTTCTTGCTTTCAACATTGACTTACACAATGGACTCTTCCTGTTGGTTTGCCAAGTTTTAAAAAGAAAAATGTTTCAAGAGGCTATTAATTATATTTTGTCTGATAACACTCCTGTGAAGCACCTTGCAATGTTTTATTGTGTTAAAGGTGCAATATAAATGCAACTGGTTATATTATTTATTACATCAGGTTGGCTCAGCTGGTCATACTTTTTCCTCTGAGTTCAAGCTCTGGCTATGCTGGGAGCACCCGATCTAGACTGATTCAGTGCTACGGTACTGCAAGGGAGCTGCACTGTTTCAAGTTCTATCTTTCAGAAGAAATGCAAAACCTAGGATGTGCCATCTTGCTCTGGTGCATGTGAAAGATCCCATGTCACTACTCATATATCATCAGTTTCCCTGGTGTCCTGGCCAAACTTTTTCCCTCAACCAACACCACTAAAAACAAATGATCAGGTCCTTCATTCATTCAGGCTTTTGCTATTTGTGGGATCTTGCTGTGCACAATATTGACAATTGTATTTGCCTACATAGCAACAATGGCTGTACTTCAAATATAGTCTATTGGTTATAAAGTGATTTGGGGTGTACTGAGGACATGAAAAAAGTCTATACTAGTGGAGAAAGGAGATTGAGTTATATATGAAAAGTTCTACAATGCGATTGATCTACAAAAAAGAAACAGATTTGTTGGGTTTCATAACGTTTCCTTTTTTGGAAAAATTGTTGTGTACTTTTCAGATATTGAGCAGTTCAAAGAAGTGCCGAGTCCTTTTTAATATCACTGAGATTTACGCTGCTGTTTGTTTTATTTTTCTCTTTGTTGGCAGGTTGAATGATACGGGTCTCCTTTCGTACAAAGATCACTTGCCTCTGACACAGCTTGTAATTGGAGACACAAACAGAACAGATTCAGAGGCAGCTTACAGACTTGGGCCACTCCGTTGCAATGGAGACAGTAAGTAGCACTCAGCTTTTGGGGTATCATCCTTAAACTTTGGCACGGGGCGAAGAATATTGGGCAAGAATCTCTTTGGATTGTAATTGTAACAACATCATAATGATATTCATCTGGATGGTACTTCCAATGAAAATTGCAAACCTACTAAAAAAAAACATTGATTATGATTTTTACTCAAAACACTGACCAGGGGATATCTTCGCAAACGCATCTACAATGTCCCAACACACAGTGATTATCCCTCGTTCCTGGTTAGTGAATGTCAAAAGCATATATTGAACCTAGCTACATATCTATCAGCTACATTATGTTGCAACTGAGATTTTAATAGGAAGATTGAACATGGAGTTTAATCCTTTCTGTACCAATCAAACCGAGACTAGTTAGATAACTGAAGGATTCTCCAGGTATAAAGCTTGGAGCCAGGAGTGTGTGATGTGAGTTTAGCTGTTTTTAGCTGTGTGCATACGAGGCAAAGGTTTACCCTGAATACTTTAAATCATATTTTTTGACAAATCCTATACGAGCAGGTGAGCATTTTTTGTACAATGGGTGGTGAGGCTGTGGAATGCAGTTGGAGCTAGTGATTGAAATGTGCCAACATTTAGAAATAGATTAGATATGTGGTTGAAGAAAAGGTGGATAAAGGGAGTTTCGAACAGTTGGGCACATGGGATTACAACTCCTGCTCCTGTGGAGGTTAAAAACCAATACAGACATCCTCACCAGGGGCATGGATTGGAGATAGAGCTAGCCATGCTCCAGAGGTAGGGAGGGGCCTTCTCAGGTTGTTACAGTTGACTTGCTTGATGCTTTTTAAAAATTCATTCATGGGATGTGGGTGTCGCTGGCTAGGCCAGCATTTATTGACCATCCCTAATTGCCCTTGAGAGAGTGGTGGTGAGCTGCCTTCTTAAACCGCTGCCGTCCATGTGGGATAGGTACTGTTAGGAAGGGAGTTCCAGGATTTTGACCCAGCGACAGTGAAGGAACGGCAATATAGTTCCAAGTCAGGATGGTGTGTGATTTGGAGGGGAACTTGCAGGTGGTGGTGTTCCCATGCATTTGCTGCCCTTGTCCTTCTAGTTAGTAGAGGTCGTGGGTTTGGAAAGTGCTGTCCAGGGAGCTTTGGTGTGTTGCTGCAGTGCATCAGGTAGATGGTACACACTGCTGCCACTGTGCATCGGTGATGGAGGTGATCTTTGTGGATGAGGTGCCAATCAAGCGGGTTACTTTGTCCTGGATGATGTCGAGCTTCTTGAGTGTTGTTGGAGCTGCATTCATCCAGAAAAGTGGAGAATATTCCATCACACTCCTGTCTGTGCCTTGTAGATGGTGGACAGGCTTTGGGGAGTCAGGAGATGAGTTAATCGCTGCAGGATTCCTAGACTCTGACCTGCTATTGTAGCCATGGTATTTATATGGCTACTCCTGTTTAGTTTCTGGTCAATGGTAGCCCCTAGGATGTTGATAGTGGGGGATTCAGCGATGGTAATGCTGTTGAATGCCAAGGGGAGATGGTTAGGTTCTCTCTTGTTGGAGATGGTCATTGCCTGGCACTTGTGTGGTGCGAATGTTACTTGCCACTTATCAGCCCTAGCCTGGATATTATCCAGGTCTAGTTGCATTTCTACACGGACTGCTTCAGTATCTGAGGAGTCGCGAATGGTGCTGAACATTGTGTAATCATCAGTGAACATCCCCACTTCTGACGTTATGATTGAAGGAAGGTCATTGATGAAGCAGGTGAAGATGGTTGGGCCTAGGACACTACCCTGAGGAATTCCTGCAGTGATGTCCTGGAGCTCAGATGACTGACCTCCAACAACCACAACCGTCTTCCTTTGTGTTAGGTATGACTCCAACCAGCGGAGAGTTTTCCCCCTGATTCCCATTGACTCCAATTTTGCTAGGGCTCCTTGATGCCATACTTGGTCAAATGCTGCCTTGATGTCAAGGGCAGTCACTCTCACCTCACCTCTTGAGTTCAGCTCTTCTTTCGATGCTTGAACCAAGGCTGTGATGATATCAGGAGCTGAGTGGCCCTGGCAGAACCCAAACTGAGCGTCACTGAGCAGGTTATTGCTAAGCAAGTGCTGCTTGATGGTACTGTTGATGACACCTTCCATCACTTTACTGATGATTGAGAATAGACTGATGGGGCGGTAATTGACCAGGTTGGACTTGTCCTGCTTTTTGTGTACAGGACATACCTGGGCAGTTTTCCACATTGCAGGGTAGATGCCAGTGTTGTAGCTGTACTGGAACAGCTTGGCTTGGGGTGAAGCAAGTTCTGGAGCACAGGTCTTCAGTACTATTGCCAGAATACTGTCAGGGCCCATAGCCTTTGCAGTATCCAGTGCCTTCAGTCATTTCTTGATATCACGTATAGTGAATTGAATTAGCTGAAGACTGGCACCTGTGATGCTGGGGACTTGAGGAGGAGTCCGAGATGGATCATCAGCTCGGCACTTCTGGCTGAAGATTGTTGCAAATGCTTCTGCCTTATCTTTCGCACTGATGTGCTGGGCTCCCCCATCATTGAGGATGGGGATATTTCTGGAGCCACCTTCTCCAGTTCGTTGTTTAATTGTCCACCACCATTCACGGCTGGATGTGGCAGGACTGACTCCAGTCGGCCTATATGTGAAGTATTCCAATTTCTACACTTTAACATCCTTACTTTGATGACGTTACAACCCTAAATCTCTGCCCTGCCCTTCCTAAAAATTGTGGCTGTGGATTGGTTGGGCTGAATGGCCTGTTTCTGTGTTGTAATTTCTTTGGTTGTATCAGTCGAAATATTACTGTTGGATATATTATCAGACAAATACCTAATGTGATGAAAATCCATTGGTTGGGAGCATAAAATGGACGTTATCACAATGCCTGGATATTTTATGCTTTGCCTAATATTCAGTTCCATTGACTTCAAGACAACTGAATTTCAGATGGGGCATTTAACAGCTGACCAATAGAATACTGACCGTATTGCTCAGTTTGCTATTTTAGCAGAGGTGTTCATCTATGCAAGCAGGTTAGCATCAATATGTTACCAGGAGACCAAGGAATGACATACAAGCAAATTAAACATTTTTCCACAAATATCAAGAACAATAATGTTTATGCTATGCTAACTATAGCGGTCATTCACCACCCCTCCCTCTCAGAGGGCAGCTTTGCCCACCAGGGGCACGGATCACAGATGGAGCTACCCATTCTTCAGAGATAGGGCTATGACATTCCAACCCCATTTGTCTGCCCTGCCTTCCTTAAGAAGAACTATTGGTCTTCACTAAATCAACTTGCAATGATTAAACCATCTATACCTCTCGATTAGCTAACAACCCCTCCAAGGTGTATATTATGTTGCAATTCAATTACCTGAATCGCCTAGACTTTGAATCAACTCCAGTTATTGATTATCCTCTGTGAACAATTTCAAAAACCTTGGTGATATTTCCTTTCTAAACTATCCAGTTATTGATTGTGCTTTGATAATGTTTATGAACAGAGATCCATTTAGAGCCCAAGGAAGTAGCAATTACAATATTTGCCATTGAACTTACCTCCAGTATAAGCTATTTCTCAATGGTGAGAGTGGACAGACAAAAACCAACACCAACAGTGGTAATTCATATCTGAAAGATTAAAGGGTTTAGTTTCTGCTTTGGGTGCAATTGGGAAATTGCTTGTGTCTTACAATGCAACATTACTTAGAAGGTAATATGTTCATGCCTTAGCATTTGTCTTGAACCCACTACCTTCTGACACACAGACAACAGTTATATCATTCAGCTGAATTGAAATGAGTTCTCAAGGAGCCTCCCTATACCATATGTCAAGGAGTCACCTGGCCCTGTCATTCCACCTCCATCCAAATATATAGGACCGTGAAACACACTTTTTCTGCAAGCCTAAATTGATCACACTGCACACCTTTTGTATAGTTTTGAGGCTCGAGATAGCATGTAAAGTTTTGTTCAACCTCAACTTTTAAAAAACTGTATATTTGTGTGCCCATACAGATAATTACTGGAATGCAGCATCATTTAACTCTAAGTCCTCATATCTCCATTTCCCCACGTTCCATGGTGAGCTAAGTGCGGACATTTCATTTTTCTTCAAAACTACTGCGGCATCTGGTGTTTTCCTGGAGAATCTCGGAATTAAGGACTTCATAAGGATTGAGCTGAACTGTAAGTATCATCTGACAGGAGTGCAAATTGAGAAAGATCTGTAAGCAAGGGATTCACACAGGGGTAATTGCCTGGAACCTCTGGTGCTGTGTACGAAGTCAGCGAAATCCAGTTAATTAGGCAAACCACCAAAGGTAATGAAGTCTTTGCATGCTGAGATGTCATTAAGCAGGATAGCGTGGTGTGTCCAAAATACAAAGTTTATTAAACATTTGGAGGACTGAGTGGTATAGTAAATTAGGCACTGGCTGTCACCCAGGACCTGGCTTCAAATCCAGAGCAATGGAAGAATCCCATGCTTTGCTCATTGCAAGTTTACTTTGAGTTTGAATGGCCTCAATCCAGTTCTTAATGGACTTAACAAGCAATTGCTCTCAGAAAAATGACCACGCTTATCTAGCAGAGCGTGGCCTTCTCAAATTGTTAGAGTTGACTTGCTTGATGCTGACACCAGTTGGCCTGCATACAAAATATTCCAATTTCTAACACTATAACATCCCTAACCTTGATCACAAAATTCACCTAAATATATCAGCTAATATGTGATGTTTCGAGTGCGATCACTATGTTGCTAACATGCACAGCCTAATAACTGGCAGGAGTATAGTCACAGTGGAAATTCTCAATTATTAAACTCGAAGGTGCATCCCAGCTGTACCACTACGTGGCGTGCATACCCATGTCAACAAAGTACAGACTATTTCAGATGCCTCACACTCCAAGAAAGCCTTGCGTCTCGATATTTACCCAACCCCTACCTTCTCCCCACGTACCCACCCTATATACAATGGCAGATGATCTGGAAGATGCGTGTTGGTTGGTTGCGGGGGTGGGGGGGAGGGGGAGGATAGCGCTTAAGAAGTTGCATATGGAAAATGTGTCTCCAACACCCCGGGCACATGTCCACCAGCTTTTTTATGGCAGCAGATACCAGGTTGTCCAAGTGTCCCACTGTGGAGAGACGGGACACTTCATTAACATATTTAAGTGCAATTGGGAACAATTTAAAATTGACTGCTGCTGCATGAGTTTCCTGGGGTTGGGAAACCCAACACTGATAGGGAAGCATTTGCTGTCGGTTCCTCAAGTTAAGTGCCTTTGTCAGCACTCCTCGTGGGCAAGGAGGAGCAGGAGTGTTCCCCTCTGGCCTTCAAGGAAGACCTTGGCCCTCCCAGCCCTAATCGCCAGCCTCCCCCTCCCCAAGTCTTCTGATTGCAGTGACTATCCTTCCTCCCGATTGCTGGGAGCCTTCCATGAGGGTCCCCGACTGCAATCACTTGCTGCTGCTGTTTTTTGATGGCTGCCAGCCTGGATGTCCATTTGGCCTGCTGTTGGCCAGGAAACATAGCCAAAAAATAAGCTCCTGCATTAAGTTCATCTTCTCCTAGATATCGATTTCCTGATCTACCTCATGACTGAAGGTATCCTGGTACCTTACTAACCCCCACAACATTTGCTTCAAGTGGAATCATGTTCTTATTGAACCCAGTGCTAAGTGAGCCCTGAAAACATTGGGAATGATTTCTATGTTATGGAGAGGCCATTGAAAAATGAATGCAGATGTAAGTGGAGAACATAGTAGGCTCAACGGTAATGTTTCCCCTCACCTTCCATTCATTAATTATGCTCAAGCATGAAGATTAGGCAGCTGGATAAGGTATATGAGTGCTTTCCATCCCTTTGGAATCAGAACTCATTCTGACATCCGTGAAGAATGTAACATAAAATGGTAGTCATCAAGCAGGGTAATTTGTAGGTTCTGTCATAACTTCTTTAAAATTTAAACGAATAGTTTTAACTGGGCCATCACACAAAGTGGTTCTGAATCATGAAATAACATGTTGTTACTACTTCCTCATGAGACAGGGGTAAAAAAGTCAGCAAGATAACTTTGAATGAAGAAGACCCCTCAGCCCATTTGGTTTCATCCCTCCAACCCTACCATTCCACCACCCAGCTCTTTCTTAAATCAGCCCAATATCCCGGTCACAACTAGCCTTCCTGTCTTAGTGCCCCAATGGTTGATCACCTGTGTAAAGAAATACTTCCTTGCATCGGTCATAAACCCCAGAAAAAGCTGTAAGTCAGGAAATGAGAGGGAGGGAGGAACTTAGGAAAATTACAATCACCAGGGAAATGGTACTGAGCAAATTGTTGGAGCTGCGAGCAGACAATTCCACGGGTCCTGATAGATTAAATCCTAGAGTCTTAAAAGAAATGGCTAGTGAGATAGTTGATGCTTCAGTCTGTGACCTTTCAGCAGAACCTGAAACGCTAACTCTGCTTATCTCTCCACAGATGCTGTCTGACCTGCTGAGTATTTCCAGCACTTCCTGTTTTTATTTCAGATTTCCAGAATCAGCAGTATTTTGCTTTTATTATATTATTGAGATAGTTGATGCATTAGTTAGAATTTTCCAAAATTCCCTAGATTCGGGGAAGGTTCCATTAGATTGGAAAATAGCCAATGTAACTCCTTTATTCAAAAAGGGAGGGAGACAGAAAGCAGGAAACTACAAGCCAGTTAGCTTAACATCTGTCATACGGAAAATGTGAGAAGCTATTATGAAAGACGTTATAACAGGGCTCTTAAAAATACAAGGTAATCAGGCAGGGTCAACATAGTTTTGTGAAAGAGAAATCAAGTGTAACCAATTTATTGGAGTTCTTTGAAGAAGTAATGTGCTGTGGGTAAAGAGGAATTGGAAGGCATTTGATAAGGTGCCACATCAAAGGTTATTGCAGAAAATAAAAGCTTATGGTGGAGGGGGTAACATATTGGAATGGAAAGAAGATTGGCTAGCTAACAGGAAATGGAGAGTAGGCATAAGCGGGTCAATTTATGGTTGGCAAGATGTAAAGAGTGGTGTGCCACAGGGATCATTGCTGGAGTCTCAACTTTTTACAAGTTATATAAATGACTTGGTTGAAGGGACCGAACGTATGGTTGCTAAATTTGCTGATGACACAAAGATAGGTAGGAAAGTAAGTTGTAAAGAGGACATAAGGAGGCTACAAAGGGATATAGACAGGTTAAGTGAGTGGGCAAATATCTGGAAAATGTGGTATAATGTGGGAAAATATGAAATTGTCCATTTTGGCAGGAAGAATAAAAAAGAAGCATATTATCTAAATGGTGAGAGATTGCAGAGCTCTGAGATGCAGAGGGATCTGAGGTGCCCTAGTGCATGAATCGCAAAAGGTTAGCATGTAGGTACAGTAAATAATTAGGAAAGCTAATCGGGATAAAATCAATAGTTACATGGACAAATGTGAGTTAATTAAGGAAAGCCAGCATGGATTTCTTAATGGAAAATCATGTTTAACTAACTTGCTGGAGTTTTTGAGGAGGTAACAGAGAGGGTTGATGGGGGTAATGCTGCTGATGTGGTGTACATGGACTTTCAAAAGGCATTTGATACAGTGCCACACAACAGACTTGTGAGTAAACTTGTAGCTCATGGAATAAAAGGGACGGTAGCAACATGGATACAAAATTGGCTGAGTGACAGGAAACAAAGAGTAGCAGTTAATGGATGTATTTCAGCATGGAGGAAGGTTTGTAGTGGAGTTCCCCAGGGATCTGTGTTGGGACCCTTGCTTTTCCTGATATATAATAATGACCTAGACCTTGGTGTACAGGGCACAATTTCAAAGTTTGCAGATGATTCGAAACTTGGAAGCAATGTGAACTGTGAGGAGGATAGTGTCGACCTTCAAAAGGAGATAGATAAGTTGGTGGAATGGGCAGACAGGCGGCAGATGAAGTTCAATGCAGAGAAATGTGAAGTGATTCATTTTGGTAGGAAGAACATGGAGAGACAATATAGAATAAAGGGTCCAATTTTAAAGGGGGTGCAGGAGCAGAGGGACTTGGGTGTATATGTGCATAAGTCATTGAAGGTGGCAGGACAGGTTGAGAGAGTGGTCAATAAAGCATGCAGTGTCCTGAGCTTTATTAATAGTGGCATAGCGTACAAGAGCAAGGAAGTTATGTTGAACTTGTATAAGACACTAACTCTGCCTCAGCTGGAGTATTGCATCCAGTTCTGGGCGCTGCACTTTAGCAAAGATTGGTGAGAGTAAAGGCAAGATTCACAAGAATGGTTCCAGGCATGAGGAATTTCAGTTATGAAGATAGATTGTAGAAATTAGGACTGTTTTCCTTGAAGAGAAGGCTGAGAGGTGATTTGATAGATGTATTCAAAATCATGAGGTGTCGCGACAGAGTAGATGGAGAGAAACTGTTCCCACTCGTGAAAGGATTGAGAATGAGAGGGCACAGATTTAAAGTATTTGGTAAGAGAAGCAAAAGTAACATGAGGAAAAACTTTTTCAAGCAGTGAATGGTTAAGGTCTGGAATGCGTTGCCTGAGAACGTGGTGGAGGCAGGTTCAATTCAGTTATATGAAAAGGAAGAATGTGCAGGATTATGGGGAGAAGGCATGGGAATGGAACTGAGGGAATTGCACTTTCGGAAAGCCAGTGCGGACACGATGGGCCGAATGGCCTCCTTCTGCAGTGTAATGATTCTGTAATAGAATGTTATTGTTTATTATGAGGGGAATTGAATACAAAAGTACGGAGGTTATGCGTCAGTTTTACAGGGCATTGGTGAGACCACATCTGGAGTACTGTATACAGTATTGGTCTTCTTATTTAAGGAAGGATGTAAATGCGTTGGAAGCAGTTCAGAGAAGGTTTACTAGACTAATACCTATAATGGGCATGTTGTCTTATGAGGACAGGCTGGACAAGCTCGTCTTATATCCGCTGGAGTTCAGAAGAGTAAGAAATGACTTGATTGAAACATCCTGAGGGGTCTCGACACTGTGAATGTGGAAAGGATGTTTCCTCTTGTGGGAGAATCTAGAACTAGAGTTCACTGTTTGCAAATAAGGGGTCACTCATTTAAGACAGAGATGAGGAAAAAAATTTTCTCTGAGGGTCATGTGACTTTGGAATGCTGTTCCTCAAAAGGTGGCGGAAGCAGAGTTTTTGAATATTTTTAAAGCAGAGGTAGATAAATTCTTGATAAGCAAGGGGCTGAAAGGTTATTGGGGGTAGGTGGGAATGTGGAGCTGATGTTACAGTCAGATCAGCCATGATCTTTTGAATGGCGGAGCAGGCTCAAGGGGCCGAGTGGCCTACTCCTACTCTTGCTCCTAATTCGTACGTTCGTATGTACTTGCCTTGAACCTGGGCGGCCTCAACCTGCTGGCTTAGAGTCTGAAAGCATTGATATTAAATTATCCTGGGAAGTACTGTCATGCAGGCCCTCCACCTGCCAAGAATGAGGCACACATTATTTCGCCACATGAACATTAAAACTTAAAATTGCTGCTGGGAAGAAAAAGGGCCTATCACAAGGAATTGCCAGGCACCTCGCCAGAAAGATCTTTTTTGCATACTAGCAGACAGTGTTGGAACAAAGGAACCAATCCCTGCTTCCCCAACAGACAGAAGATGTGGTCAGACCAGTTTAGTCACATGACTAACTGGCAGTTGGAGTTTTTTGAATTTGAACTTGCCACAGAGTTTTAAAACTCAGAAAATTGTTTGCTTGTGGACTGAAAAGACCTTTCTCCTGTCTGCTCCCATCTCTTTTTCACGGAACTAAAGACCCATTGAAGACACATGAACCAAGAGAGAAAAGTCTCCAACAGTGAACAAGCTTTCAGAAGAATACTGGCTCCCAATGAAAAGCAAGACTGCCTACAAAAGGACTACAGTGAGCTCGAAGCAAAGTAACAAGAAACTCTTCTGATATTGCCTTAAACCTCTCTATTTTTTCTTCTGCTCGTTTCTGTCTTTATTTGCATGTGTGTATTGCGTATGCATGCTAGTGTGGGGTGCAGTGTTTATCCGTAAGCATTGACTGAATTAGAGTTCAAGTTTTAATAAATTTCACTTTTCTTCTTTAAAGCTAAGAAGGCCTGTTTGTGCTTATTTCTTTGCCTTATAATTGGAAAGCGGTGAACATGGATTCACCAAGGGGGAGCTCAAAACACTGTGTGTTAAAAAACAAAACCCTGCTACAAGTCCAGGTGAAGGCCGAAAGAGACCCCAGACACCTATCTCACCTGGTCGTAACAGTACCTTCAGTATCTCCGCAGTCCCCTCTGAGGTTTCTCTCTTTAAGACTCGGTTATTCTAGTCATTTCTCAGAGCTCATTAAACACTAGAGATCAACCTCATTATTCTCTGCGTAACCTATATGATCCCATTGATTCCTTGGTGTTTCAGTGGTCAGAGTTGTATGCAGCACCCCAGGTGCATCACAGTTTCAGCCGTTAAGACAAAATTTAGCTGTCGTTTGAGCCCTCAGTGCTTGATCGTGATATATGTGTGTAGGTGTATTAAAAGGAAGACAGGCAGTGCCCCCACATCGTCAGTATATAGGACAAATAAATGTCATCAATATTTAACAGCAGCTACTACTTAATAGAGCACTTTGTTCCCCTTGGAAAAAAAATTCTCATCATTTCAAGCTGACCTTTCTGAATCAAATCTGGGCACAATATTGTTTGAAATCCCATTTAAAAATATGTTTGATGAAAGCCTATTGCTGCTCTTAAGACTACTGAGGACGTTGATGAGGCTCCCATAAATGACATCTTCAGTCAATATTTTATTGTTGGCTTTGATAACACAATAATGACCACATTCTCTGTCTGAGAAAACTATTTTAACAGCTAAATTGTCGGTTTAAGGATGCCTTATAATAAACTGCTGCTGTTACAATTTCCATATTTCCTGTTATTTTCCTTATGGTCCATTTAAACCTTTTACAACTGGTGCTGTCAGGAACAATAAGTGAAACAAAAGATGTTTCTTAATGTTTTTTTTTATTCGTTCATGGATGTGGACATCGCTGGCTAGGCCAGCATTTATTGCCCATCCCTAATGGCTGTTGAGAAGGTGGGGGTGAGTAGCCCTCTTGAACCGCTGCAGTCATTGGGGTGTAGGTACCTCCACAGTGCTGTTAGGAAGGAAGTTCCAGGATTTTGACCCAGCGACAGTGAAGCAACAGTGATATATTTCCAAGTCAGGATGGTATGCGGCTTAGAGGTGCTGGAGTTCCCATGCATCTGCTGCCTTTGTCCTTCTAGGGGGTAGAGGTCTCGGGTTTAGAAGGTGCTGCCGAAGGAGTCTTGGTGAGTTGCTGCAGTGCATGTATCACAACAGTTTTTTTTAAAAAGAGGTTTCAAAACCTTTAGACTATAGATCTAGCCATTATAGTTGATAAGTGACATCCATAGGCTGAAGTGAAGACCAGCCTCAGTCAATCACTCCACTGTTTGATCTGGTCATTTTATTTTTTGCTTCTTTTAAATATGGGATGAAGCACTTCACGAATATTGCAGAGATCATTCATCATTCCTGTCAGTGGACCTCTGAGTATTGAGAATACATTTTTATAGCTTTCAGATCAGACAAATGTTTTGGGAGAGATAGGTCTCCATCAAAATTTCAGCAGCATCTATGTGGAATCATGAACATTTTAGCATAAAAGGAGAGCATTCAGCTCACAGTGACTCATCGATACTTGCTCCTTATCAGACCTATCTGCTCTATTTGCATTTTCCTTCTCTTTTCCACTACCCTTTCATTATTTTTACAAGCGTTTATCTAAATAAGAAACAGATGCTTGCATTTATATAGCATCCTTCACAACTACAGGATGGCCCAAAGTGTTTTGCAGCTAATGAACATTTTTTTTGAAGTGTAGTCACTGTTGTAATATAGGAAATGCAGACGCCAATTGGCAAACGGCAAGCTCCCAGAAAGAGCAATGTGATAATGACCCATGCAATATGATGTTGACTGAGGGACAAATATTGGCCAGGACACCGTGGAGAAGTTCCCTGCTCTTCTTTGAAACACCTCCAACAGTGCAGCACTCCCTCAACACTACACTGGAGTATCAACCTAGATCCTTGTGCTTAAGTCTCATGAGGGAGAACTTGGACCCACAATGTTATGTCTTGGAGGCACGAGTGCTACCAACTGAGCCATGGCTGACAACTAAAGTTGCTCTTGAAAGATTTGATTGACAAGGCCTCGCAAGCATTGTGTTACATTGTATTTACTAACCTATTGCCCCATTAAATGGAAACATTTCTTCTACCCTCCCTGTTTATGCTTCTGTTAATCATCCGAAATGAATGCCCCTTATCGTCATCAGTATATCTATTGTGTTGAGTGAAATAGATTCTGGATGATAGGCACTTGTCTGTGTGTTTTCACTTCCAATTTTGTTTGCTGTTAATATTTCAAGACTACAATCTGGAAATGAAGTGTATGGTTCGACAAGGAGTTGAATGTGCCAGTTATCCCCACCAATGATAGCTATTTGAAGCTGAGAGGGGTGATTTGATTGAGGTGTTTGAAATTATGAAGGGATGGCACAGGATAGATAGAAACAGACTGTTTCAAGTGATTGACAGGTCTAGAATCAGCGGGTAGTTAAGATTAAATAGAAGAGATTTAAGAGAGACAGCAGAAATTTTTTTGACACGGGTTTACGAGGCTGTGAAATATACCACTGGATTAGTGAGTGAAGCATAGAGACCACATTAACATTGAAGAATGGTTCAGATGGTACTTAAGGAAATGAGAATGCAAGGATATAGGAACAAGGCAGGCACATGAAATTGAGACTACTGCTCACGTAGAAGATGAACACCAACACTTACTGGTTGGGCCGAACGGCTGTCCTTATTCCGTCTGGCGTGTATGTAACGCAAATCCCACGCCAATGTGGTTGACTCTTAACTGCCCTCGGTCATCAGGGCAACCAGCAATGCCCACATCACGAGAACAAATAAAAACAAAATGAATGATAACTTGAGAGAGCTATCAAAGGGTGGTCAGAACTCATGGAACCCATATCCCAACATCAGTCAGCACCTTCAGGTGAAAATGGTAAAGGAAAAACATACTTAAAAAAGCATAACTTGTCTGATAGCAGAAATCTGTTTTGGCAGATAGTGTAGGCTAGTGAAAGGGATTTAAAGAACTCACTGTCTTTTTGTTTTGCTCATCAAGTCTTGCATAGTCAAAAGCACAATTGACATTTGAATGGAAATTAATCTGCCATGTCGATGAATTCGAAAACATCGCTGTACAGCTAAATGACACTCACGTCGTTGTGTTACATGTGGCTTTTGCAGCTCCAGTGGAAGTCCTCTTCTCATTCGACGTGGGGAATGGCCCTTTCGTGGTTGCTGTACAATCACCCTCACAGCTGAATGACAATCAGTGGCATTATGTTGAGGCAGAGCGCAATATCAAAGCAGCGTCCCTTCGAGTGGATCACCTGCCACGAACAGCTCGAGAGACGCCAGCTGATGGACACATCCATTTACAACTCAACAGCCAGCTATTTGTAGGTAGGAGCATACTGTTCTGCAAAAGGGTCTATTAATCTGTCATCAATACTTTGAATGATTACCCCTTTCATTTTCTTTCTCACTTGACTGCCTACATTAATGGTACACAAACCAGGAAAGGTCCACATTGCAAAGATCCCATTTTCTGGTGCGATGCAAAGCAATTTTGCTCATTTCCCATCAAGGTCGCTAGCATTTTGTGAGTGGGGCCTGTCAAAGTTTATAATTGCCTAGCGAGAAAACCTATCTATTGAAAACATTTGATTATTTGATTAAGAGTGAATATTACTAGTGGTAGTTTTAACAATTTCACATCGGCAAACTGGACAAATTATTTTTGTTACTTCCTATAAGTAAGGTCACCAATAATGTGATATTCAGTGCCTTTATCACCACAGAATGGAAGGTGCAGCTCTTTAAATTTTGAAGCCTGAAGCTTGCTCAGTGCCACGTGTAAAAAGTGCATGATAATACAACCAGAAGTGCCTATTTCAAACCAATCATGTGCTCGGCTTCCAAGGGAATGGAAAGTGTTTCCATGACTACTAGGCTTCATAATACATTTGTCTGAGCAAAACTCCTGATATTTTTGCCATGTAAAAAATGAGTGCTACATCAGAAGCCACTCCCCTCAACGATAATCTTTGGTCACTCTTCCCTTTGGAGTAGGGCTGATGTTTGAAGGCGTATTGCTATTTTGCGTATTTCTTTGTTACTATCTGTCATTCACTGTTTCTGGGCTATATTACTGTTATAGAAGGAAGTTATTGAAACTCAGTGAAGCATTACTGATGTGGCCATATGGACCTCGACTTGAATAACACTCCCTCAGAAAGTAGAAGTTGTGTTATTCAGGTAGGGACCCAAATTGCTCATCAATGTACAGCTGGTCTGTGAGCATACTGATTGAGTTATGCACCTTAATGGCTGATACCATGACAATTGAAAGATTCATTCATTTTATGGCAATTTATTATTTCACCATTATTTGAAGGGCCATGAAAAGTAAATGAATGACGGCAGGGGGACCTGGGCTTTCCACCTGGCTGCTTACCCCCCTCAGAAAATAAAGAGGTAAAGAGCACTTTGAACAAGATGCTGCTGTTAACAGGGCAAATACTGGCATCCTTAAGTAAAGGTTCAGATTGCTGGACCAATCAGGAGGAATTCTGCAGTGCAGCCACCTTTTCACGTCCATGACAAAAGCAGCAGCAACCCTTCAAAAACTGCTGCCCCTGAAGCCCTACTCCAAAGGGAAGAGTGACCATAATATGATAGAATTTTACTTTAAGTTTGAAAGTAATGTAGTTCAATCTGAAACTAGGGTTTTAAATATAAACAAAGGAAATTACAAAGGTATAAAGGGTTAGTGGGCTGTGGTAAATTGGGAAACTACATTAAAAGCTATGATGGTAGACAGGCACTGCCTGGCATTTAAAGAATTGATACATGTTTTTATTCATTCATGGGATGTGGGCATCGCTGGCCAGGTCAGCATTTATTGCCCATCCCTAATGGCCCTTCAAAAGATGGTGGTGAGCTGTCTTTTTGAACCGCTGCAGTCCGTGTGGGGTAGGTACACCCACAGTGCTATTAGAAAGGGAGTACCAGGATTTTGACCCAGCGCCAGTGAAGGAACAGCGATATAGTTCCAAGTCAGGATGGTGTGTGGCTTGGAGGGGAATTTGCAGGTGGTGGTGTTCCCGAACATTTTATGCCCTTGTCCTTCTAGTTGGTAGAGGTCTCGGGTTTGGAAGGTGCTGTCAAAGGAGATTTGGTGCATTGCTGCAGTACATCTTGTAGATGGTACACACTGCTGCCACTGTGCGTTGGTGGTAGAGGGAATGAATGTTTGTGGATGGGGTGCTAATCAAGTGGACTGCTTTGTCCTGGATGGTGTCAAGCTTCTTGAGTGTTGTTGCAGCTGCACCCATCCAGGCAAGTGGAGAGTATTCCATCACACTCCTTACTTGTGCCTTGTAGATGGTGGACAGGCTTTGGGGAGTCAGGAGGTGATTTACTCGCTGCAGGATTCCTAGCCTCTGACCTGCTGTTGTAGCCACAGTATTTATATGGCTACTCCAGTTCAGTTTCTGGTCAATGGTAACCCCTAGGATGTTGATACTGGGGGATTCAGTGATGGTAATGCCACTGAATGTCAATGGGAGATGGTAAGATTCTCTCTTGTTGGAGATGATAATTGCCTGGCACCTGTGTGGCGCAAATGTTGCTTGCCATTTATCAGCCTAAGCCTGGATATTGTCCAAGTCTTGTTGCATTTCTACACGTACTGCTTCAGTATCTGAGGAGTTGCAAATGGTGCTCAACATTGTGCAATCATCAGCGAACATCCCCACTTCTGACCTTATGATTGAAGGAAGGTCATTGATGAAGCAGCTAAAGATGGTTGGGCCTCGGACACTACCCTGAGGAACTCCTGAAGTGATGTCCTGGAGCTCAGATGATTGACCTCCAACAACCACAACCATCTGCCTTTGTTCGAGGTATGACTCCAACCAGTGGAGAGTTTTCCCCCTGATTCCCATTGACTCCAGTTTTGCTGGGGCTCCTTGATGTCATACTCGGTCAAATGCTGCCTTGATGTCAAGGGCAGTCACTCTCACCTCACCTCTTGAGTTCAGCTCTTCTTTCCATGTTTGAACCAAGGCTGTAATGAGGTCAGCAGCTGAGTGGCCTTGGCGGAACCCAAACTGAGCGTCACTGAGCAGGTTATTGCTAAGTAAATGTTGCTTGATGGCACTGTTGATGATACCTTCCATCACTTTACTGATGATTGAGAGCAGGCTAATGGGGCGGTTATTGGCCGGGTTGGACTTGTCCTGCTTTTTGTGAACAGGACATTTATTTATTTATTTATTTTTATTTATTTTGAGATACAGCACTAAAACAGGCCCTTCAGCCCACCGAGTCTGTGCCGACCAACAACCACCCATTTACACTAATCCTATACTAATCCCATATTCCCTACCACCTACCTACATTAGGGGCAATTTACAATAGCCAATTTACCTATCAGCCTGCAAGTTTTTGGCTGTGGGAAGAAACCGGAGCACCCGGCAGAAACCCACGCGGTCACAGGGAGAACTTGCAAACTCCGCACAGGCAGTACCCAGAACTGAACCCAGGTGCTAACCACTGTGCCGCCCATACCTGGGCAATTTTACTCATTGTAGGGCAGATGCCAGATTGTAGCTGTACTGGAACAACTTGGCTAGGGGCGCGGCAAGTTCTGGAGCACAGGTCTTGAGTTCTGTTGCCGGACTATTGTCAGGGCCCATAGTCTTTGCAGTATCCAGTGCCTTCAGTCGTTTCTTGATATCACGCGGAGTGAATCAAATTGGCTGAAGTCTGGCATCTGTGATGCTGGGGACATCAGGAGGAGGCCGAGGTGGATCATTAATTCGGCACTTCTGGCTGAAGATTGTTGTAAATGCTTCAGCCTTATCTTTCGCACTGATGTGCTGGGCTCCCCCACCACTGAGGATGGGGATATTTGTGGAGCCTCCTCCTCCAGTTAGTTGTTTAATTGTCCACCACCATTCATGGCTGGATGTGGCAGGACTGCAGAGCTTAGATCTGATCTGTTGGCTATGGGATGGCTTAGCTCTGTCTATCGCATGCTGCTTACACAGTTTGGCACGTAGATAGTCCTGTGTTGTAGCTTCACCAGGTTGACACACATTTTGAGGTATGTCTGGTATTGCTCCTGGCATTTTCACCTGCACTCTTCATTGAACCTGGGTTAGTCTGTGGCTTGATGGTAATGGTAAAGTGGGGGATATGCCGGGCCATGAGGTTATAGATTGTGGCTTAGTACAATTCTGCTGCTGTTGATGGCCCACAGTCCTTCATAGATGCCCAGTTTTGCATTGCTAGATCTGTTTGAAATCTATCCCATTTAGTGCGGTGGTAGTATCACACAACATGATGGAGGGTATCCTCAATGTGAAGGTGGGACTTTGTCTCCACAAGGACTGTGCAGTGGTCACTCCTACCAATACTGTCATGGACAGATGCATCTGCGGCAGGCAGATTGGTGAGGACGAGATCAAGTATGTTTTTCCCTCTTGTTGGTTCCCTCACCACCTGACGCATACCCAGTCTAGCAGCTATATCCTTTAGGACTCGACCTGTAGCGGTGCTATCGAGCCAATCTTGGTGATGGACATTGAAGTCCCCACCCAGAGTACATTCTGTGCCATTGCCACCCTCAGTACTTCCTCCAAGTGCTGTTAGACATGGAGGAGTACCTACTCATCAGCTGAGGGAGGGCAGTAGGTGGCAATCAGCAGGAGGTTTCCTTGCCCATGTTTGACCTGATTCCATGAGGTCCGGAGTCGATGTTGAGGACACCAAGGGCAGCTCCCTCTCGTGTATGCCATTGTGCCACCACTTCTGCTGGGTCTGTCCTGCTGGTGGGACAAGACATACCCGGGGATGGTGATGGCAGTGTCTGGGACATTGTCTGTCAGGTATGATTCCGTGAGTATGACTATGTCAGGCTGTTGCTTGACTAGTTTGTGGGACAGCTCTCCCAACTTTGGCACAAGCCCCCAGATGTTAATAAGGAGGACTTTGCAGGGTTGACAGGGCTGGGTTTGCCGTTGTCGTTTCCAGAGCCTAGGCCGATGCCAGGTGGTCCGTCCAGTTTCATTCTTTTTTATTGACTTTGAAGTGGTTAGATACAACTGAGTGGCTTGCTAGGCCATTTCAGAGGGCATGTAAGAGTCAACCACATTGCTGTGGGTCTGGAGTCACATGTAGGCCAGACCAGGTAAGGACAGCAGATTTCCTTCCCTAAAGGACATTAGTGAACCAGATGGGTTTTTACAACAATCGACACTGGTTTCATGACCTTCATTAGGCTAGCTCTTGAACTCCAGATTTATTAAATGAATTCAAATTCTACTTTCTGCTGTGGTGGGATTTGAACCCATGTCCCCAGAGCAATACCCTGGGTCTCTGGGTTACTAGTGCAGTGACCATACCACTACGCCACCCCCACATGGTTTACAACAAATATGCATTCCTTTGAGGAACAAAAACCCAACAGTAAAAGTGATCCAACTATGGCTAACAAAAAAAGTTAAATAATGCATTAGATCAAAGAAAGAGGTTAATCAAGTCGCCAAAAAGCTAGTAAGCCCGAGGATTGGGAGGATTTTAGAATTCAGCAAAGGTGGACCAAGAAACTGATAAAGAAAGGGAAAATAGAATATGAAAGTAAATTAGCAACAAACATAAAAATGGACTGTAAAAGTCATTGAGTATGTTCAAGACAGAGGTCGATAGATTTCTAGTTATTAAAGATATCAAGGGAGATTTATGGAGGAAGTGCAGGAAAATGGTGTTGAGGTAGAAGATCAATCATGGTCTGGTTGAATGGCAAAGCAGACTCGAGGGGCCAAATGGCCTACTCCTGCTCCTATTTCCTATGTTCCTCTGATCCCTTCTGATGTGCACTCAGAGCATCATGCTGAAATGTTGAGGATTTTAGCATGAGATCAGCTCTATTACAGTATGTTATTTTGTGTAAAAGTGTTTAACTGAATATATTTCATATTAGAACATAGCAACATAAAAAATAAGAGCTGGAGTAGTCCATAAGGTCCCTCAAGTCTGCTCTGTCATTCAGTAAGATCTTGGCTGATCTTTGACCTCAATTGCACTTTCCTGCCTGATCCCCCTTGATTCTACTAAATACACTGATCTCAGTCTTGGATCTGGTCAATGACTGAGCATCCACAGACCTCTCGGGTAGCAAATTTCAAAGATTCGCAACCCTTTGAGTGCAGAAATTTCTCCTCATCACAGTCTCAAATGATCAATTCCTTAAGTTGAGAATATGCCCCCTAGTTCCAGACTCCCTAGCCATGGCAAACAACCTCTCAGTGCCTGTCCTGTCAAAACCCCTCAGAATTTTAGAAGTTTCAATGATATCACCTCTCAACCTTCTAAACTTCAGAAAGTGTCGGACCAACTACTCAACCTTTCTTCATAGGACAACTCTCTCACACCAGTAACCAATGTAGTGAACCTTTGCTGTACCACTGTACAGCATCCAAGGCAAATATATCCTTCCTCAGATATGGAGACCAAAACTGTGCACTGTACTCTAGGTGTGGTCTTACTAAAACCCTGGACAATTGGAGCAAGACTTCTTTACTCTTGTACTCCAGTACTCCAGCCCCCTTGCAATATTGGCCAACACCCTTGCAATAAAGGCCAGCATGTCAATTGCCTTCTTAATTGCTTGCTGTATCTGCATGCTAATTTTCTGTGTTTCATACCCACTATCAGCCGCTATTGCCACTGTGAGTTTTCCCCAGTGCAGCAAACGTTATAGTTTAGTTTGGTTTAGAGATACAGCACTGAAACAGGCTCTTCGGCCCACCGAGTCTGTGCCGACCATCAACCACCCATTTATACTAATCCTACACTAATCCCATATTCCTACCAAACATCCCCACCTGTCCCTATATTTCCCTACCACCTACCTATACCAGGGGCAATTTATAAAGGCCAATTTACCTACCAATCTGCAAGTCTTTGGGGGGAGTCCGGGAGGAAACCAGAGCACCCGGAGGAAACCCACGCAGACACAGGGAGAACTTGTAAACTCCACACAGGCAGTACCCAGAATTGAACCCGGGTCGCTGGAGCTGTGAGGCTGCGGTTCTAACCACTGCGCCACTGTGCCGCCCGGAATATAAAACCATGACTTAAGCATATGCATTGTAACATCTGTGTTTCCTCTTAAGAACAGTATAGCAGATGTTGCTTGGCAGATTAAATGTATATGGTTAGACCTCTGATCGAGTACTGTGTCCAATTCTGGCCTCCACACTTTAGAAAGGATGTCAAGGCCCTTGAAGAGGAGATATACTAGAATGCTACCAGAGATGAAGCGGTTTCAGTTTTGGGGAGAGACGAAAGAGCTGGATTGTTCTCCTTAGAGCAGAAAAAGGTAAGGGGAGATTTAATGAGGTGTTCAAATTATGAGGGATTTTGATAGAGTAGAAAGGGAGGAATTGTTTCCATTGGCAAGAGAGTCAGTATCTAGAGAACACAGATTTAAAACAATTGGTAGAAAAGCTGGTGGGGAGCTGAGGAGAATTTTGTTTTACTCAGCGAGTTGTTTTGATCAGGAATGCGCTGCATGAAAGGGTGGTGGAAGCAGATTCAGTACTAACTTGCAACACATGTTTTGATCTCTACTTAAAAAGGAAACATTTTCAGAGCTAATGGGAAAAATCAGACGAGTCAGATGAATTGGATAGCTCTTTCAGAGAGCCAGCACATTCGTGATGGGTTGAATGGTCTCTTTCTGTGTTAAAACCTTTATTGGTTCTTCAGGCTCAGTTGAGAAATGCACTGACTACTTTGTGAAGCTAAGACATAAAATCCAGGAAGCTTCCAGCTTTGATCCTTGGTCCCTGCTGAGTTAATTGATCTAAGGCAGTAGAGCCTTGTAGTTACCTTCAACACGTTTAAGTAAAGAAGAGGAAAAGCCAGTCAGGGTATTCAGTCCAATGAGCCCTCCTGATGTGTGTGTGGATATAACTGAGCTTGCACATGAAGAATGGCCATTTGGATGTAGTACTAGACACGAGCAGAAACACACATAGCCACGCTTCTGCATAAACCAGTGCTCTCAGGAGAGCAACTGAGAAAACAGAAATAGAGAAAAATAGCAGAAAAAGTAAAAGAAAGAAGAAGAAATAAAAAGAAGTGTTGAGTACAAAATCAGGGAAGTTATGCTGAACCTTTATAAAGCTCTGGTTAGGCCACAATCAGAGTATTGCATACAGTTCTGGTCACCATACTTTAGGAAGGATGTGAGGGTCCTTGAGAGGGTGCAGAGCAGATTTACCAGAATGGTTCCAGGGATGGAGGACTTTAACTATCAGGTTAGGTTGGAGAAGCTGGGGTTGTTCTCCTTGGCGCAAAGGAGATTGAGGGGAGATTTGATAGAGGTGTACAAGATTATGACAGGTTATGATAAGGTAGAGCTGTTCCCACTTGCTCATGGTACAAGGTCTAAGGGAAACATCATTAAGGTTTTGTACACAACATGCAGGGGAATGTGAAGAAGCACTCTTTTATGCAGCAAGTGGTAATGACCTGGAATTCGCTACCTACGAGGGTGGTGAGAGTGCAGATGATGAATGATTTCAAAAGAAAATTGAATGGACACTTGAGGGAAAAAAACTTACAGGGCTAGGGGGAATAGTGCGGGGGAAGGGAACTGATTGAATTGCTCTACACAGTCGGCATGGACTCGATGGAGCTAATGGCCTCCTTCTGTGCTGTAATGACTGTATGGGCTGAATTTGATGTGTCACCTAGGGTCGGGAACAGAGGTGACGGCGGGGCAGGGGGGGGGGGGGGGGGCCTTAAAACTGCGTGAGAAGGCCTTTCCAACATCTTCTAATTTAGTCCAGGGCAGGGAAGGCCAGCACGGCCTTCCCATTCAGAGGCCAATTGAGGCATTAATTGGCCACTTAAGGGTCTCTTCCCACCATCACTGGCATTTTACCAGCATGTGAGGAGGCTGCCCCGTAACTCAAGGTGGCCTCCGTGTGGACTTGGGGAAGGGGGAGGGATCCCCTCCTCCGTGGACAACCTGAGGCCCATGGAGGGTCCCTGATGGCAAAGACGGACCCTGTGGCATCATTCATCCCCTGAATTCAGGAACCCACACTACCATTCCCCCCCCCACCCTCCCCTCACCTTGCCAGGGCTTGCCTCAGTGGCCCCGATGAGCTGGCCCCACTTACCTTCAGTTCAGACTCCACTGCCGCTCTTTTACAAGTGCCTGTTGCAGTTCCAGCAGTGGCCGCTGCTCCCGATGCCACTGCTGGGCTGCCGACCCTCTGATTGGCTGGTTAGTGTTAGTGTACTGCACCATCCAACACACCCATCTACCAGGATAGAAGTCTCATCTATCCCATTTAGGACTGGCCAGTCTAGCTTTTAAATGATCTATCTAGGCATTTCTAAGATGTGAACCAGACACTAAAGAGACAGTTATTTTGCAAATAAGACACATTTTATTCTATGTTTCATGATGTGGATGTTAGTTATTTGGATTTCCAATTTAATTATTGACAGCTCTCGAGGCAATGCTTTGTTGCATCCCTGGATAATGCTAGTCTACAAATAAATATAGGGCAGGATGATTCAATCTGTATAAAGTGAGACACTCAATCCACTTAAGGGAGCGAATGGCATAAGTGAACCACACAAGGTGTCTATGGTAAACTTGCTTTTGTAACAGCTTGTCATGCTGGATCATCCTTAGAGAATGCTTTGATGAAATAAAAGATAAAACAGTTTAGTGATATGCAGTGTATGTGGTTTAAGCAGATTGTCAAAAAGCATTTGATGAGATAACACATAAGAGGCTCACAACAAAGGTACTGACACAGGGAATTAAGGGTACTATGGCCAAGTGGATAGGAAGATAAATAAAGAGCAGGAAGCAAAGAATGTGGATAATAGGAAGGTTACCTGATTGGAACGATATGGTCCATGGTGTTGCACTTGTGTCAGTCTGCTCTTTTTTGTTATTTAAATAAATGAATTGGACATGGGAATTGAGGGAGCAGTAACAAAATTTGTTGGTGCTACCAAATTGAGAGGCAGAGAGAGACACTTATGACAAAGATTGTGAAAGAGCACAAGAGGTAATAGATCTGGTAGAAAGTTCAGCAGATCAGGGTAATGTAGAGAAATGTGAAGTAATACATTTTGGAAGAAAGACAATGACAGTAAATACACCTTGAATGGTAGAGAAACAGACAGCCCTTGGTGTGCAATACACAGGTCATTACAGATAGCAGGGCAAGTGGATAAATCCATAAAAAGACAAACAGAATTCTTTCATTTGTACCTAGAGGAATAGAATTAAAAGGCACAAAGACTGTTCAACCTAAAGAAGATCTTATGTTACAACAATGACTACACTTTTTTTTAAAAAGTAACCTCAATTGGCTGTAAAAGCATTTTGGGATATCCTGAGGTCGTGAACAATGACCTTGAAGAACAAGATTCTCCTCCTTTCTTGGCTACTTTGCAGTATTATGCACAGTTCTGGATTCAGTGGTATTAGCTGGGATGAGGGGTTACAGGTGCGAAAAGAAACCTAAGAAATTGGAATTTCTTGTTCTGTGGGGCTGAGAGGCTTGAGGGAGACCTCATAGAGATCTTTAAGAATTGTGAAGGGTAATGACAGGGTAAACAAATGCAAAACAATAATGAGAGAGCACAAATTTAGGAAAACCATAAGAAATAAAAGGTAAGATAGAAAAGTTTCTTCACTCAGCAGGTGCATAGAGTATGGAATCTCTGCCCCAAAATGTGGCTGAGCAGAATCCATAAATAATTTTAATGAAGAATTAGCTAGTTGCTTGTAAAACAAAGCTGTTAAAGGATATGTGGAGCAAGCAAGAGTGGAACTAGACTAGGGAGAATAAGATGAAATATAAATTTGAGGGCCTGAATTCCTTGTTTCTGTGACCTTTCATTCTCCAAGAGAAGGGAGGACTCCTGCATAATATCAAAAGGAAGCCGATAATGAATTTAATACCCCATGAACATCATTTTTTTAAAACTGAAAAGAGATAAACAAGTGCTGGATGATAAATTAAATTGTCTCCAGCATGTATTGAAAAGACATCAGAAAGACACAGGGAAGTAAGAACAGCTCAGTCAGACAGCATGAATTGTATATGCTAAACTGAAGGTTAAATGGTTGAAAGGGCTTCTGACATTCAGTACTCTTCTTAGAGTGAAAATTGCTTGACTTTATTCCTAGTCTTCTGTCTAAGGTCACTATGAATTGCACAACAGCAGGCTATGACAACTCTCCATCTGATTTGCCTCCCCCATATTGGGAGGCCATTGGCTTCTGCTTGTTGTTTCTTACATAGGAGCAGGAGTTGGCACCAA